>NC_134355.1:39345550-39679300 GCF_048569485.1 Anomaloglossus baeobatrachus | reverse complement strand
CAGCTCATGCACACTCCTCTCCCTGTCTACATGACCTAGGCTACAGCTCATGCACACTCCTCTCACCAATCACACTCCATGTAAACAACCTGACTCCCTAAAAGTCAACCAGCCTAAGATTTGTCAATCCCTGGCTACGGGCACCAACCCCCGGCCTTCCTTCCCATCTAACCTACAGTCATGCTGAATATTCATAGACAAGGCTAACCTCCCAATGATCAGATACATAAATATGAAGATAGAGGGGCTATAAAGGAAACAACCTAAAAGAGTGAGGCCATTGTCAGAGGCTGAATACTTCAGGTCAGTTTTCAGCCCTCTTACAGGCTCCATTTTCACTTTGGGCCCCTGTTCTCGGAATTGTTAGAGGTCTTAGTGTGCCGCCCCCACGTCAGTAGCAGCCGGGCTGCTCGGATTCGGATCTGCAGTGGCTCGAGGGATTTCCGGACCCGGGGGTCGCGTGGACACTCAAATAAAAAGGGGGACGTATATGTACGGGATTGTTGCAAGTACTTCGTGATGCCACCCATGGTGTGTGGTGAGATGTAGCACCACCGCTGCTGATACGGAGAACCCGGGGCGATGGGATGGCAGCTGGATGTTAACCACTCCGTGAGTAGGGATGGTTGCCCCGGGGCTCAGTGTCCAAAACACGGGGAATGATGTAGGCCGGAGGTGGTACGCTGGGCTGGGGAGTGTTGGTGTACTCATTGTGGAATAATTGCACACAAGTCCGTTGGTAAACCAAGGTGTCAGTGGCCAGCTGCTGCGTCCGGGTGTACTCGGGTCCAACACCCGGCTGGTGTACCGATGTCCCTTCCTCCGGCACTCTGTAATTTTCTTGTGTTGATTTAACCCGAGTGGAACGGGAGAAATCCGCTCCCGGTGTTTTGTGTACCTGAGGAGCCGTTGCTCGCGAACACTGACCCTTGGGATTTCAGTGGGTGACTTCGGATACCCTATCCCCCGCGGTGGGCTGCCGGTTGCTCTATCTGGGCTGAACTTCTGGAGCTAGGCCTGAAACCTGCTCCCGGCCTGGTGAATTAGAGAAAGGGCTTGCAACCGTCTTCTAACTAGGGTCCAGGTACCCCGCCTGTGCACCATTTCCGGACCGGATCTCTGCTGTCGTTACCGGCATGCTCGAAACCCTGTCCCGATCCACTCTGGATCTCCTGCGACCGTAATCCCATCGCCTTTGGACACGATCCACTGCTTGCCACCTAGCCAGTAGACCAGGGCCACTACCCTGTCCACTCTCACTAGGACCAGCTTTCCTCCTGACAGTCTGTCACTGTCACTCCTCTCCACTTCAAACTCCAAACTCCTCTGACTTGTTCCCGCCCCCGGATCCTCAAGACCCCTAGGTGGGCGCTCCCAATCTGCCTGATCCTGCCCACTGGTGTGTGCTTCTTACCCTGAGGGGGGGGTGACTAGGATTTTGTGGCTGATGGAACCCTTGTGTGGGAAGGTGTTATGTGGGGTGCAGTTTACCTCTGTGTCCACCTGGCGGCGCCAGGGCGACACATTAGCAGCTGGAGATGGAGTGACTATATTGTGGATAAGTAATGTTTAGGGGACAAAATCATTGATTTGTGTAACATTTTTGTTACGTTGAGCCTTCCTTATAGAGACAGTACACATTTCTAAAAAGGACTTGGTCTGATGCCGTGTTGGTCACTTTGTAGCCTGGGACCACATACCTATCTGTGCAGAGTATTCTGTGGCGTGCAAGCTGCACATTTGCAAATTTAGATCGTTGGGTAATACATTAAAAGTATTGGCATGGCAGTCCTATGGACCCATGGAGGAGCAGAGCATAGGACAATCTGAGCCATAGGGTATCCTTACAGAGAACCAAAAATGGCACTGCAAGTTGGCATTAATTAACTCTGGGCTCTACCGCCTCTGGGGGACCTGTTCTCCAGCTTATAAGAGGCTGGCCAATTTTGGAGGAAATTTTGCTTATTTATTTAAAAATGTAATTGGGGATATTATTCATATGCTGTAGTACCCAGCAATGCCCAAGATAGTCAGATAAAAGTCTGTCAGTCAGACTCTCTCTCTCTTTCTCTCTCTGACTGACTCTCTTTGTGTCTCTTTCTGTGTGTCTCTTTCAGTGTGTGTGTCTTTTTGTGTGTGTGTCTTTTTGTGTGCTTCTTTCTGTGTGTGTCATTTCATGTGTGTGTGTGTCTCTTTCTGTGTGAGTCTTTTTGTGTGTGTCTTTTTGTGTGTGTCTCTTTCTGTGTGTTTGTCTTTTTCTGTGTGTGTCTTTTTGTGTCTCTTTCTTAGTGTGTCTCTTTCTGTGTGTCTCTTCGTGTGTGTGTCTCTTTCTGTGTGTCTTTTTGTCTGTGTCTCTTTCTGTGTGTTTGGGTTTCTCTCTCTGTCCATAATTGGAGTCTACAATAACAGATCCGTTCCCAGCTGCATTGACTTTTATGTTAGCAGGTTTTTTTGTCAAATAACTAAAGCACAGGGTTACGTTTTCCCCTCAAAACATAGTCTATGACGTTCCCTGAGTCAAATGAGGCGGCTGTGCAAATTTTCTTGTTTGTAAAATGCGACGGTGCAGATTCCTTTAACACAGAGGTCCCCAACTCCAGTCCTCAAGGCACACCAACAGTGCAGGTTTTTGGGATTTCCTTAGTATTGCACAGGTGTTAATGTAATTACCTGCCCAGGTGCTGGTTCCAACAGCAGTGCAATGCTAAGGAAATCCTAAAAACATGCACTGTTGGTGGGCCTTGAGGACTGGAGTTGGGGAACCCTGTTTTAACAGACACACACACACACACATACCACCCCCCACACATACACACACTCACACACTCGCACGCACGCACGCACGCACGCACGCACACACAAGCACACAGAGCTTTATATATTTTGCACTGGTTGCCTTCTATACCTTCTGAGGTGCACAGCCTATTGCTGGCTGCAGAATGAGTTACCTGCAAGTGTGACAGTGAGCTCACCATGACAGTCTGACAGAATTGAAACTTTGTAACCGAGTCTGCATCTCCTGGCAAAAAAACGCACCAAAACCACTTTCGTTTTTCTGCAGATTTGGTGCAGAAAGGTCTGTAACCAAATACTTAATGTGCGCACATCACCTAATCTAATCTGGTAATCCAGCATTGAGTTCAATGAGTTAACCTCAGGTCAGTTCATCTGATGTCAGAGCTGGGGTACCCTGGGAACCCCAGCTGTGACGTCAGGTGAACTCATTGACATCACCACTCTCCTAGCTGCAGCTCTGTCAGTGTGTCCCTGACACCACAGTGATCGGTCACATTTTCTAATGTGACCGCGCACTGTGACCTCAGGATGTAGCAGAGCTGGTTTTGTGATAAGACCTTGTGTGGATTATGTCGGACCTGCAGAGGTGTTTTGGGGCTAGATTTGAGAAAGAGGATATTTTCTTTTTTAAATAAAGGATTTTTTTCTCTGTGTTTTGTGTTTATTTCTTTTGACTTACAGGGTTAGTAATGGGGGGGTCTCATAGACCCCTCCCAATTAGTAACTTCAGGCTTGATGGCAGCTGTGATTTTTTTACAAATCACAGCTGTCATTAACCCCTTGTATTACCCCGTTTGCTACCGCTCCCTGGCAATCGTGATGAGTCTGGTAAAGCACCATAAATTGGCGCATCTAATGGATGAAATAATTCCGGGGCAGAAGCGGGCTGTTATTTTTAGGCAGGAGGGCCAATAACCATGGGCCTCCCCAGCCTCAGAAGGCCAGCCCCCAACTGTCTGTTTTATCTTGGCTGGGTATCAAAATTTGGGGGACTGCATGCCATTTTTAAAATTATTTAAATAATTTAAAAAAAGCCGCATGGGTCGGTCCCTCGTATTTTGATACACAGCCAGCCAAGATGAAGCACATAGCTGGGGGCTGCAGCCTGTAGCCATCTGTTTTATCTGCACTAAGTATCAAAATATGGGAGAATGTACGCTATTTTTTCAAATTATTTCTTTTTGCACTATACAACCAATCACAGATGCTGGAAGTCTGACTGCAACCAGTCTCAGACGCTGTCACAGACAGTGGGCGGGGAAAGCAGTGAATATGCATGAGAGTTAATTATCAGACCCAAAAGCAGTGTGACACCGCATGGGAGGCTCAGTAAGCATAACTGCCCTGCTCTAATCCCCATTTTGCATCCTTTTACCTTTTTTTTAAAATTTTTTTTATTTTTATCTGAGTGGCCGAACCCGAACAGTAACACGGACGTCCCTGAGAAGTCCGTGATCGGAGTCCGTGCACGAACACTATATGTCCAGTACGGACCCTAAACTTTATGGACCCCATCACTACTCTTAGGGGTACTTTGCACGCTGCAACATCGCTAGCCGATGCTAGCAATGCAGAGCACGATAGTACCCGCCCCCGTCGCACATGCGATATCTTGTGATAGCTGCCGTAGCGAACATTATCGCTACGACAGCTTCACACGCACTTACCTGCCCTGCGACGTCGCCGGCAACCCGCCTCCTTCCTAAGGGGGCGGGTCGTGCGGCATCACAGCGACATCACATGGCAGGCGGCCAATAGAAGCGGAGGGGTGGAGATGAGCGGTACGTAACATCCCGCCCACCTCCTTCCTTCCGCATAGCCGGTAGAGGCAGGTAAGGAGATGTTCCTCGCTCCTGCAGCTTCATACACAGCGATGTGGACTGCCGCAGGAACGAGGAACAACATCGTCCTATTGGTGCGACATTATGTAAATGTCCGACGCTACACAGATCACCAATTTACGACGCTTTTGCGATCATTTATCGGAGCATCTAGGCTTTACACGTTGCGACATCGTTACTGGCGCCGGATGTGCGTCACTTTCGATTTGACCCTGACGATATTGCAGTAGCGATGTCGCAACGTGCAAAGTACCCCTAAAACTCTCTCTTTACCTTTTTACAGATAGGAAAAGAATGGAGGGGATTTGGAGAAGTGCTTACAGGCACCATTTGTGCTGCACAAGTACCATATACTTACATAGCAGAGAGGTCCCTTGCACCGTGCTTGTAATGTAGGTAATTGTCTTTGATTATATGCAACCTACATTTTATTTCCCCCATTACTGAAACTATTATTAGATTGTAACTATTGTTTTATTCATCCTGAAATTCTATGTAACTGGATTACCGCATATCAGATTTTCTGCAGATCTTATTATTGTATTGCAGTCTATTATACCGCAGCAATGTGTTTATGTCAGATGCAGGACAAGATACAACGTAAACGGTATTTTTGTGTTGTTCGCGAGAATGAGATCCTCCGTAGCAGAACAGCAAGCTATGATGCCCCATCTTTCAATCACCTGACCACCAAGGCCTGTGATTGACTGCAGCGGTCAGGTAACCAAAATGGGATGTGCCTCTGATGTTGTTCACAAAAACACTGCAGCCGATCACAAGCCAGTTGATTGAAGAATAGGACAATCATTATTCCCTGTTGGAGACCACCGAAGCAGAGCGCTCTGTAGACAGAAGGGTTAGAGCTCGTGACTTCGGGAAGATTGACAAACAGTCCCTGGAGGCTTCCTGTTCTTGGCGCTAGGATGCTCCAAAATCAGTTGCCAAAAACCGATCCAGGGGACAGGAAGTGTTGTGTGGCCTATACAATGGTTCTGGTTCTGAAAAATTGTCATAGGTGTGTCCCCTTCTGGCGAATCTGGGACCAGAAGGTCACAATGCCTTATTATGTGCAGGTCTGCAGCTTGTGTTTGAGGGAATCTACTTTCTTTTGGTGCTGTAAGGGTTAAGGACTCTTTCCTATCTTGCTGTCCTTTATAGCCTTAATCTCAGGTACAGCTTTTTTTGACCACTAACCTTTGCTATAAAAAGTCACATATCTTACCATCTGATGCCGGTTATTGAATCTTCATGCTTACGCTAATCACTGTGGAAGAAGCCAGTCTCTGAAAGAAGCTGAGGAGTTGTGACAATTGCAGCTGTGGTGTATAGCTGCATTGGAGAAGCTTGGAGTGTTTTTCTTTTTATTTTCCCTCTGTCTCCCTTGTATAGTTGTAACACCCATACCAGTGTCCCCACGCTGTCCTTCCCACCCTCCCCCAACTGGGACTTTTGTTTCTCTCACCTGCCCGGCTGTTCTGTGGTGGCTGCCCCATCCCCAGTCCATGCTGTTGTCTCCCAGAGCCTGTGTGAGCCTGTGTACACCTCACAGGCTTCCTGGTACTGCCTGAAGGGAGCACACATGGCCACGCCCCTTTTCTTAAAGGGCCAGTGCACCTTGACCCAGAAGTGCCTCTCAGGACAGGTATTTAAGGCACTTTCCCCTGAAGGAAGGTGCCTGGGCAATGAGTTTCCAACATTGATAGTTCTCAGGTCCCATTGTGCTGCTGCTGTCATTGTGCTGAGTTCTGCTGTTGACACATATCTATATTTCAGTGCTACCGCATCCATCCCAGATGGATCCACGACTCCGCCTGCTGTTGCTGTCATTTCTACCAGAAACTGTGTTGTGTCTGTGGTGCCAGATGCTGGGGCATTAGTGATCCTTCTGATGGCAGTAGTGAAGACTCGGCGGCTCATCCAGTTCACTCCCCCAGGCAAGTATAACAGTAGTATGATTGCAGTGGTGAGACTAGTCCTCTCACTGGCCTTTTCAATAGCCAGGGTGAGGTCAGGGCAAACAAGGGTCTAGGCATGTGATCAGCGATGAAGGGGGGGGGGGCAAACCACAGAGGGGCGTTAGGGAGTGCAGGGATCAGCCTCAGGTGAGTATAGGAGGTGACCCTGCTCTCCTCTCACTAGCGCAAGGGTCAACCATTATATCATGTTCCCTATTTACCCGGTGCTTGCTGGGTGTTCCCTTATACCTGGCCCAACCCCGATAGTCACTGAGTGCCAAAAATGGACCACAATCTGGATTTAAAAACGAACTAAGGAACATATTAGACGAAGCTCTGGTCCTGAATATTATAAATAAAAATGAGTTTGACTACCTATTACCTCTTTTTCCGGTAATGGCAACGTTCTATATCTTGCCAAAAATACACAAGGGGTGTAACCCCTTGAGAGGTCGCCCCATAGTGTCGGGTATTGGTAGTATAACAGAAAAATTGAGCATTTATGTTGACAGGATACTAAGACCCTTTGTGGTCTCCCTCAATTCGTACTTGAGGGACACCACAGACTTCCTACTAAGAATTGACGATATCTTTCTCGAGGAAGGCATGCTTCTGTGCAGTATTGACGTGGAGGCTCTGTATTCTTCCATCCCTCATGAGGCTGGAGTGGAAGCAGTGAGGTATTTTCTAAGTACTAGAGGAAATCAATACATGCAGCATAATGACTTTGTCATTAAGGCCCTCACTTTCTGCTTGACCAAGAACGTCTTCACCTTTGATGGGAGGCTCTTCCATCAGCTCAGGGGAACTGCGATGGGGACTTGTTGTGCCCCATCGTATGCTAACCTCCTCCTGGGCTGGTGGGAGGAGAAGGTGGTTTTTGGTGGCTTGATAGATACGGAGGACGTCGTCTTGTGGACTAGATACATAGACGACGTCTTCCTTATCTGGAAGGGCTCTGAGGTGGAGTTTCACGCTTTTATGGCCAAATTGAACAATAATAACATTGGCCTACGTTTCACTAGCGAAGTAGGTGGAGACAGGTTGGCGTTTCTCGACGTTTTGGTCGAAAGAGGACCAGAGGGCCGCCTGAGAACAACAACATATAGAAAAGCCACCTCGTCCAACTCCTTGCTAAAATGGGAGAGCGCCCACCCGAGCTCCCTTAAGAGGGGGATTCCGAAGGGAAAGTTTACAAGGATGCGGAGAAACTGTTCAGACGATGCGGCTTTTGAAACACAGTCGGTGGATCTGATGGGACGCCTAAGAGAGAGGGGCTATCCTGAGCAGGTCATTATGAGGGCCTATAAATCCACATGCAGCTTGGATCGTAGTGGTTTACTACATCCCAACAGTCAAAATGCCACCACCCCGGAGACTCTTAGGTTCATTACTACATTTAACAATGGTGCAGTGGACCTAAGAAAAATACTGTCTAAATATTGGCCCATATTACATATGGACCCTGCGATTGACAAACATCTCTCGGATCATCCATCCGTCACTTACAGAAAAGCGAGATCTTTGAGTGATAGATTGGTCCATAGTCACTTTCAAGAGAATAAACCAGCCAAAAAAAGTGATGTAAAAGGATGTTTTAAGTGCCATAACTGTATAAATTGCAAATATATAGAAGAAGGAAAGGAATTTAAAAACTCTACAGGCAGTAAGGTATACTCTTTGAGGTCCTTTATAACTTGCAAATCAAAGGGGGTGGTGTACAAGGTAACCTGTGGTTGTGGGAAGCTGTATGTCGGCAAGACCATCAGGGAGTTGAGGCGCAGAGTGGGGGAACACAAAAATGACATCACAAACAAAAATGATACACCAGTGGCAAGACATTTCAATGCTTCCCATAATGGCGATCTGGGAAGCTTTAAGGTAATGGGCATCGATTTGATCCATCCTCCCTTACGTGGTGGAAACTGGGACAAGACCATCCTCCAGAAGGAATGCTTCTGGATTTATACTTTGGGTACTATGGCACCGACTGGATTAAATGAATCCCTTTCATTCTCCCCTTTTTTAGGAGCACCTTAGAACTAGGGTCCTTCTAGGAGGGAAAGTCGACGCCCGAGTGGGGGCACCATGGGCGTGGGGTATGATAGGGTGCCGACCCCCACATGCTAGGTAGCGTGCAATAACATCTAGGGTCAGTGACTAGTATGCACTTTAGTTCTTGGTATTCTGCCACTCTATGGCAACTATGTCTGGATGATCTTGTCCATCCCCCTTTAAACAATAGACCAAACAGCACATATATACTACTGCCCCTATAGCCCCTCTGGCCGTCATGGGTAGTTTTGCCCTCTCTCTGTGGGTCCCATTGGGACACTGACTTTTAACTGACTGATTTTTCAATTGACCTATGGCTTCTGTAAGTGTTGTGGAGTGGGCCGGTGTTTATTCTACAACTAACTTTATCCCCCTGCTGCACTTTCTGTTTTTTGTTGTTTTTTGTTGTTTGTTTACATCAATTTGGCTGCACCAACCTAGTGTGGTTTTATTAATTTTTTTCATATTACTAACCTGGCCTGTGACAGTAAATATATACCGGCATTTTTATGTGGACTTGTGCCTAATGCCATATAATTATAAATGCAGCCGTGATAGTAAAATACTGAGGTTGCTAGGTAGCGCAAACATGAGTATTCATTCAATGGATCTGTTTGCGTTCCACTCACCCGGATGTGAGGACATCGGGTAAGGACGGTGATGTCTCCTAAGCGACGCTGCCTGAGATGATGCGTAACTTCCGGCCCGGAGGCATTCTGGGAGTACGCGTCACTATTCCAACGAATCTGCGCATGCGCCGTGCTATATTTGGAGCGTCACTCCAGATGCTAAGCGCAGCAAGCTTGAATCAGGTTCGATATGCGTCTAGATGCGGTGAGTTAATACAACCATGGGGCTTTTACGAATGCGGCCTGATAGGCAGTTCCCTGGGTGTTTTTCTGACATGTGCTTATTGATATTGTAGTGAATCGGGCATCTGTGGAGGGTCATACAAAAAGCGATGCTTAAGTGACGTCCACTGCTGATATCCCACTTGGACTCCCCTGATGATCCATGTTGAAACGTTGGGAGTGGGAACCGTTGAGAATTGCCTGACTGAGGTTATCCGGCTATATGGGATCTGATGTGCTGAGAAACAGCCCCCCGTGATTGAGCTGGTAACCGATAATTATATGCCTGCCAAAAACTCTGAGATATGGTAAGACCATTCCTTATTAGAGAGGAATATCTTTATTTCTAAATCCTCTATATAACCTGCCGTTTAATACACACAGAGAGAGTTTCCCATGATTGGGGTTCCTATTGTGATAAATAATGTGTGTATATACCTCAGCTGGATAGGGTACGTATGCTGGCACAACTGTACATCTGTGTGTTAACCAGCTGTGCTGGTAGAACTATACATTCGGGTGCAAACCAGCTGAGGCAGTCCGTTTTGTGTAGGATCTTAATATCCCTACATTTTGGTCCGGTAGATCGTCCAATTTTTGTGACGATTGTGAACCTTGGTTTTAACTCCTTTATGAACTACTAGAAGGTGGCCCGATTCTACGCATCGGGTATTCTAGAATTTACGTATTGTGTAGTTCATGTATGATTTTTGTTATATATATATATATATATATATATATATATATATATATAGATGTTGTTGTGTGTAGTTACCAAGTGTTTGTGTAGGGGCTGTACATGTTCTGGGTGTTGTCTGGGTGTGACGGGGGGTGAGAGCGGTGTTGTATGTGTGTTGCGTTGTTTGTGGAGCGCTGTGTGTCTGTAGCGTTGTGTGTGTGTGTTGCGCGGTTTGTGTGTGTGTGGTGTGTTTTGGGGGGAGGTATGTTTTGTGCAATGTGTGTGTTGTGCGGTATGTGCGTATATTTGTGTGTGCCGCGGTGTTTGTGTGTTGGGTGTTGTGTGTATGCAGCGTTGTCTGTGTGTGTGGGTGTCTGTGTAGGGCAGTTGTTTGTGGTTCCCAGTGTGTGTGTGTGTGTGGTGTGTGGTGTGTTGTGCAGTGCGCGCGCGCGTGTGTGTGTGTGTGTTGGGGGGAGGTGCGCACTCCCAAACGTGCTCCATCCCCCATGCAGCGCACTCCCCATCGTGCTCCATCCCCCATGCAGCGCACTCCCCATCGTGCTCCATCCCCTATGCTGCGCACCCCCCATCGTGCTCCATCTCCCATGCTGCGCACTCCCAAACGTGCTCCATCCGCCATGCTGCGCACTCCCAAACGTGCTCCATCCGCCATGCTGCGCACTCCCCATCGTGCTCCATCCCCCATGCAGCGCACTCCCCATCGTGCTCCATCCCCTATGCTGCGCACCCCCCATCGTGCTCCATCTCCCATGCTGCGCACTCCCAAACGTGCTCCATCCGCCATGCTGCGCACTCCCAAACGTGCTCCATCCGCCATGCTGCGCACTCCCAAACGTGCTCCATCCGCCATACTCCGCACTCCCCATCGTGCTCCATCCCCCATGCAGCGCACTCCCCATCGTGCTCCATCCCCTATGCTGCGCACCCCCCATCGTGCTCCATCTCCCATGCTGCGCACTCCCAAACGTGCTCCATCCGCCATGCTGCGCACTCCCAAACGTGCTCCATCCGCCATGCTGCGCACTCCCAAACGTGCTCCATCCGCCATACTCCGCACTCCCCATCGTGCTCCATCCCCGATGCTGCGCACCCCCCCATCGTGCTCCATCCCCCATGCTGCACCAGCATCAGCCTCTCTGCCCCCAGCATCAGCTTCTCTGCCCCAGCATCAGCCTCTCTCCTCCCAGCATCAGCCTCTCTCCTCCCAGCATCAGCCTCTCTCATCCTAGCATCAGCCTCTCTCATCCTAGCATCAGCCTCTCTCCTCCCAGCATCAGCCTCTCCTCTCTGTCCCCAGCATCAGCCTCTCTCCTCCCAGCCTTCCCCAGCATCAGCCTCTCTCCTCCCAGCCTCCCTCCTCCCACCCTCCCCCAGCATCAGCCTCCCTCTCCCAGCCTCCCTCAGCATCAGCCTCCCCCAGCATCAGCCTCTCTTCTCTCAGCCTACCTCTCCCAGCCTCCCTCCTCCCAGCCTCCCTCAGCATCAGCCTCCCTCTCCCAGCCTCCCCAAGCATCAGCCTCCACCAGCATCAGCCTCTCTCCTTCCAGCCTCCCCCAGCATCAGCCTCCGCCAGCATCAGCCTCTCTCCTTCCAGCCTCCTCCAGCATCAGCCTCCCTCTCCCAGCCTTCCCCAGGATCAGCCTCTCTCCTCCCAGCCTCCGTCCTCCCAGCCTTCCCCAGCCTCAGCCTCTCTCCTTCCAGCCTCCCCCAGCATCAGCCTCTCTTCTTCCAGCCTCCCTCAGCATCAGCCTCCCCTTCCCAGCCTTCCCTAGGATCAGCCTCTCTCCTCCCAGCCTCCTTCCTCCCAGCCTCCCCCTCCCAGCCTCCCTCAGCATCAGCCTTCCGCTCCCAGTCTCCCCCAGCATCAGCCTCCCCAAGCATCAGCCTCCACCAGCATCAGCCTCTCTCCTTCCAGCCTCCCCCAGCATCAGCCCCTCTCCTTCCAGCCTCCCTCAGCATCAGCCTCCCGTTCCCAGCCTTCCCCAGGATCAGCCTCTCTCCTCCCAGCCTCCTTCCTCCCAGCCTCCCCCTCCCAGCCTCCCTCAGCATCAGCCTTCCCCTCCCAGTCTCCCCCAGCATCAGCCTCCCTAAGCATCAGCCTCCACCAGCATCAGCCTCTCTCCTTCCAGCCTCCCCCAGCATCAGCCTCCCCAAGCATCAGCCTCCACCAGCATCAGCCTCCCTTGTCCCAGCCTCCCCCAGCATCAGCCTCCCCCTCCCAGCCTCCCCCAGCATCAGCCTCTCTCCTCCCAGCATCAGCCTCTCTCATCCCAGCATCAGCCTCTCTCCTCCCAGCATCAGCCTCTCCTCTCTGTCCCCAGCATCAGCCTCTCTCCTCCCAGCCTTCCCCAGCATCAGCCTCTCTCCTCCCAGCCTCCCCCAGCATCAGCCTCCCCCAGCATCAGCCTCTCTTCTTCCAGCCTCCCCCAGCATCAGCCTCTCTCCTTCCAGCCTCCCCCAGCATCAGCCTCCCTCTCCCAGCCTTCCCCAGGATCAGCCTCTCTCCTCCCAGCCTCCGTCCTCCCAGCCTTCCCCAGCATCAGCTTTCCCCTCCCAGCCTCCCTCAGCATCAGCCTTCCCCAGCATCAGCCTCTCTCCTCCCAGCCTCAGCCTCTCTCCTTTCAGCCTCCTCCAGCATCAGCCTCTCTCCTTCCAGCCTCCCTCAGCATCAGCCTCCCCTTCCCAGCCTTCCCCAGGATCAGCCTCTCTCCTCCCAGCCTCCTTCCTCCCAGCCTCCCCCTCCCAGCCTCCTTCAGCATCAGCCTTCCCCTCCCAGTCTCCCCCAGCATCAGCCTCCCCCTCCCAGCCTTCCCCATGATCAGCCTCTCTGCTCCCAGCCTCCTCCAGCACGCCGTGCTCCTCTGCCGACACTCACACACCCGATCGCATCCACTCACACACACCCGATCGCATCCACTCACACACACCCGATCGCATCCACTCACACACACCCGATCGCATCCACTCACACACACCCGATCGCATCCACTCACACACACCCGATCGCATCCACTCACACACACCCGATCGCATCCACTCACACACACAGACACTGACGATATCGCACATACGCGCTCACACTCACAACATCCGGAGATACCACATGCCTCTGGCCATGTGATCCTCCGTCAGGTCCTGGAAGGTCACAACAGCACAGTATCGAGGCCGAGAAGCAAGCGATATCGCCGGATGCTGTGAGTGTGTGGATGCGATGTGAGGTGTGTGTGAGGTGTGTGTGAGGTGTGTGTGAGAGTGAGTGTGATCTGATGTGTGTGTATGTTTGTGTGTGTGCTGTTATGTGTGTGCGGGTGGATCTTCCGCCGCAGCAGGACCTTGATGCGCTTGTAACCATGCGAGCATGGTTACCAACGTATCCACACCACTCCCGTGCGAGCGGGGGCCGGGGGGGGGGAGTACAGTACTCACCTCCGTGACAGCCGTGTCAGTTCGGGGAATGCGCGGGGGGAGGGAGGGGGCGGGGCCAGAGCTAGCGTGCATTGCGTGAGGGGGGCGGGGCGTGGCGTGGCCGAATTGCCAATGCCTGCAGGGTGCCGGGGCGAGAGGCCAATCTGTGGGGGGGCGGAGCCTGGGCGAGCGGCTGGCCAATCCGTGTGGGGGCGCAGCCTGGGCGAGCGGCCAATCCGTGTGGGGGGGCGGGGCCATGGCGAGCCCAGTGGCCAATCAGCTTTGTGTCACCGTAAGGACACAATTTTGGAGCATGACAGACAGACAGACAGACAGACAGACAGACAGACAGACAGAATAAGGCAATTATATATATAGATAGTTCATTTTATGAATGGAATAGTAAAAGTTACGTTTTATGTCTGAATTTATCATTGGCTCTGTGATTGGTCCAGCTACCTAAACTATATTACTTTGGACTTCTTTGTATATTGCTATTTACTGCTGTCATTTCTACCAGAAACTGTGTTGTGTCTGTGGTGCCAGCTGCTGGGGCAGTAGTGATCCTTCTGATGGCAGTAGTGAAGACTCGGCGGCCCATCCAGTTCACTCCCCCAGGCAAGTATAACAGTAGTATGATTGCAGTGGTGAGACTAGTCCTCTCACTGGCCTTTTCAATAGCCAGGGTGAGGTCAGGGCAAACAAGGGTTTAGGCATGTGATCAGCGATGAAGGGGGGGGCAAACCACAGAGGGGCGTTAGGGAGTGCAGGGATCAGCCTCAGGTGAGTATAGGAGGTGACCCTGCTCTCCTCTCACTAGCGCAAGGGTCAACCATTATATCATGTTCCCTATTTACCCAGTGCTTGCTGGGTGTTCCCTTATACCTGGCCCAACCCCGATAGTCACTGAGTGCCAAAAATGGACCACAATCTGGATTCTCCTGCACCATTGTACCGCCCTGAGAGGGGCCCGGCCGCTTCCTCCGCTTGCTCGGGCCAAGCCGCTCGAGGTCCGGGCTCGGGTTTTCAGTGGCGCGAGCGCCTCCGGACCGTGGGCCACGTCACTCTTGTTAAAGGAGAGTTGGCGGTGGGAGGATGGTGGTCGTGTAACAGGTCGTGACGCCACCCACGGGTCATGAGAAGCACCACCGCTGCGGCTGAAGTAATGGCGGGCTCTTCCGGGATCGGTGTTGCGGCCGCAGCCGAGATGTTAGCCCCTCCGTGGGTAGGGGCGGTGTGTCCCGGGGCCCGGTGGGGGACTTTAAGAGTTGGTGGTTGTTGTAGTCGGGGTGCAGGGCGCCGTGCCGCGGTGTAGTGTGTCGTGCCTGGATGGCACTGCTGCACTCACGATTAATTCACACTGAGTAACTGGTAAACCAGAGTTCGGTAGTGGTCGGTCCCCACGGCCGGCTGCTGATGTTCCCTGTGGGGTTGATGGTGGCCCCTTTTCCCGTGCACCTGCACATTCCCGTGAATGTTTGTGTTTCGGCCGCCCTGCCTAAGCAGTGGTAGCCCGATCCCCGTCAATGAGCTGCCGGAGGAGCCTCGGTTGCCCGCAGGCGCTGGCCCGTCGGGTGTTAGGCCCTTGGCGGTGGCGCTCACCCGGACTCGGTGGGCTTTTGCCTTCTTTCGGGACTTTGGGTGTGGATGAACTCGTTTATCTAGGAGGCCGCATGGCACATGAAATACAGAATATAGAGTAGGACCCCCCTATTGAGATTTGCCGTGACGTTGGCAGGGGTGCCTCAAAGAATTGATCAATTATTTGCTAAAAATCTCATTTATATTACAGTACAGTTGGAATAAATCTGTGAATTTGCACTTTTTATATGATGCATGCCATTTTCAGATCGTGCTGGCTCCCCTCTCTCTCTGTTTGGTTGTAGTTATGCTACAAATGTCTGGTGGCTGGTCACCACCATGCTGTGCACGCCTGATCTTGGTTTGCAATATATTCCTCCTGTTGGTGGCTGTACACAGTCAGTTGCCTCACCCTTTCCACAGGCATTGCTAATTAAGCACCATACTTGGATCTGGTCCGCCTTTATCAATGGTTGCTGTCTGGCACTGGGAGGGTCAGTTCTGATATAGTCCTGGTATGTGTAGAGCTTGCTCCACATGCTGGGACCTGGGCTGGCCTCTATCCACAATTGCCTCTTTTGCAACATAGAAGCGGTTATATATACAGGTTACAGGTATGTGTGCTCCATTATGGTTCTGCTTTTAACTTTATCTAGGAGGCCGCATGGCACATGAAATACAGAATATAGAGTAGGACCCCCCTATTGAGATTTGCCGTGACGTTGGCAGGGGTGGCTCAAAGAATTGATCAATTATTTGCTAAAAATCTCATTTATATTACAGTACAGTTGGAATAAATCTGTGAATTTGCACTTTTTATATGATGCATGCCATTTTCAGATCGTGCTGGCTCCCCTCTACCTCTGGATGTTTGCGTTTCGGCCTCCCTGTCAGCAATCAGTCAATTCGCCTATACTCAGTGGCTTCTAAGCTAGGACGGGGTCTGAGTACCCTTCTTCTTGGTGCTCCGGTACACGTTTGACTCCCCGATTCGGGACCGGCGGGCCACAACCCAGGCCCAGTCCGTACGGTTCCGCCGGTTGCTGTACCGGTACTCCTGCAGACGACCACCACCGCCTACCTGCCTGACGTTCTCTAAGGGGCCCAGGCTCCTACCCGGGTCCCTGACAGTCTCTCTCTTTTTTCCCCTCCTGACACTGTCAACTCTAAACTTTGTCTGCTTGAACTTCCTGCCCCAGGACAGTAATCTCCTCGGTAGGCGTGTCTTTCTGCCTGACTCCGCCCACCTGGTGTGCTCTACGTGCCCTGGGGGAGGCATCAGGTCTCCCTATCGGGTGACGTGTGTGACCTCACAGGGGGTGTGTGTGTGTATATGGCTGATGTAATTACCTGTGACCCCTGGGGTCCAGGGCGTCACATACCCCCTTGGTTTAATGCAGACCGTCCGTGGGCTGCCCGACCAACTCCGGTTTATTTTTCAAACTGTAAAACGGGAAAGAAAAACGGGAAAAACACTTACAATTATAATAACATTTGTACAAACTATGGTTACTGAAGGTCTTCCCTTAACTGGAGGCATTTTACTTTAACGTTTCAAACTTTATTTAACGGGAACGGGTCCATGTTCTTCCGCCTTTCCCACCCAATCAACCTAGCCTTGATGCTGCCCCTAAGAAATAGGCAGCACCCCTTTTCCCCAGTCCGGAAACAGGAACATGGCAGGTCGCCCAGGCGGGAACGGATACAGTGCAGGGCACCTGGCAGTTGTTATAGGGCTCTGCGGAGGATGGTCACCGGTCCCGGTGGTGACCGGACCCCAGCCTGCTCTGCTGCGGGTCATACCTCCAATCTGCCTCTCCGGAGGCCAACGGAACGGGAAGGCATGATAAAGGCGGCAGGGTAGGGCAATATTTACAAGCCCAAAAGTTTTTGGGTGGCCGGCTAGTCCACGGCCTTGTCCATGAGTAGTCACTCACGCAACAGGGTTTTAACAACACACAAGTCCCAACGGGGACGGGTCCTTTTCAGCTGCAACGGATTTCCACTTACTCAGCGGGAGGTTCCTCTTCCTCAACCTCCACTTCGGGGGTGTACGGTGGAGGAGGGGGCTGTCTGCCACTCCGGACATCTAGGGCAAACTAGCCCCTCTCCCCTCGGTGCCGGGTGTAGTGCACCAAGTCGCCGGGTAGGAGGTCACGGTCCGGGTGCCCGAACGGGAGATGGCTGTTTACATCCCGCCGGGATAAGAACACCTCCACTTCCAGACCGGGGTCGTACAAGAATCCCCAGCCCTTGTCCTGGTTGAAGCGCCGGACCTGGCCCTGGTGGGTGGGGCCCCGTACCCAGTAGCCGGCGCTCCTTAGGTGCTCCTTCCCCTCGATGGTACGGACTAACACCTCTTCTCTCTTCCTTTCACGGGCCGCAATCTTCCGGCTCAACTGGCTGGGCTGCCGCTCCCAGTATGGTGGGTTTACATACCCGGGGTCTGCTTCAGTGGGGGTCTGGCCCAGCCGGCACTCTCCCATGTCGACCACTATCGACACCCTCGGAGGGGAGCGCCGCTGTGTCGCGGCCGACTCTGCTGCCCTGCAGCTGCCTCCCCGTGGAACCTCAGCCGAGGCCCGTGACCCTGGAGCGGTTTGTTTCACCTTCGGACCTTTCTTGGCCAGGCGGGTTGCTGGAGCCTGGGTACCTCTGGGCAAGGCCACTTCCGGGGCACTCGGCATCGCCTCCGGCTCAGGTGCCGTCCGGTAACGAGTCTCCTCCGGCAACGGGCTCTGCGCGGCCTCGTTCCATTGCAGGTCCAGGCCTGCCTCCTCCAGTAGCTTCCCGTGAACGCCCGGGACGTACTCCACCACCGATGCTGGGGGTGGGGATATGGGCGGAGGAGCAGCAACCACTGTTGCGGGCAATGGAGGAGGCGGTATGGCGGGCAACAGCAGACCGGGCCCCTCAGCCGCGATGGCCGACCCCTCAAGGGCACAGGGACATGGGTCGCCTCCCCACCCTGCCAACACCGTCATCCTCTCATGGGCCCGCACAGCAGCCACTATCTCCCCCATCTCCGCCGCCCAGTGCTCCACCAGGAAGCTTACCTGGTGCTGGAGGCGGCGACACATCTCCTCCGTCCGGGCCTTCACCCACGCTGCTGTTCCTTGCGCGGGCTCCGGGGTATAGGGACGCGGGACGGGAGTCCCTATGCTTCACAGTGTGGGTCCAGGAACGGAACGGATGCAGGGTCCTGGAGTCCCTGCCTTTTTATCTTCTCAGTTACATCAGGCAGCCTTCTCGCCCGCCTCCCCCTTGGTTTTCTCTTAACACTCCTCCTTCTGGGGCGGGGCTTCTCTCTTCACGCCTTCACTGCTCGGGGAAGACGACTCG
Organism: Anomaloglossus baeobatrachus; assembly: GCF_048569485.1. Taxonomy (NCBI): domain Eukaryota; kingdom Metazoa; phylum Chordata; class Amphibia; order Anura; family Aromobatidae; genus Anomaloglossus; species Anomaloglossus baeobatrachus. Next base: position 39,660,774 of record NC_134355.1, on the reverse strand, counting down.
AGCGGGAAACTTTTGCGCCAAGATGGCGGGACTTCAACTTTTTCGGCAGGACGCCGCTGACGAAAACTTCTAAGGCGCACTTTCCACAGGTAAGTGGACTGTCCGAATCCTGAGAGGGGCCCGGCCGCTTCCTTCGCTTGCTCGGGCCGAGCCGCTCGAGGTCCGGGCTCGGGTTGTTGGTGGCACGAGCGCCTCCGGACCGGGGGCCACGTCACTCTTGTGAAAGGGGAGAAGGCGGTGGGAGGATGGTGGTCGTGTAATGGGTCGTGACGCCACCCACGGGTCGTGGTGAGGGGAGAAGCACTACCGCTGTGGCTGAAGTAATGGCGGGCTCGTCCGGGATCGGTGTTGCGGCCGCAGCCAAGATGTTAGTCCCTCCGTGGGTAGGGGCGGTGTGTCCCGGGGCCCGGTGGGGGACTGTAAGAGTTGGTGGTTGTTGTAGTCGGGGTGCAGGGCGCCGTGCCGAGGTGTAGTGTCTCGTGCCCGGTTGCACTTGTGTACTCACGATTAATTCACACTGATTCACTGGTAAACCAAAGTTCAGTAGTGGTCGGTCCCCGTGGCCGGCTGCTGATGTCCCCTGTGGGGTTGATGGTGGCCCCTTTTCCCGTGCACCTCTGAATGTTTGTGTTTCGGCCGCCCTGCCTAAGCAGTGGTAGCCCGCTCCCCGTCAATGAGCTGCTGGAGGAGCCCTCGGTTGCCCGCAGGCGCTGGCCCGTCGGGTGTTTGGCCCTTGGCGGTGGCGCTCACCCGGACTCGGTGGGCTTTTGCCTTCTTTCGGGACTTTGGGTGTTGATGAACTCGTGAGGTCCAGCCAGCAATCAGTCAATTCGCCTATACTCAGTGGCTTCTAAGCTAGGACGGGGTCTGAGTACCCTTCTTCTTGGTGCTCCGGTACATGTTTGACTCCCCGATTCGGTACCGGCGGGCCACAAGCCAGGCCTGGTCCGTACGGTTCCGCCGGTTGCTGTACCGGTACTCCTGCAGACGGCCACCACCGCCTGCCTGTCTGATGCTCTCTAAGGGGCCCAGGCTCCTACCCGGGTCCCTGACAGTCTCTCTCTTTTTTCCCCTCCTGACACTGTCAACTCTAAACTTTGTCTGCTTGAACTTCCTGCCCCAGGACAGTAGTCTCCTCCGTGGGCGTGTCTTTCTGCCTGACTCCACCCACCGGGTGTGCTCTACTTGCCCTGGGGGAGGCATCAGGTCTCCCTATCGGGTGACATGTGTGTGACCTCACAGGGGGCGGGGGTGTGTGTGTATATGGCTGATGTAATTACCTGTGACCCCTGGGGTCCAGGGCGTCACACTATCACTAAAACAGAATGCTACTAAAGAGGTATGATGTGGGAAACCAGGATTGAGATGCATTTTTCCAAAAACTCCCACTACACTAGACTAGACCCCATAGAAGTAGACCAGGACGTGGGCAAACTTTGTATACTTTTTACTCCAGAAATTGATTTCAAAATGCCAACCACTATTTTGACTAGAAAATGTTTCTCTCAGTGCATACTTCTGCATACAGCTCTTCATCTACCGTCATTACAGAGGTTATTAACTCTAATGATATCAGTGATAATCGGAGAGGGTAGCACGCTGATACTAACCCCGACTTGTTCTGGGAAATTGCTTTGGGAATGATGATGAGATGTTGAACAGATCGGCTGAAGTTCCTTCTTGAATTTTTCAACAGCTCGGAGAAGACGTTCTTTGTTCTGCTGATCTCTGTCTGTAGAGCAAATGAGAAAAGCTGATTATACCCTGTACACTTTATCTTCCAGGGATTTCTCATTAATACAAATATCCGAACGCTACATTTTTCATCTCATGCCATAGTCATGTGGATATACTGTAAGGGCAGTAGCGTTATAGAGGTAGAGGTAGCAGCAGGCCCGGCTCCAGTTTTTCGTGGGCCCTGGGCGAAAGAGTCCTAGTGGGCTCGTTTAACTCATAACATGATTCATTATTAGAATATAGAGGTTGCAGGGCTGTATATATATATATATATATATATTGTGAGACTGTGACCGGGGTTATCTATGACGGCCGGTATGTCTCGCCCCGGTTGTGCTCACTCCATGATAGAAAGTAAATCCACTCTAGGGTTAATCCTGTTTCCCTACAGGCTGAAGGAAGGGTTAAATGAAAACAGGAACGAGGGCAGGTGTGCCGGGTGTGAGGGAGTGAACAGAACTCCCTGAGCTCTCTGCTGGAGAGGCACATGTATATTGTTGTGGACTTTTGTTTGGACATTAAACCGTGTGCTGTGAACCTTAATGCCTGGATCCCGTGTCTTCTGCTGCGCAGCCGACCACGCTACCTCACATATGGTGGAGAATCGGCGGGCATGCCAGCCCGGTGAGGTGTAGCATCCATCCCTGGTGACCCGGTAGCACATGTCCTGGATTCGAGCGGCTATACTACAGCCCAAACCCGGTGACGCCATGGAGGACATACTACAGCAGCTGGCTCAAGCTAATGCACAGCAACAACAGGCTAATGCACAGCAACAACAGGCTAATGCACAGCTACAAGAGGCTAATGCACAGCAGCAACAGACCAATGCACACCTGCTCCGGGCGTTGGAACGTCAGCAGCAATCCTTGCAAGCGCAGGACAAAAGGCACCAAGAACAGCTGGTTCAGGCCAATGCACGTCAGCAGCAAGCCTTGCAATTGCAGGAACAAAGACATCAAGAACAGATGGTTCTCCTGGCCAAGTCGATCCGTGCCGGACCGGCAGCAACAACCCCGGGACCGGGTGACGACGGCAGCATCCGGAAAGCGGTGAGACAAGCGTTGCAAAAGATGACCCCGGGGGATGATGTGGAAGCGTTCCTGGCGGTGTTTGAGCGGGTGGCCGAGCGGGAAAAGCTGCCGACCCCCCAGTGGGCTGAGGTATTGTCGCCCTATCTGACGGGGGAACCCCAAAAAGCGTACCTGGACCTCTGTACCGAGGACGCCATTGACTATGTGACCCTGAAAGCCGAAATACTGGCTCGGTTGGGGGTGAATACCTATGTACGGGCCCAGCGGGTAAATCAGTGGTTCTATGAGGAAGCCAAACCCGTACGCTCCCAGGCCTATGACTTGTTGCATCTTGTAAAAAAGTGGTTGCAGCCTGACACTCTGAGCCCGGCGCAAATGGTGGAAAGGGTAGTAGTGGATCGTTTTGTGCGCACTTTACCCGTCACCGTTCAACGGTGGGTAGGACAGGGTGACCCGAGTACCCTGGACCAATTAGTGTCCCTGGTAGAGCGGCATGTGGCTACGCAGGACTTGATACGGGACACTGAGACTTTGCGTACCGCCCGTCGGTCCGGCCCCTCCAAGCCTAGGGCCAAGGACCCACCGCTGACAACGGTGCAGGAGTCCCCTACCGTCCCGTCTGAGGCCGCGGCCGCCATTCCTGAGGTCCGGAAGGGTCTGTACCCTAAACGACAACCCGTCAAGGGGGTTTCCGTCCCCATTAGATGTTGGCGATGCCAGCGGGTGGGACATATGGAAGCCCAGTGTCCACTCACCACGGAGCCCATGGATTGTGGGGTTACCCGGCGGGGTTCAATGTATGCTCAGGTGGTGTGTACCGCTGACCTGGTCTCCCCAGAGACGGAGCCCCACTTGTGCCAAATACAGGTTAATGGATGTCCGGTTACAGGATTGTTGGATTCCGGAAGCTTAGTGACCCTTGTGCGATCCACCTTGAGGGCTAAAGTAATGGCCACAGGACGTACCGTGGGGGTGGTTTGCATACATGGGGACCGCCGAGACTATCCCACGGGGATTGTCACCATCACAGCACCTTGCGGTCAGGTGCAACATGAGGTGGGACTTCTTAACACTCTTCCTTATGACGTGATCCTAGGAAGGGATCTGCCCTATTTTTGGACTTTATGGAAGGGACCCCCTAAGTCTCCTCAGATATTGGTCAGTCCGGGACCTGAGCCCTACAATCCTGAATCCGGGACGCCTGCCGTAGGGGTCCCCATGATAGGGACAGAATGTGAACCCGATAGGTCGCCCCTAGAGGTATTGGCAGGAGAGGCTGAGACGGTCGAACCCATCCCGGAGTTGGAGGCATCCCCGGATACGTTTGGGACAGCCCAACTCCAGGACCCTACGTTAATACATGCCCGGAGTCGGGTGACAGTAGTTGACGGGGTGGCACAGCTGCCCGGTGCCCAGGTAAGGTACCCCCATTTCGCTCTTAAGCAAGATTTACTCTACCGGGTAGATGAAATACGGGGCGTGGGGGTAGAACAGTTTGTGGTGCCCCAGCCGTATCGCCGGCGGGTCCTCGACTTGGCTCATAAACACCTGATGAGTGGCCACCTAGGGGTCAAGAAAACGCAGGAGCGAATATTGCAAAGGTTCTATTGGCCCGGGGTCTTTGGGGAGGTAAAACGGTTCTGCGAAACCTGCCCGGAGTGTCAGCTTACCGCACCCCTGACCCATTTTCGCAGTCCGTTGGTACCGTTACCCATTATAGAAGTCCCTTTTGAACGGATAGGGATGGATCTGGTGGGGCCCCTCGTAAAGTCCGCTCGAGGGCACCAACACATCCTAGTGATCGTTGACTATGCCACCCGGTATCCCGAGGCGATACCTCTCAGACATACTGCAGCAAAGCTTATAGCTCGGGAGTTGTTTGCTGTGTTCTGCCGGGTGGGGTTGCCCCAGGAGATCCTTACGGATCAGGGGACCCCATTCATGTCTAAAGTGACCAAAGAGCTATGCCGGCTACTCCAGATCAAGCAGTTGCGTACGTCTGTGTATCATCCTCAAACGGACGGTTTAGTCGAGCGTTTCAATAAAACCCTGAAAACCATGCTAAAAAGGGTGATTTCAAAAGACGGGAAAGACTGGGATATGATGCTTCCCTATTTGATGTTTGCCATCCGTGAGGTGCCACAGGCATCCACGGGGTTTTCGCCTTTTGAATTATTATACGGGCGACATCCCCGGGGATTGTTGGACCTGGCAAAGGAAACATGGGAGCAAGAGCCCACCCCCCATAAGAGTGTGATTGAACACATTTTGGGTATGCAGAACCGCATAAGCGCGGTCATGCCAATTGTGAAGGAGCATTTACAGGAGGCTCAGGCCGCGCAAAGCGGCCGCTACAATAGACAAGCCACCGTGCGGGGATCGGGTGTTGGTATTAATCCCCACGGCGGAGAGTAAATTCCTGGCTCAGTGGCAAGGCCCCTACGAGATAAAGGAAAGAGTCGGGGTGGTTAACTATAAAGTGTTGCAGCCCGGTAGCCGGAAACCTGAACAAATATACCATGTCAACCTATTAAAACCTTGGCAGGAACGGGAAAACCTGATGGCTGTTTTCTCCCCATCTCCCTCCTCTTCGGGTCGTTCACATCCGGCTCCAGCGACCTCCGGAGAGGACGAACCGGAAGTAAGGATTGGAGAAGCCCTCACCAAGACTCAGAGGCGAGAGGCCAGACGGTTGGTTCAGCAGAACCCCGATGTCTTCTCCGAGCTGCCCGGTAGGACCAGTCTGATACGACATGATATTGTCACCGAGCCCCACCTGAAGGTACCCCTGAAGTCATACCGGGTACCGGAGGCTCGACAACAAGCCATATCGGAGGAAGTAAAGACAATGTTACGCCTGGGAGTCATCGAAAAATCCCGGAGTGAATGGGCTAGTCCGATTGTCCTAATACCAAAACCCGATGGCTCCTTAAGGTTCTGCAATGACTTTAGGAGATTGAACGAAATATCCAAGTTCGATCTCTACCCCATGCCCCGGGTGGATGAGCTGATTGATAGGCTGGGACAGGCGCGATATTTTACCACGCTTGACCTGACCAAGGGGTACTGGCAGGTGCCACTGACGGAGTCCGCCAAGGAGAAAACCGCTTTTGTTACGCCAGAGGGTCTCTTCCACTATGTTGTCTTGCCTTTTGGGTTACATGGCGCTCCGGCCACGTTCCAGAGGTTGATGGACTTAGTGCTGGAACCCCACCAGGCGTATGCATCAGCGTACCTTGATGACATCATTATTTACAGCTCCGAGTGGCAGACCCACTTGGAACAGGTACAAGCGGTGGTGGACGCGCTTCGAACAGCCGGATTGACAGCCAATCCCAAGAAATGTGCATTGGGACTCACGGAAGCCCGCTACTTGGGCTACGTGATAGGCCAAGGAGTAATTAAGCCCCAAATTAACAAGGTTGAGGCGATCCAGAAGTGGCCTAGACCCCTGACCACGAAGCAGGTTAGGGCCTTCCTGGGTATCGTGGGATACTACAGGAGGTTTGTAAAGGATTTTGCGGGACTATCAGCCCCCTTGACGGAACTTCTCAAAGGCAAGAAGTCCGTCATGGTGCGCTGGACTCCGCAGGCCGAGGACTCCTTCCGGGCCCTGAAGGGGGTCCTGTGCGGACAGCCCGTTCTTGTACACCCTGATTTCCGGAAGGAGTTCATAGTACAGACGGATGCCTCTGAGGTCGGCCTGGGGGCAGTGCTGTCTCAGGTGGTTCAGGGGGAGGAACACCCCGTCACCTTCTTAAGTAGGAAGCTCACCCCTCCCGAGCGGAATTATAGCGTAGTGGAGAAGGAGTGCCTGGCGATCAAGTGGGCCTTGGAGTCCCTACGCTATTACCTGCTGGGACGGCAGTTTCGCTTGGTGACGGATCACTCTCCACTGGTCTGGATGAGGTCCGCCAAGGAACGGAATGCCCGGGTTACCCGGTGGTTCCTTTCTCTGCAGAACTTCCGGTTTACGGTTGAACATAGGGCCGGTAGGTTGCAGGGCAACGCCGATGCCTTGTCCCGCGGCCCGTGTTTGATGGCGGGAGTTCAACCCCGCACGCTTGAACTGAGGGGGGGGTATGTGAGACTGTGACCGGGGTTATCTATGACGGCCGGTATGTCTCGCCCCGGTTGTGCTCACTCCATGATAGAAAGTAAATCCACTCTAGGGTTAATCCTGTTTCCCTACAGGCTGAAGGAAGGGTTAAATGGAAACAGGAACGAGGGCAGGTGTGCCGGGTGTGAGGGAGTGAACAGAACTCCCTGAGTCCTCTGCTGGAGAGGCACATGTATATTGTTGTGGACTTTTGTTTGGACATTAAACCGTGTGCTGTGAACCTTAATGCCTGGATCCCGTGTCTTCTGCTGCGCAGCCGACCACGCTACCTCACAAATATATATATATATATATATATATATATATATATATATATATATATATATATATATATATAAAATAAATAATACAATTCCCATAACTATAATCCTCCCATGTGTGCTGTCTCTCCCCCTTTGCGCTCTCTCTTCTCCCCTTATGCACTCTCTCCCCTGTGCTCTCTTCTCCCCCTGTGCTGTCTCTCCACGATATTCTCTCTGCTCCCCCTGTGCAGTCTCTTGTCCCCCTGTGTGGTCTCTCCCTCTTGCTCACTCTTCTCCCCATGCGGTCTCTTGTCCCCCTGTGCGGTCTCTCCCTGTGCTCTCTCTTCTCTCCCTGTGTGGTCTCTCCATCTGTGCAGTTTCTAATCCCCCTGTTCGGTCTCTTCTCCTCCGTGTGGTCTCTTGTCGCCCTGTGCGGTCTTTCCCCCTGTGCGGTCTCTCCTCGTGCTCTTTTTTCTCCCCCTGTGCGGTCTCTACCCTGTGCTCTCTCTTCTCCCCCTGTGCGGTCTCTTGTCCCCCTGTGCGGTCTCTCCCTGTGTGGTCTCTCCATCTGTGCGGTTTCTTCTCCCCCTGTGCGGTCACTTCTCCTCCGTGTGGTCTCTTGTCGCCCTGTGCGGTCTTTCCCCCTGTGCGGTCTCTCCCTGTGCTCTCTTTTCTTTTCCTGTGCAGTCTCTTCTCCCCCTGTGCGGTCTCTCCCCTGTGCTCTCTCTTCTCCCCCTGTGCGGTCCCTTGTCCCCTTGTGCGGTCTCTCCCTGTGTGGTCTCTCCATCTGTGCAGTCTCTTCTCCCCTTGTGAGGGCTCTTGTCCCCCTGTGTGGTCTCTCCCCGTACTCTCTCTTCTCTCCCTGTGCGGTCTCTCACCCGTGCTCTCTCTTCTCCCGCTGTGCAGTCTCTCCCTCTATGTGGTCTCTCCTCCCCCTGTGCAGTCTCTTCTCCCTCTGTGCCGTTTCTTCTCCCCCTGTGAGGTCTCTTCTCCCTCTGTGCGGTTTCTTCTCCCCCTGTGGTCTCTTGTCGTCCTTCTCCTCCTGTGCGGTCTCTCCCCCATGCTCTCTCTTCTCCCCTTATGCAGTATCTCCCCCTGTGCGGTCTCTTCTCCCTCTGTGCAGTCTCTTCTCCCTCTGTGCAATTTCTTCTCCCCCTGTGAGGTCTCTTCTCCCCCTGTGCGGTCTCTTCTCCCCCTGTGCAGTCTCTTTTCTCCCTCCTGTGCTGTGTGATGAGCACAGCGTCCTTACTGCTGAGCTGTGTCCCAACGATGCAGGAGATCAGTACTTACCACAGGTGTCAGGTGGTGTCACTTGTCTCTGCTCCCAGCTCATTAGTATTAAGTCAGGAGCAGTCAGGACGCTGCACTCATCACATATTGCAGAGAGACCGCGCACGGGAGGAAAGAGCACACGGGGGCGAGGGGGAGCCAGTTACCTGGGCGGTGGGCACCGTACCACATAAAGGGCTGGGGACATCATCGGACAAACAGCGTTGATGGTGTCCCCGACACAGTGGGCCCTTCTGTTTCTTCAGGGCTCCAGTACTTGCCCAGGTGCACCGGGTGGTGACGTCCGGCCCTGTGTAGCAGTCAGAGACAACATTGGTGCCTAAGGGAGCTCTAAACCCTGTGTGACTGTCACGTGTAGTTTTGCACAAACTTTGCTGACTGTTATAGTGACGTTGTCCTCTGTTCAGATTGCAAATACTGATACTCCGCCTTATGGTTTCTCTTGTGTCAATAGAGACAGACTTGGGCGTTGACCTTCTCTTTGCTGATTCATATGCATTCTAGCAATAATGAATCATTCTGCTTAGTCCTTTGGCCATATGTTGTAGGGAGGTCTATCACATCTGCCCCCATCCTATTTATGCTGGTTGAAACCTTCCACCCATGCCAGCTATAGTTTATTCTATGTTGGTCTGTGAGGTGTGGTGTCCCAGACTCTCTTGTGAAAGTTGTGCTCAATGCTTCGAGTGGTTGAGAACTTTACCTCTGTTGTTTTGTAGCTTCTTTCCTGCTCTCGTTTTTCCTCCTGAACCTCTTATTGTCTTTACCTTTGTGTGACAGAGTTTTGGTTTTCTCTTGCCTGTCTTTATCTCTGAGGCTTCATCACACCCTTGTCCACTCCCTCCCTAGAGGGAGGGGGAATCAGATCGGGACTGGTTAGGAGAAGGGCCAGGAAGGAGATTCAGGCCTCTCCACCATCATGAGTATCCCTAAGGATAGGGATAGCATAGGGCAAAGGGTTACCAGAAAAGACAAATACATTCAGCATATAGGGCTGAATATCTTCACCAATTTGCCATTTACAGTACGAATTTGTAAAATTTGGGTTAAATCTGTGTGGGAGTGCAAATGGCTTCCATTCCACAACTCTGCCAAGATGAGTTGGATGCTATCGGTCGGAAAAAGTGGAGATTGCCCAACTTTTGAAGAGTTACCAAAAACTCTCAGGTGCCATATCAAAATTTGTGAACATTCTGGTTGGAACCTCTCATTGAAGGTTTCTTGAGCGTGTGATAGGAGGCTTTGTCATCAGACTTAAGGGCCATTTACACGCCGCGACATCTCTAACGATAAATCGTCGTGGTCACGGTTGTCGTGACGCACATCCGGAGCCGTTAGCGACATCGCAGCGTGTGACACCAAGGAACGACGCTCAACGATCGCAAAAATGACAAAAATTGTTGATCGTTGAGACGTTGCTCCTTTACGAAATATCGGTGGTGGTGCATGTCGCTGGTTGTTCGTCGCTCCTGCCGCATCACACATCGTTGTGTGTGACACCTCAGGAACGACGAACGTCTCCTTACCTGCGTCCACCGGCAATGAGGAAGGAAGGAGGTGGGCGGCATGTTCCTGCCGCTCATCTCCACCCCTCCTCTGCTATTGGGCAGCCGCTTAGTGACGCCGCTGTGGCATCGCTGTGACGCCGAACACACCTCTTCCTTGAAGGAGGGATTGTTCAGTGTCTCCAGTGACGTCGCTGAACAGGTATATGCACTACGGCAGCGATCACCACATGTCGCATGTACGACGGGGGCAGGTGAAATCACGCACGACATCGCTAGCAATCGCTAGCGATATCGCAGCGTGTAAAGCACTCTTTAGCCCGATGTACAGAACCACTTAAAAAACGGCTGGAAAGAAGGGTATGGAAGTAAAAATGTAAAGTTATAGTGTGTAAAAAAGGGGCGTACAGTAGTTATCTGAAAAACTTTTTGAAATCTTTTGCAAGACATTTTCAAAAAGTTGCATACCAGCAATATTTTGAAAGTACTGATGGATAATGGAGTGATACACGACCCAGGGGTTCTCTTTTTGGTGATCTTTAAAGGGAATCTGTCAGCAGGTTTTTGTTATGTAAGCTGAAGACATCATGCTGCAAGAGTTAACACGGAGAATTCGGGGATGCCTGTCTTGTCAAGGTCCAATCAGTGTTTTATTTGCAATGCTTGGTTAAGCAGCAGGACTTATCATTGCTGGACAACAATGTCACACGCAAGGCAGTCCGGCACGCCCCCTCCTCCCTCTGATTGGCACCTGAGTGTCAATGTACAATCTCTATTGAGAGCTTGGTGTGGGCGGGGGCAGCTCTCTCAGCTCTGCTACATGGCTAAATCTAAAAATTCTGATTATGTCAGAACGGCTGCATCCAGTAACTTAAGTGATACATTGTTGGATTCAGGATCTCTTTGCCTACATCATGCTGCTCTCATATGAGGTAGCACAAACCTGCTGACAGATTCCCTTTAAATCATTGTGTCATGTTCTGCCCCCTCTGGTCTGCAGTGGACTGGCCCGGGGGGCAAATTCCCCCCTGCCCCCCGAGCCAGCCCGCCCTGGCACTGGATAACTTATCTCTCTAGTGATCCTATCAAAACTTGACTAAGGAAAAAGAACCAAGGGCTTGGAATTGCTGACGAGTTTTATAGTTATTCTTACATTATTCTGTATGTTTTCTAGGATAGATAAACCCTCCCGCAGCTTTGACAGACAATGTGTTACATCTTGGATCTGAATTTAGTGCTTAATATTGGAATAGATGAATAATGATGGGAAACCATAAATCTCAGAATGCGGGACCACAAATCTGTAGCCAGACTGACTCGAGCTCAGGAACTCGTGAATATATATGTAGGAAATGTCTCTGTTATGATTTAATGTGGTCAGGGATAATATTCCGCGAGCCACAGCCGCTCGTTGTAACACCGTGATTCATGATTAATGGGGTTAGTTTGTGCCAAGGATATCCACATTGTAACGTCCGTCTTTACCTTTTATCATCATGAGCCATATGCGGATTATCACAATAACATTTATAATTTTCTGAGTATTTATAGTTCTTATACAGTGTCTCCACCCATATCCTGTCCACCGCCATTACCTTGAGAACGGCGGCAGCGATAGGCATAGAAGTGGTGTCTAGGTATAGTAAAGTAGCCATGCGCTATGCAATGAAACCACCTATAGCGCCACCTGGTGGAAAACAACGAAGTTAGCATTTTTATCTTGAAAACAGAAGGAGATAGAGAAAAAAAGTGAGTTACAAAGTTGTAGGGCATCATCAATTCAATACGAATCGACACCTTGCATACAGAAATGCTATGATTAGAACGTGGAAAACTCACAAGGCTGCGGACGTGAAGCGATGGCTCATGGAGACCTTCCTACAAGTCATTGGGTATGGTGGCTGCATGGAGTGGCCTCCACGCTCACCTGACCTGACCCCATTGGACTTCTTTCTGTGAGGTCACATCAAGCAGCAGGTGTATGCGACCCCTCCACCAACATTGCAGGACCTACGACGACATATCACAGAGGATTGTGCAAACGTGTCACCTACCATATTGCACAACGTGCAGCAAGATACAGTATGCTGTGCAGAGGCCAGATATGCATTGCAGCTGACGGGGGCCACTTTGAGCATCAAAGTTAAATGAGCGCCATATGCGTGACCAGCATTCAATGTTTTGGGGGGGGTCATGGGTTTCATATCATAGCATTTCTGTATGCAAGGTTTCGATTCGTATTGAATTGATGATGCCCTGCAACTTTGTAATTCACTTTTTTTCTCTATCTCGTTCCATTTTCGAGATAAAAATGCTAACTCCATTGTTTTCCACCAGGTGGCGCTATAGGTGGTTTCATAGCGTAGCGCATGGCTACTTTACTATACCTAAACACCACATCTATGCCTATAGCTGCCGCCATTCTAACGTTAATGGCGGTGGACAGGATATGGGTGGACACACTGTATAATCTCATAAAGTTCAAACTGAGATTTTTAAAGAGGTTGTCTGCCATCCATACTATATATTAGGGCATATGGACAACCTAGAATGTGGTCTTTGCTCAGGATCCCATTCTATGAGTCAGATTAGAGCAGATTAGGGGCGTTCTTGTATTGGACTAAGCATTACGTTGTGTCTGCAGTGGCCATGGTTGGGTAGACAGAGAGGACTTGTCACGCTGGACACAAGGGGATGACTAGATGGGGAGCCGTGCACTGGTACTTGGACTAAATGTACCCTGAGCTTTCTTTCAACCCAGAGGTACACTTGAAGGTAGTAAGGTCTGGGCCCCCAGCATCTCCCTGACTCCTGTCCAGGCCGTGGTGTAACTCCCACCACCAAGGGGATGAACCGAGACAATACTCACAAAATCCCCACGACAAACAAGACAGACGGGGGGACAAACAAACTCACGCATACGAAGAACAAGCACACAAGGGGACCACAAAAAGGTGTACAGGAGGTAAATATGGAAAGGCATAGCGGACTAATGGTTTACATGCTACTTAGATCAGACATGGGTAACAATTGCTCTTTACTATGCATGTTCTTGTTATCTTTATAATTGGGTGTCTCATGTTTTATTTGCACTGTTCAGACATTGAATTGATAATTGTGAGGTTCATAGACACTTGATGCATATATAAGGCTTCAATTAGCAGCACGGTGGCTCAGTGGTTATAGCGCATTAATTGCGCTATATAAATGAATAAATATTATTATTATTATTATTAATAATAATAATTTAAATATATTCCCTGGATTAGGTTATAATAACATGATATTTTGTAGTTGATATACGACGGATTAATTTAGCACTGGCACTTTATTTTTACCTTCATTTACAAACATATACACATTTATACTACTCGGTACTCATTTCAGCCCATGTATACAGTCTGTTTGTAGCCTCTGGAATGTTTTTGACTCACTTGGGTGCTGGTTGAGGTATCCCAAGAACCATTTAATTTAAAAAGTCCAGTTGGTTTATTTTCTGTCATCAAAAATTGCTCTACAAGAAAACTTTAATAAAGCCTTTCTCTGGCATAAAGGTTCAAACATAGAATATAAACAGTCTGTTTAGCTGCAGGGTCATGCGCTCAGGATAAGACTTGTTATCTTTACACAGGTGTCCCAATAGAGGTGTAGCAACCTCCACACACAGACACCTTCTCAGGCTACTGGTCTCCATTTCGTATTATGTACCTGTGATGCTAGCCACTACTTATGGGAAATATGGACAGAAGAGTAGTCATCAAAGCTGGGATCTGGTAACGGGAGGACACGTACGAGCACAAGGAGTAAACAGAGGCGTAGTCAGGTCAATATGCGAGGGTCAGAAATCCAGGAAAGCACGTAATAAGTTCAGGGAGAAAACAGAGACGTGGTCAGGTAATGTTCCGAGGTCAAAAGGCAGGAGGTCACGACAGGAACAGGGAGCGTAAAGTAGAAAAAAATGGCGTGCACACTGGTTGAGACCGATGTGCTAGCTATTGACCCACTCACTAGAAGAAAGAGAATACTGCACACTCGTTTTTTGATGCAAAGGTGCAAAACAGTTCTAATTTTCATTAATTGCTTGAAGGGGATAGTGTACATAGAAGGTGAAAATCAACCGACATTGGGCTATGGGACCAAAAACAACGTTTCGGCTCTGATGGCCTTGTTCACAGAGTCACTGAAATTGGTGGTTCAGTGTTATATGCAGATGGAGGAATGGTCCTTCATATATCCCTGGGGCAGACCGTATGCCGACACTCCCGTGTCCTGACTCCATATGTCAGGGACAGGGAGCAGGCAGAGAGGAGTCAAATAACAGTCCGGGGTCAGAACACAAAGATCATAACACTAGCAGAGACACAAACCAACAGCACAACTGCAGAACCAGAGAATACGACAGGAAAGGTTCTGGGCGAGCATGCACCGTAATGAAACAGAGCATTTACCAGGAAGGTGGAATACCTGAGTAATCACCAACATCATGGAATCCTGAGCTGTCAATCAAGCTGCTAGCTCAGTAACTCAGGAAAGCACAGCAGAGCATCTCCAAAGGCAAGATGCTCTGCATAGAGGAATCATGTCACTGCCAAGTCTGTAATCCAGGACAATGAAGCAGAGCATCTTCTAGTCTGCAAGATGCTCTGAACAGAGGAATCATGTCACTGCCAGGTCTGTAATACAGGAAAACAAAGCAGAGCGTCTTCTAGTTTGCAAGATGCTCTGCACAGGGGAATCATGTCACTGCCAGGTCTATAATACAGGAAAAACGCAGCAGAGCATCTTCTAGTCTGCAAGATGCTCTGCACAGAGGAATCATGGTACTGCCAGGTCTGTAATCCAGGAAAACACAGCAGAGCATCTTCTAGTCTGCAAGATGCTCTGCACAGAGGAATCATGTCACTGCCAGGTAGGTACTACAGGAAAAACGCAGCAGAGCAGCTTCTAGTCTGCAAGATGCTCTGCACAGAGGAATCATGTCACTGCCAGGTCTGTAATACAGGAAAACGCAGCAGAGCATCTTCTAGTCTGCAAGATGCTCTGCACAGAGGAATCATGTGACTGCCAGATCTGTAATACAGGAAAACACAGCAGATCATTTTCTAGTCTGCAAGATGCTCTGCACAGAGGAATCATGTCACTGCCAGGTCTGTAATACAGGAAAACGCAGCAGAGCATCTTCTAGTCTGCAAGATGCTCTGCACAGAGGAATCGTGACAGTACCACTCCCAAGGGTGGGGTATGTGAGCAGTCAGACCCACTCGTAAAACCGGGCCCTAACAAGATCTAATAACTCTCTTAGCACTAGTTGTACTAGAGCTTACATCTGGGCTTACATCACAGAGGATAACCACCTCTGTGATACATATCTCCCATCGACTATGTGTCCGGCAGCCATCTAACACCTCCTTAACCCCTTCACGACCATGGACAGAAAGATCCGTCATGGTGCCCTGGGCCCTAACGACCAAGGACGGATCTTTCCATCATGGCGTAATCGTGGCACCGGAGCCTCCGGTGACTGCGAAAAGTTAGCATAAACCGCAGATTCGGGGAGGAGTGGACCTGTACCTGACCTCAGGAGGGGTGGTGCCTCCTCCCCAAACCTACGGAGGCTGTGATTGGCTGACGAACGCCGCTCAACCAATCACAGCCACTGTAATGTTCCAGCCATTTAAAATGACTGAAACATTGAAATCCAGCCCTGGCCAGTGCAGCTATAGCACTGGCAATTGGCTGGAGCTGGGTGACCTCACTGGATCACCCTCCCCCAGCTCCAGTAGCTCTGATTGGAGAGATCGGCCTTGTGACTGCTCTCCCCAATCACAGTTGACCTGTTGCCGGTGACCGCCCCATCAGCTTCACTTGTCGGCCCTGCAGCACGCCAGCACAGTGAGTGTATACAGTGCAATGGCAGGGCGACAAGATCCGGTCCCATGCTGTTATGTGACCGGAGCATGGGACCCGGAAGTTGCCGCGCTGCCATTGCACTGTATGAAACCGGCCTCCCGATCCGCCGCCGCCACTGCCCTCCGCGATCTGCCACCCGCACCCCCACCCCTCGTATCTGCTGCCCGCACCCTCACCCCCACACCTCCCGATCTGCCGCTGCCCTCCGCGATCTGCCACCCGATCTGCTGCCCGCACCCCCACCCCTCGTATCTGCTGCCCGCACCCTCACCCCCACACCTCCCGATCCGCCGCCGCCGCCCTCCATCTGCCACAGTGCCACCGCTCCCCCCGATCTGCTGCCCGGCCCCTTTCCCTCGTGATCGGCTGCTCGTCCCCTTACCTCCGTGATGTGCTGCCAGCCCCCTCCACTCGAGATCGGCTGCCCGCTTCCTCCTCCATTATGTGCTGCCCGGCCCCGCCCTCTCTCTTTTATGTGCTGCCCGGCCCCGCCCCCTCTCCGTTATGTGCTGCCCGGCCCCACCCCCTCTCCTCCGTTATGTGCTGCCCGGCACCGCCCCCTCTCCTCCGTCATGTGCTGCGCGCCCCCTCTCCGTTATGTGCTGCCCGTCCACTCCCCTCCGTTATATACTGCGCGCCCCCTCTCCTTTGTTATGTGCTGCTCACCCCCTCACCTCCGTGATGTGCTGCCCGTTCCCCCCCACATCTCACCCCCGTGATCGGCTACTCGCCCCCTCCCCTGTCACCCCCGTGATGTGCGCTCCTTCCCCTGTCACCCCCGTGATGTGCGCTCCTTCCCCTGTCACCCCCGTGATGTGCGCTCCCTCACCTGTCACCCCCGTGATGTGCGCTCCCTCACCTGTCACCCCCGTGATGTGCGCTCCCTCACCTGTCACCCCCGTGAATGGCGCTCCCTCACCTGTCACCCCCGTGATGTGCGCTCCCTCACCTGTCACCCCCGTGATGTGCGCTCCCTCACCTGTCACCCCCGTGATGTGCGCTCCCTCACCTGTCACCCCGTGATCTGTGCTCCCTCACCTGTCACCCCCGTGATCTGTGCTCCCTCACCTGTCACCCCCGTGATCTGTGCTCCCTCACCTGTCACCCCCGTGATCTGCTGTCCGCTCTCCCTCACCTCTCACCCCCGTGATCTGTGCTCTGCTCACGTGTCTCCTCCGTGATCTGCGCTGCGCTCCCTCTCCCACCTCTCACCCTCCCCGATCTGCTGTCTCCTTCATCTCCTGTGATCCAGCTGCCTAGATCCATCCTGTAGGGTAACTATCCCCAATCTCACCTCCCACTCCCCCCCATCCCACCCATCCCCCCCTCCCCCCCTCTGCCGCTCCTGCATCCACTGCGCCCTCTCCCATCCGCCCCCACTCTATCCCAGCCGCCGTCTCACAATCACAGATGCTCCCTTTATATGCCGCTGCCCCCCCATCTGCCGCCGCCCCATCTGCCGCCCCCCCCCCATCTGCCGCTGTTTTTTTTTTCTATGCCATGGGGGTCTAGTTTCCAAAATGGGGTCACATGTGGGGGAGCTCCACTGTTTTGGCACCTCAGGGGGTCTCCAAACACAGCATGGAATACGCTAATTATCCCAGACAATTTTGCGTTTGAAACGTCAAATGACGCTCCTTGCATTCCGAGCCCTGCTGTGCGCCCAAACATTTGATTTCCACCACATATGAGGTGTCTGTGTACTCAGGAGAAATTGCACAATACATTTTATGGTGCCATTTTTCCTGATACCCTTGTGAAAAAAAAGCTACCTGGTTGAAGTAAGAATTTTGTGGTAAATTTTTTTTTTTTATTTTCACGGCTCAATTCTATTAACTTTTGTGAAGCCCCCAGAGGCTCAAAGTGCTCAATAAACATCTAGATATATTCCATGAGGGGTCTAGTTTCCAAAATGGGGTCACATGTGGGGGAGCTCCACTGTTTCGGCACCTCAGGGGCTCTCCAAACGCAACATGGTGCGGCTAACGATTCCAGCTAATTTTCTGTTCAAAAAAGTCAAATGGCGCTCCTTCCCTTCCGAGTCCTGCCGTGCTCCCAAACAGTGGTTTTTCGACACATATGAGGTATCTACGTGCTCAGTAGAAATTGCCCAACAAATTTTGGGGGTTCATTTAATCCTGCTACCCTTGTGAATATGCAATATTTGAGGCTAAATTAACATTTTTGTTGCAAAAAGTAAAATGTTCATTTTTTCCTTCCACATTGCTTTAGTCACTGTGAAGCACCTGAAGGGTTAATAAGCATCTTGAATGTGGTTTTGAGTAGCCTGAGGGGTGCCGTTTTTGGAATGGTGTCACTTTTGGGTGTTCTGTGTCATGTAGACCTTTCAAAATCGCTTCAAATGTGATGTGGTCCCTAAAAAAAGTGGCTTTGTAAATTTTGTTGTAAAAATGAGAAATTGCTCATAAACTTAAACTTACTTAAATTTTTTTTTTTTGCCCAAAATTGTTCTGATGTAAAGTAGACATGTGGGAAATGTTATTTATTAATTATTTTGTGTCATATGTCTCGTTGATTTTAGAGCATAAAAATTCAAAGTTTGAAAATTACAAAATTTTCAAACTTTTTGCGAAATTTCCGTTTTCTTCACAAAGAAACGCAAAATATATCGGCCTAAATTTACCACTAACATGAAGCCCAATAAGTCACGAAAAAACAATCTCAGAATCATTGGGATCCGTGAGTTATAACCTCATAAAGTGACACTGGTCAAAATTGCAAAAAATGGCCTGGTCTTTAGGGTCAAAATAGGCTTGGGGCTGAAGGGGTTAAAACCACTAGTGCTACCTATGATCATCTATTGAACTATAATTATGTTTTTAATCTGTTCAAAATAAATATTTTCATATATCATTCTGAACTCCAGGTTCTCTCTTTCTTTGATATATCTTCTTATGAAGTCGTCCGATTGGGGACTAGGACTGATGCTGATGTAAATGGAGACAGTCTGTGCAAAATGTACTGTGGCTATACACTGCATGAAAAAAAGAAGAAAAGAAAATAAGCCTAATAACAGGGAAAATCTTCCGTCTCTGCAGAGGAGAAAACTAGACTATGACTATGAGAGAGCGCAGAGTGGTGGGCGCAGCGCCCAGACTACCGCTGATGCCACTCATATGTTTAAGCAATACCAGGTGGTTATTACTAGGTAAATCACCGGCTGTGCCGAGTCCGCTCCGGAGACCTGACGTACCGCTGCCACTGCTCATTACCTGCCGCAGGTCGCCCAATTACAGCCAGCACAAGGCCGCACAACGCTCCATTCTCAGTGTCACCCTGCAATGTCCCCTAATCATAATCATTGTCACCAAGAGTCTGATTTATAAACTCTGTTCATCCTGGAAGAGAAGGTAAAGCTTTCTCCAAAAGCGCGGCTCTCTGTGATCTCATTCAGCCGCCAAAGAACAGGACTACGGATTTACAAAGCAGCACTGACTGATCACTGTATGGACGGCTCCAAGCAGAGAGGACGCACACAGGGGGCAGTATTATACTAAATATATTCTTGTACATAGAGGCAGTATTATAGTAGTTATATTCTTATACATAAGGGCAGTATTATAGCAGTCATATTTCTGTACATAGGGGGCAGTATTATACTAAATATATTCTTGTACATAGGAGCAGTATTATAGTAGTTATATTCTTGTACATAGGGGCAGTATTATAGTAGTTATATTCTTGTACATAGGAGCAGTATTATAGTAGTTATATTCTTGTACATAGGGGCAGTATTATAGTAGTTATATTCTTGTACATAGGGGCAGTATTATAGTAGTATAGTAGTTATATTCTTGTACATAGGGGGCAGTATTATAGTAGTTATATTCTTGTACATAGGGGCAGTATTATAGTAGTATAGTAGTTATATTCTTGTACATAGGAGCAGTATTATAGTAGTTATATTCTTGTACATAGGAGCAGTATTATAGTAGTTATATTCTTGTTCATAGGGGGCAGTATTATAGCAGTTACATTCTTGTACATAGTGGTAGTACTATAGTAGTTATATTCTTGTACATAGGAGCAGTATTATAGTAGTTATATTCCTGTACATAGGAGCAGTATTATAGTAGTTATATTCTTGTTCATAGGGGGCAGAATTATAGCAGTTATATTCTTGTACATAGGAGCATTATTATAATAGTTATATTCCTGTACATAGGGAGCAGTATTATAGTAGTTATATTCTAGTACATAGAGGCAGTATTATAGTAGTTATATTCTTGTACATAGCGGGCAGTATTATGGTAGTTATATTCTTGTACATAGAGGCAGTATTATAGTAGTTATATTCTTGTACATAGTGGGCAGTATTATAGTAGTTATATTCTTGTACATAGGGGCAGTATTATAGTTGTTATATTCTTGTACATAGGGGCAGTATTATAGTAGTTATCTTCTTGTACATAGAGGCAGTATTATAGTAGTTATATTCTTGTACATAGGGGCAGTATTATAGTAGTTATATTCTTGTACATAGGGGGCAGTATTATAGTAGTTATATTCTTGTACATAGGGGCAGTATTATAGTAGTTATATTCTTGTATATAGGGGCAGTATTATAGTAGTTATATTCTTGTACATAGGGGGCAGTATTATAGTAGCTATATTCTTGTACATAGGGGGCAATATTATAGTAGTTATATTCTTGTACATAGGGGGCAGTATTATAGTACAGTGGATCCTTGGATTATGAGCATAATTGGTTTCGGGAGTGTGCTCTTAAACCAAGTTACTCTTATATGAAAGCAAATTTTCCTATAGGAATGAATTGAAACACAGACAATTCGTTCCACAATCGAAAAATATTTACTGTATTTATATAAACTTATTACAGTAATACGAAATAATGTGCTGTATTCATATAACATTATTACAGTACACTAATACACAATACTGTGCAGTAAAAAACATATAAAGCAAATTAAACTGCATATTAGCTTACAATAAAATTGATGGTGTGCGAGAGGTACAGTATAAGCAATATGCTGCACTGGTTATCAGAAAGAAAGTACAATACTGTATCCACAAATTCAAATTGATAGACATAATATATAGTATGTACTGTACAATGGTATACTGTATACAGTACAAATGTACAGAAAGTTACCTCCAGAGCGGGTCAGAGTGTGTTAAAAGGAGGGATCCAGGAGTGTGCACGGTGAGTATTTGCTCTTATTGCAAAGCATTGCTCTTAAACCAAGTTACAAATTTGTAAAAAGCTTTGCTTGTCTTGCAAAACACTCTCAAACCAAGTTACTCTTAAACCAAGGTTCCACTGTAGTTATATTCTTGTAGATATGGGCAGTTTCTTAGTACATAGGGGACAATATAGTAGTTATATTCTGACCCCAATTTGCTTCCTTATGCAGCCCCCTAGCCCTCACTTCAACCATTTTACAGCGCCAAACTTTGGGTCCCCATGTGGGGTTTGAGGTACGGGGTCGAGTTCAGGTCAAGTCCGGGTCCTGAACTGAACGGGTCCTGAACTGAACTTTCAATTAAAGTCTGGCCAAACCCGGCGAACCTGAATTTCCATGAGTCCGCTCATCCCTAAAATTAATAAAAGCATAAAACAAATTAAAAAATCAATTATTATCAACATATAATACTACAGAATGTAAATAACATAAGATATTCTCCTACACGAGCCGATACACAGAGGATTACTCTAATTGTACGCAGCATATTTCCTATGTGATCACTTCATGGACAATACTTAAGTGTTGTCTTTGATGTTTTTTGTTGAAAGTAATTGTCTTGGAAATGAAATGAATTCCTTTGAAGTAGATTCTCAAGAAAGAAAAGAGTCTCAAGTGAAAACAATATCAAGACCAAATTTTAAATTGGATTTATTTATTCGTCTTAAAACCATGCAGATTGTATTAGTCGAGCTCTTCGTCTGTATTTTTTTAAAGAGAATTTTGGCAGTATAATTGCATAACACGTTTGCAACTATTTCTGCTATGTATCTAAAAACATTAAAAAATTCTATGTTTTTTGTGTCTACAGCTCAGTCCATCAGTTACACAAGAGAAGGATCTATGATGGACAGCTTTTATAGGAAATGATTAGCCCAGGCTATGCTGTATGGTTTATCGCTGTATAATCATGGTTCAGTGTTAAAATCAAAATGTGAAGTTCTCAAAGCACCACTCCAGTGTTTTTTTTTATTGCAACGCTGGAGGGGGGGCTTTAATTGTAAGTCTCCTGCCCCCTGTCTTATACTCACCCTCCGCCATCTTCATTTGTTTCCAGTGGTGCACCAGTTGGTCTCCTGTGATTTGTGACCTGCCGGCAACTCCAGTGGTTCATGGAACATGCTGGAGATCACAAATCAATTTAAGTCTATGAGAGCCTTGTTTTGGCTCTCATAGACTTGCATTGAGTGCTTATCCTGCAACTACTGACTTACGGCCAGACTGAAGTCAAGGGCACAAGATGGCGCTGCGGGATGGTAAGTAGTGTCACTCCAGCTCTGGAAAAAACAGCAACACTGGAATGGTGTCATGCGCTGTCCAGGTCTGCACACGTGGATTACTACTATGGCATCGGACTCTGTTCACATTGCAGAGTCCAACAGGCAACCTAGTTTCTTTTAGACCCTTTGACGCCCCCTGAGGAAAGCATATTGAAACGTACGTCGGGGTGGAGGGACATTTTAGCACTACACACCAGGTAATTATTGTTTACTGGCACAGGAGCACCTTATTCTATCGGTTATTGAATCCCACCTGGATGCATTGCTGTCCGTTAATTGCAATCTCCATAGCACTTTATATTCAAAGCACCTTACATCACTGGTCACTGATCAGCACTCAGCACTTAGCAACATTAATACCTCACGGAATCTGTAAACTAATATATATTACTAGCTGTACTCCCCGGCTTCGCCCGGGTTAAAAACTGTTGCTAACAAAATAGAATGTATTAACATTCCCAGGATAGAATGTATAAATAGAATGTATTAATGCCCGGGATAGTAACTGTCTCTCTGTTTCTCTCCCATTCTCTGTCTGTCTCCCCCTCTGTATATATCTCTCTGTCTCTCTCTCTATCTTTGTCTGTCTGTCTCTTTCGCTGTCTCTCTCTGACTGCCTCTGTCTCTTTCTCTGTCTGTCTCAATCTCTTTCCCTGTCTGTCTATCTATCTCTGTCACTTTCCCTGTCTGTCTCTTTCCCTCTGTCTCTTTCCCTGTGTCTGTCTCTTTGTCTGTGTCTTTACCTGTCTTTGTCTGTCTCTTACCCTGTCTGTCTCTTTCCCTGTCTGTCTGTTTCCATGTGTCTGTCTCTTTGTCTGTGTCTGTCTGTTTCCCTGTTAGTCTGTCTCTTTGTCTGTGTCTGTCTCTTTGTGTCTGTCTCTTTCACTGTCTATGTCTGTTTCTTATCCTGTCTGTGTCTGCCTCTTTCCCTGTCTGTGTCTGTCTCTTTCCCTGGCTGCATTGTGACACACCAACATTCCATATAAGGGCGTGGCTGTGCATTCTTCTGAAGTTCTGTCTGCACTGTGACTCCCAGCTCCATTCGCTTTAATGGAGGCAGGTTTTTTGGTGAATAACTGTAAAGCGCGGGGTTAAAATTTCCCCTGAAAACATAGCCTATGACGCTCTCGGGGTCTAGAAGTGTGAGTGTGCAAAATTTTGTGGCTGTAGCTGCGACGGTGCGGATGCCAATCCCGGACATAACACACACACACACACACACATACATACACACATTCAGCTTTATATATTAGATATAGGGTCATACTAACTATTTATATTGTAATTTATGCCTCTTTTTTAATACACTTATCAATTTACTATTTATGAATTCATATTATATGCCACTCTTTATTCACATACCTCTTTGTATTTAGATGGATTTATTTTTATATTTTTTTTTATATTACTAATTAATTTTATTTTTGTCTGTGAATGTGACACATTTTAGGTTTATATTAACCAGATACATTTATCAAGTAGTTGAAATTTCCAGACTAAAATATATTCAGTTTGTACTGAATATTTAGGTGTTGTCTACTATTGTGCCATTTGTAAGTTTACTAATTATGCTGATACATCGTCCGTCTTGTTTGAAGCACCATTATTTATTTATTATACTTGTCATGATTTTATATATTTTATTAAATTTATTAAATGAATAATCTATTTTAAAATATTGAAATCACTGTGTTTTTTTGGTGGAGTATATTCTGCTCCAACAAGTGTTGTTACTAGTCTCTCTTAGGCCTCTCTCACATGTCAGTAAAAAACACACACATATTTCACTGACGTGTTAAAGATGTGTATGGCCCTCCGGGTGCCATGATTTTAGCACACGTGTTTTCCGTGTGCTATCTGTGATAGCACACGGACATCAGGGACTTCTATACTCACCTGTCCACGTTGCTGCTGTCCGTGGTGCTGTCTCCGGCTGCCTCTGTCTCCCCTGTGCTGTTACTTCCAGGTTGCGGTGCAGTGAATATGCATGAGTATAACTAGCCAGCCTGGAAGCAGGAGAGAGCAGCGGCCGGAGACAGCATCACTGAAGAAGGTGGGTATAAAAATAATTTTATTTCAACGATACGTGATTTCTCTGGCACATGTCACACGGATGACAATACTGTGTGGTCCCTGTGATATCAGCGATGCCGGAGAAAAACAGACTTGTCTCCATGTGGAACACACGTGTACGCCGCACGGAGACACGGTCAGTGAGAAATCACCAATGTGTGCACAGACCCATTGATTTTAATGGGTCTGCGTATGTCTGTGATTCTGGTACGTATAAAATAGCAACATACGTAGCAGAACCACTGACGTGTGAAGGAGACCAAGAATGTCCTTTTGACTATTATTGGGCTGTTACCACCAATATATCCACATGGGAGCTTGTGTTGTGGCCTACAACATTGAAGATGTAGTGGGTGAAATAAGTATTGAACACGTCACCAATTTTTAAGTAAATATATTTCTAATGGTTCTATTGATATGAATGTCTCACCAGATGTCAGCAACAAGCCGTCCAGTCCACCCAGTCAAAGAAATCAAACCATAGATGTCCATAAATTAAGTGATGTATAATAATGAGAAATAACACAGGGAAAAAGTATTGAACACGCTTACTGAAATATATTTAACACTGCGTACAAAACCTTTGTTGGTGATGAAGCTTCAAGACGCCTCCTGTATGGAGAAACTAGTTGTATGCATTGCTCAAGTGTGATTTTGGCCCATTTTTCCTCACAAACACGCTTTAAATCCTGCAGATCCCGTGGACTCCTTCTATGAACTCTGAGCTTTAGTTCCTTCCAAAAATGTTCTATTGGATTCAGCTCCGGTGATTGGCTCGGCCATTCTAACAGCTTTATTTTTTTCTCTTAAACTATTTGAGAGTTTCCTTGGCCGTGTGTTCGGGATCATTGTCTTGCTGAAATGTCCACTCTCGTTTCATCTTCATCATACTGGTAGATGGCAGAAGATTTTTTATCAAGGATGTCTTGGTACGTTTGTCCATTATCCTTCCTTCCATGAAATGAAGTTTGCCATATGCTGAAAAACAGCCCCACACCATGATGTTCCCACCTCCACACGTCACTGTTGATATGGTATTTCTGTGGTGATTTGCGTTTTGGCCTCCAAACATGGGGTGTATTATGACATCCAAAGAATGCAACTTTGGTCTCATCTGAGGAGAGTATGGGGTACTTTACACACTACGACATCGCAGGTGCGATGTCGGTGGGGTCAAATTGAAAGTGACGCACATCCGGCATCGCAGGCGACATTGTAGTGTGTAAAGGTTCGATGATACGATTAACGAGCACAAAAGCGTCGTAATCATATCATCGGTGCAGCATCGGCGTAATCCATAATTACGCTGACGCGACGGTCCGATGTTGTTCCTCGTTCCTGCGGCAACACACATCGCTGTGTGTGAAGCCGCAGGAGCGAGGAACATCTCCTACCGGCGTCACCGCGGCTACGGTAGGATATGCGTAAGGTAGGAGGTGGGCGGGATGTTTACATCCCGCTTATCTCCGCCCCTCCGCTCCTATTGGCCGCCTGCCGTGTGACGTCGCAGTGACGCCGTACGACCCGCCCCCTTAATCAGGAGGCGGGTCGCCGGCCAGAGCGACGTCCCAGGACAGGTGAGTCCATGTGAAGCTGCCGTAGCTATAATGTTCGCTACGGCAGCTATCATAAGGATATCGCAGCTGCGACGGGGGCGGGGACTATCGCGCTCGGCATCGCAGCATCGGCTTGCGATGTCGCAGCGTGCAAAGTAACCCTATATTTTCTCAGTATTTCACAGGATTGTCTAAATCTTGTTGGCAAACTTTAAAGGTGCTTGAACCTGCTTTGTGTTCATAAATGGAGTCTTACATAGTAAGTGTGCACACAGGCCATGGAGGTTGAGTGCATTACTTATTGTCTTCTTTGAAACAATTCTACCTGCTTATTCCAGGTCTTTTTGTAGCTCTCTATATATCCTTGACTCTTGGAGAAATCTTCTGATAATTCTTTTCTCTCCTATGCTGAAATCTTGAGGGAACACCTGGCCGGTTTATGATAAAATTATGTTCTTTCCAATTCCAGATTATGGCCCCAATAGTGTTCACTTGCCTCTTCAGTAGTTTAGAAATTCTTCTATAATTAATTAATATGTTTTGCAGCATTAAGATCTTGAGACAGCTCACTGGTTTTACCAATCATGGGATGTTTCTTGTGTAGCACCTTTGCAATGAAACACCATTTTATAGGGCATCATTTGAACCAGCTGATCTTACTTTTCACTAAGTAGCAGGATTGCTTTCTAATTGCTGATAGATCTCAGCTGGTGTCATGACTTTCTTCATGCGTTCAATACTTTTTCCCTATGTCATTTGTCATTATTGCACATACCCTTATTTATGTACATCTGTGGTTCGATTTCTTTGCCTGTGTGGATTAGATGGGTTGTTACTGACATCTGATGAAAATGTCAGGTCAATAGCACCTTTAAAAATATATTTCCTTAGAAATGTCGTGCTGTCCTCAATGCATATTTCACTCGCTATACATATCAGACAGTCCTCCTGATGTACACCTCCCATGTCTGCATATGTCTCTTTAGTCCATAAGATGTGAATACCATATAGAGCCATGTGATTGGATAATAATTTCCTAAAATATACTCTTTTCATCGATTCCAGGATGAGTATATTATCCCCAAGAAGTCTTACAAATGCGACCCTTAAAAAGCCAACATGATTTCATCCGCCATTTGTCTGCAATGGATTAATTTCTAGGCAGATTTTACCTTATTCTTAGAAATTTAAAAGCACTTTAGAAAAAAAGAATATATCTGCCAAATGAAATTTATCTCAAATCGAAAAACACGGGCGCGTTTATGTAATGTGTTGTGAATTAAGGGTCTGAACCCCCGATGATGGATACTGAGGGTGACAGGTGGAGATCGTATTTAACGTCGGCCGGTCAACTCCCTTTTACAGATATTGTTAATTTACTACATAAGTGGAATGTTGATGAGTTTCCATGAGAAGAGCCTACATCGAATCGGGGAGTTTTATCTGTGATAAGAGATAATGTGACACAAGGAATAAAGCTCTGGACCAAGAGAAACAACCGAGTAACGGGAGATGACGCTTCTAGAATGATGATATCGCTGCAAAAATCAGACAATTCCTGTACGAAGCCAGTGTAAACACTGCTCGAAAAATGAAGACATCCCAAGATATCGATAAGCGTGCCCGGGGCGGTAGACGTGGGCGAGGAACTCTGTTTCCTTTCCCCGGCATGCTACAGAAATGAGGGGATGCTGTGTGTGAGTGGTATGTTGCCTTTACCATGGACACCTTTGCCTCCAGACCAGGGGGTCCCGTTCCTCTTTAAGCCCCTCAATCTTCGGAAAAGGATATCAGACAAGAGGTTACAAAGTCTTTACTGGGCAGACAACTTCAGTCAATGTGTCTGTATGTAATCACAGTGATTCCATACAAAGGCCGCTCCTTGAGCAGATACCTTTTTCCAGCTAGGAAGAACCTTTCTCTCTTACAAGGTCCCCTTCCACTTGCTGGTCAACACTGGCCTCACTTCTGTTGCAGACTACTCGTCAACAGGTTGCTCCTACTTGCTCCTATATTCACTTCTCTTGCCACTCATGCTTCCTTGCACTTTCCGCAGCTCACCAGCCTTGTCTACTCCCAACAGGCGTTCCACTCTACAGTCTGCACTACACTGCACTTACCAGGAAATGCATCTTCCTATATCCGCTCGCACTTTGCTTCCCCTCCATGTCTGTCTAGGCTGAACCCTCCCTCATCCAGGGGACAGCTAACCATATCTAGTGACCTGATGTGGCCAGTTTCTACACTGCAGCTGTAAGGCCCAGGCCAGTGTGACACCCTGGCAAAACCAGGTAGTCACAGATAGGCCCCCGCATAACACCCTTCCCTCACTTAGGAAACACACAGCCGACCTAAAACCCTAGTCACCCCCCCCTTAGGGAAAGATAGACACACCAGTGGGCGTGACCAGGTGGTTGGACATGCCCACCTAGGTGTTTAGACAGCCCGGGGCGGGAAAACAAGCAGTCTATTTTAGAGTTCAGTTTGGAGAAGAGTGTGGGCTGGAGCTAAGTGTAGCTCCAGCAGGAAAGTTCAAGTTGAACGCTGCCAGGCTAGGAGGCAGACAGTGGTCTCCGTCAGCAGGAGACGGGATGATGGCTTGGCAGAACCGAGGTGGACCGGGACAGGGTTGTAGCCCGCCGGTACCGACACGGGGAACCGACCCGGAAACCGGAGCACAAGGGGGGTACTCGGATCCTGAAACCAGGACCGGAAACTAGCGGCCTGGTTAATTAACCGATTGAGGCCAGGATTATAGGTCCTGTCCCACCCAAAGTCCCTCACAGAAGACAACAGCCCACCGATATGGATAAGAGGTCACCGCCAGGGCCCATAGATGCGTCTGTGGGCACGGCTCCTTAGGCCACATCCAGCCGGGAGCTGAGTTCCAGACTGGGAAGTCCATCTTACACAAAGTCAGTGCAGAGGAAAAGGATAGAGACCACCAGCCTGGGTGGGGGACCCGAATGCAACCGGCCGCGGCAACGGCCACCAGCACCTTGGTTTACCATAGACTTGCGTGATTCATTGACTGTTAGTAAACAAGCATCCCCCTTGCCGTCACTACCCCCTGCACCTGATACTGGGCCCCGGGGCAACCATCCCTACCCACGGAGGGGTTAACATCCAGCTGCCACTCCATCTCCCCCGGGTGCCCCATAACAGCAGCGGTTGCGTCACGAACTTAATACGGCCTAGCCCGTACATCTATGTCCTCCCATTTATTCGGCGTGTCCGCGAGACCCCCGGGTCCAGAGACCCTCAAGCCACTATCCCAGCAAGGCCCGGATCCGAGCAGCGCCAGCTGCTGGCACGGGGGCGGCACACCAGCATTCTCACATGCTCCTGCTCCCCTCCCCCGGCAAGGATACCAATGTTCTCACCTGTCTGGGCGTCCTGTTGTGGGGGTCCCGTCCCAGTTTCATGCTGCGGCCTCCCGGAGCATCTGTGTACCTTGCAGAGCTCCAGTCTCAGCCCGTAGGGCATGCCAGCGGCCACGCTTCTCTTCTTCAAGGGCCAGCACCCTTTTACCCGGAAGTGCTCCCAGGTCAGCTGGGAAACTGTAGGTACTTAAGGCACCCTAGCCCTCTGCTAGGTGCCTGGGCAATGAGTTTAGTTACTGCTAGTTGTCAGGTCCTCTAACCCTGCGTTGCTGTTGCTGTTCTGCTGTGCTAGACATACTGCTTATACCTGTCTGTATTGCAGAGTGCTGCTTCCACTACCTGATGCTGCTGCGAACCTCCACATCGGCTGCCTACCACGAATACCATTGCCATGAAGTATCGTCACCAGCTGCTGCCATCCATCCGTCCATGCATCTATCTCAGACGGATCCGCTACTCCAGCTGCTGTTGTGACGCCCTGGGCAAGCCAGGGGTCACAGGTCACAACATCACATGCACCCCACATTCCCTGCAGGTACATCTAAGCTAACCTAAAATCCTTGTTGCCTTCCTCCAGGGGCTGATGTCCACACCAGGGGGTGGGCCAGGCAGTTGACTCTGCCCACCGAGGAGTTCACAGCCCTGGAGGCGGGAAAACCAGACAGTAGTCCAGCTAGGGAGTGAAGTAGAAGGAAGTGGTAGAGGAGCTTGAGTGAAGAAGTAAAAAAGGAACAGTTAAGCAAGCCTGAAGTTGGTCCGGGTGTGTGCCCCGGACTGAGACAGCAAGGTCAGCAGACGGCGGTGATAGTCTGCAGGGGGACTGTTTGGAGGTTGCTGGAAGGACCGCGGACGGGTGGTGACCCGGCGGTACTGGAGCAGTATACGAAGAACAGTCAGCACCAGGGCAGGGGCCTTTTGGATCCCGGCAAGGCTAGGAGTCGCCATAATTTGCCAAATCCGTCAGTGAAGGGGACCTCTGTCTCCTAACAGTCCCGATTGAAGGCAACAGCCCGACCGTGAAGGGGAGACACCGCCACCGCCAGGGCACCAGTTTCCCAGGGCCAGCGCCTGCGGGCAAAGTAGGGCTCCTTCGGCCCAGATTGAAGTCGAGGAGTGGGTAACCGGTGGGGACCCATCGCTACCAAGAGACTTTACATAGGTGCAGGGAAGAGACCGTCACCGCTAACTGCAGGGAACCGCAGCACCGTAACCGTCCGAGGGACCCGTCCAACCAGCCGTTTGTTTACCGAGAACTGTGTCGTGTTTACTGGCTGAGTGAGTACCTTCGTGCCGTGCGGCACAGCGCTGCCCCTGCGCCCCTGCACCTCCACAGGCCCCATACCCGCCTGTCCACCATACCAACCCCATCACTGGGCCCCGGGAGCACCAAAACCCCTACCCACGGAGGGGCAAATCAACAACTGGCTGCTCCATACCATCACTCCCGGGCTCCCCAGACAGAGCAGCGGTGGTGTCCACTTAATCACCACAACCGTGGGTGGCGTCACGGACAATAAACTATCCCAAAACCCAATCCCCTTTCACTCACGGGCGAGGAGCGCCGCTCGAGTCCCCGGGATCCGGCCCATCGCTCGAGCCACCGAGCAGCGGCAGCAGCAGGCCGCAGCAGCCGCCGGACCCGAGCAGTGGGAGAGCGCGGCGTCCCCTCCTCCGCCCGCGACAACTTGGCGTCACGAACAGGATCTTACCGCTCTGCCGTTGGGTAGAGGTGGGCCTTGGGACCGCCGGAGGTATCCGGCCGGAAAATTTCAGAAGTCGCCATCTTTGGCGCGAAAAGTTCCAGCTCGAGCGTCTTCTCGAGTAGCAGAGGCGCGAAGGCCAAAACCCCGCCCTGATAGAGGAGGGGCCGGAAAGAGGCTAAGGGGGACGGAAACAAGATGTCTGCGCCCGACGGAGCCGCTGGAGGAGCGGTGGTCGCAGCCGCATGTAACTAGCGCTGCAGCGTGCAGGGACGCCAGGACTCTGCTGAAACACGTTCCTGGATCCAGAAGCAAGATGTGCCAGAAGCTCCAGGCCCAAGTCCACTTCATGCTGGCGAAGTGGACGTTGGAGATGAGGGCCTGGCCGCAACCGTTTGGGCATCCGAAGTGGAGGTGGTCTCAGAGGATCGGGTAAGCGACCCACGCCCCTATGTCCCCGAGGGATCGGTCGATACGGCTGAGGGGCCCGGCCTGCTGCCGTCCACCATGCTACCTCCCTCACTGCCCATGCCTGCGGCCAACGCCCCGACCGATCCGTTACCCCTGCCACCGGTAGCGGAGCCCGCAGCATCTGTGGGAGAGGGCCCAGACCTGCGGCCCCCGGGCCTTACCTTTACCACCGCCCTGGCACCCGTCCCGGCCTCCATCCCAGCCGCGACGGAGATGATGACGGCCCCGGCAGTCCGCCTGGCCGTAGTGGAGGCGATCCTCGATCAAACGCCAACACCGCAAGTCACGTTGACCGCTCCCAGGCACCGGGCCTCGGCTGAGGCACGGGGGGGATGTAGCTGCCAAGCGGCAGAGCAGGCCACGTCACAGCGGGGTCCCTCATTACTGAAGGTGCCGGTCGTAGCCGACACAGAGGGACTCTGGCTGGGTCCGTCCCCCGCACACGCTGAACAGGAGCAAGCAGAAAGTGCTCCAGACTGGGAGCGGCGGCAACAGCAGCTGCGCAGGGAGATCGATGCCCGAGAGGGGTGTAGAGCGGATGTGCATGCCCGCATGTATATGGAAGAAGATCGCCTGCAGCGAGCTACCATTGGGGTCCAGAGCGGTGCACCATGTGAAGGTGGCACTAGAGCCCCACGAGTGAGAATGGACTGTTGAGCCGCAAAAGGCAGCGGAGTGCCGCTGCACAGTCCCCGTTGGGACCACCAGTGTGTTTGTTTAAAAGTTGAAAATGATGATAAGTGAAATGGAACCGAAAAGTCACCTGATTCTTCTGTGATTTGGAAACCGGCCGTTGCCGGCACCGTTGTCCCCGTGGGGACCGTTTGGAAAATATGCATAGGAACTCCTATGGACAAGCCCGTGAACTTGCAGGGCAACCACAGACGCTAGTGGCTTGTAAATAAGTTGTGTTACCGTTACCGTTTCCGCATTTACCGCCTCCGGAGAGGCAGGTTGGAGGGAGGGCCCACAGCAGAGCAGGCTGGGGCCCAGCCACCACAGGAACCGGTGGCTACCCTCTGGAGGGGAAGGACAGATCCCGCTTGGGTAACTTGTGCTGGACTGGGGTCAAGGGGTGCTGCCTGGGCTTTAGGGGCAGCATCAGGGCCAGGTTACTTGGGTGGGAGAGAGCGGAGACCGTAACCATTAACCTTTTTAATGTTTGCAATGTTTAAGCACTGAACCTCCCGATGTGGGATGATGCCATAAATTGTATATATGTTACCGTTTTTTCTATTTTACAGAAAAACAAAAGGAAAATAAAACCGGTGTTGGACGGGCAGCCCGAGGACGGTCTGCGTTTTGCTAAGGGGGAATGTGACGCCCTGGGCAAGCCAGGGGTCACAGGTCACAACATCACATGCACCCCACATTCCCTGCAGGTACATCTAAGCTAACCTAAAATCCTTGTTGCCTTCCTCCAGGGGCTGATGTCCACACCAGGGGGTGGGCCAGGCGGTTGGCTCCGCCCACCGAGGAGTTCACAGCCCTGGAGGCAGGAAAACCAGGCAGTCCAGCTAGGAAGTGAAGTAGAAGGAAGTGGTAGAGGAGCTTGAGTGAAGAAGTAAAAAAAGAACAGTTAAGCAAGCCTGAAGTTGGTCCGGGTGTGTGCCCCGGACTGAGACAGCAAGGTCAGCAGACGGCGATGATAGTCTGCAGGGGGACTGTTTGGAGGTTGCTGGAAGGACCGCGGACGGGTGGTGACCCGGCGGTACTGGAGCAGTATACGAAGAACAGTCAGCACCAGGGCAGGGGCCTTTTGGATCCCGGCAAGGCTAGGAGTCGCCATAATTTGCCAAATCCGTCAGTGAAGGGGACCTCTGTCTCCTAACAACCAAGTCCCGATTGAAGGCAACAGCCCGACCGTGAAGGGGAGACACCGCCACCGCCAGGGCACCAGTTTCCCAGGGCCAGCGCCTGCGGGCAAAGTAGGGCTCCTTCGGCCCAGATTGAAGTCGAGGAGTGGGTAACCGGTGGGGACCCATCGCTACCAAGAGACTTTAAATAGGTGCAGGGAAGAGACCGTCACCGCTAACTGCAGGGAACCGCAGCACCGTAACCGTCCGAGGGACCCGTCCAACCAGCCGTTTGTTTACCGAGAACTGTGTCATGTTTACTGGCTGAGTGAGTACCTCCGCGCCGTGCGGCACAGCGCTGCCCCTGCGCCCCTGCACCTCCACAGGCCCCATACCCGCCTGTCCACCATACCAACCCCATCACTGGGCCCCGGGAGCACCAAAACCCCTACCCACGGAGGGGCAAATCAACAACTGGCTGCTCCATACCATCACTCCCGGGCTCCCCAGACAGAGCAGCGGTGGTGTCCACTTAATCACCACAACCGTGGGTGTTGTCACGGACAATAAACTATCCCAAAACCCAATCCCCTTTCACTCACGGGCAAGGAGCGCCGCTCGAGTCCCCGGAATGCGGCCCATCGCTCGAGCCACCGTGCAGCGGCAGCAGCAGGCCGCAGCAGCCGCAGCGGCAGCCGGACCCGAGCAGTGGGAGAGCGCGGCGTCCCCTCCTCCGCCCGCGACACTGTCATCCATCCATCCACCCGTCCATCCAGCCCTCCAGACGGAACCTCTCCACCAGCTGCTGCCGCAACTCTATGCCAGAGACTGTCGCTCCCATACCCCTGAGGTCAGCCAACGCAACACCAGTCTTCCCGAGTGGCAACCAGATTCTACCTGCAGCGTAACACCTCCACCATCAGGAGCTCTGGTGAAAACCAGGTTCGGGTCTGTAGTCAAGCCCCTCTGGATGGAGGAGAAGGTGAGCTGTGATATCACCTATTGTGAATGGTGGATCCTGTGTTATCTACTGTATATAGAGGTATTATCAGTCGTTGTACAGGAGGAGGTGAGCTGTGACACCACCTATTGTCAATGGTGGATCTTATGTTGCATATTTTATATGGAGATACTAATTACTTTCTATTGCAAACCCGTTTATGATGATAATGAGTCTGCCGAAAAATCTTTTGCATGAAATAGGAAGTATGAGATTAATATTATATGTAGTTGCGAAAATTGCAAGTTTTCTGATTTTTTTTTTTTTATATCCACAAAGAAATAAAGAAAATAATAATACTAAAAAGATGTTTAAAAGAACCTTTAAACATAAAAAACTGGATCTAAACAATAAGTTATTTTGTGATTACACATTTCCATTGAACAGATTTCCGAGGACATTATCAATTAAAAATTGTGAGATGAAAAAGAATATATATAAAAATAAAATAGATGTATTACTAGGACAAAACTTATTGGAATGACCATTTCCAGGCCCGGCAGAGATCAGCGTCACTGTAGTAGCTCCGGGCAATGGTGACACCTCTTTATTTTAGAAATATCCCTACTAACATGCAATGTCTAAAGAAGTCCTGGAAAACACCTTGGTATAAGATACAAGTGCATCTCAATAAATTAGAATATAATCAAAAAGTTAATTTATTTCAGTAATTCAATACAAAAAGGTAATGTATATATTATATAGAGTCATTACACACAGAGGGATCTATTCCTATATATTATATAGAGTCATTACACACAGAGGGATCTATTCCTATATATTATATAGAGTCATTACACACAGAGGGATCTATTCCTATATATTATATAGAGTCATTACACACAGAGGGATCTATTCCTATATATTATATAGAGTCATTACACACAGAGGGATCTATTTCTATATATTATATAGAGTCATTACACACAGAGGGAACTATTCCTTTATATGGTATGATATAGTCATTACACACAGTGATCTATTTCACATTTTTATTATATATTATATAGAGTCATTACACACAGAGGGATCTATTCCTATATATTATATAGAATCATTACACACAGAGGGATCTATTCTTATATATTATATAGAGTCATTACACACAGAGGATCTATTCCTATATATTATATAGTCTTTACACACAGAGGGATGTATTCCTATATATTATATAGAGTCATTACACACAGAGGGATCTATTTCAAGTGTTTATTTCTGGTAATGTTGATGATTATGGCTTACAGCCAATGAAAACCCAAAAGTCATTATCTCAGAAAATTAGAATATTATATAAGACCAACTGAAAAAAGATTTTAAACTCAGAAATGTTGGCGCCTACTGAAAAGTCTGTACAGTAAATGCCTCAATACTTGGTCGGGCTCCTTTGCATGAATTCCTGCATCAATGCAGCAATGTGGCATGGAGGCGATCAGCCTGTGGCACTGCTGAGGTGTTATGGAAGCCCAGGTTGCTTTGATAGCAGCCTTCAGCTTGTCTGCATTGTTGGCTCTGGTGTCTCTCATAGATTCTCTATGGGGTTTAGGTCAGGCGAGTTTGCTGGCCAATCAAGCACAGTGATACTGTGGTTAATATACCAGGTATTGGTACTTTTGGCAGTGTGGACAGGGGCCAAGTCCTGCTGGAAATGAAATTTCCATTTCTAAAAAGCTTGTCGGCAGAGGGAAGCATGAAGTGCTGTAAAATTTCCTGGTAGACGGCTGCGCTGACTTTGGTCTTGATAAAGCCCAGTGGAGCTACACCAGCAGATGACATGGTCCCCAAACCATCACTGATTGTGGGAGACTTCACACTAGACCTCAGCAGCTTGGATTGTGGCCTCTCCACTCTTCCTCCAGACTCTGGGACCACGATTTCCAAATGAAATGCAAAATTTACTTTCATCTGAAAACAACACCTTGGACCACTGAGAACAGTCCAGTCTTCTTTCTCTCCTTGGCCGGTAAGACTCTTCTGGCGTTGTCTATTGGTCATGAGTGGTGACACAAGGAATGTGACACTTGTAGCCCATGTCCTGGATACGTCTGTGTGTGGTGGCTCTTGAAGCACTGACTCCAGCAGCGTCCACTCCTTGTGAATCTCCCCCAAATTTTTAAATGGCCTTTTCATAACAATCATATCAAGGCTGCGGTTATCCCGGTTGCCTGTGCACCTTTTTCTACCACACTTTTTTCTTCCACTCATGTCTCCATTAATATGCTTGGATACAGCATTATGTGAACAGCCAGCTTCTTCAGCAATGACCTTTTGTGGCTTACCCTCCTTGTGGAGTGTGTCAATGATTGCCTTCTGGACATCTGTCAAGCCAGCAGTCTTCCCCATGATTGTTTAGCCTACTGAACCAAACTAAAGGACCATTTTAAATGCTTAGGAAGCCTTTGCAGGTGTTTTGTGGTAATTATTCTAATTTTCTGAGATAATGACTTTTGGGTTTTCATTGGCTGTAAGCCATAATCATCAAAATTAACAGAAATAAATACGTGAAATAAATCCCTCTGTGTGTAATTACTCTATATATTATATAGGAATAGAGCCCTCTGTGTGTAATGACTCTATATAATATATAGGAATAGATTCCTCTGTGTGTAATGACTCTATATAATATATAGAAATAGATCCCCCTGTGTGCAATGATTCTATATAATATATAGGAATAGATCCCTCTTTGTGTAATGACTCTATATAATATATAGGAATAGATCCTCTGTTTGTAATGACTCTATATAATATATAGGAATAGATCCTCTGTGTGTAATGACTCTATATAATATATAGGAATAGATCCCTCTGTGTATAATGACTCTATATAATATATAGGAATAGATCCTCTGTGTGTAATCACTCTATATAATATATAGGAATAGATCCCTCTGTGTGTAATGACTCTATATAATATATAGGAATAGATCCTCTGTGTGTAATGACTCAATATAATATATAGGAATAGATCCTCTGTGTGTAATGACTCTATATAATATATAGGAATCGATCCCTCTATGTGTAATGACTCTATATAATATATAGGAATCGATCCCTCTGTGTGTAATGACACTATATAATATATAGGAATCGATCCCTCTATGTGTAATGACTCTATATAATATATAGGAATCGATCCCTCTGTGTGTAATGACTCTATATAATATATAGGAATCGATCCCTCTGTGTGTAATGACTCTATATAATATATAGGAATCGATCCCTCTGTGTGTAATGACTCTATATAATATATAGGAATCGATCCCTCTATGTGTAATGACTCTATATAATATATGCGTTTTACTTTTTGAGGATATTGTAATTGATTGAGATGCACTTGTATATTATTTAGCCTACTATTTTATTGACTTTATAGAGGTGTAGCCATCTGAGATTCTTATGGTCTGTCCTCAGGATACACGCTGGTGACACCAGATGGCAGATGAACAGCCCCAATATGGATTTATACAATGTAATCCAGCCCTGTGTTAATGGCAGCTTTAATAAGTCTGTAGAAACATAATGTACATTACATCATCAAACTTCCGCTAAGATCTTCACTTAAAGAAAACTTTGAGAAAGATGAAAAGTCTGTCCTGGCAGATCCGGTTCTGACAGCGCCTATTGTTCAGAAGAAGAGGTTGGCGTTCGCAGAGAGAGGATCCTTTCTGTATTCCTGTCACTTTTACCAGACCTGCCATCCATCATACAGACACTAATGTAGAAGGATGTGGGATTGTTGACAATTTTAGTTTTTTTTTTAATTTAATTAATTTTTTTATTGCAAATTGAAAAATGGATACAAAAGGAACAAAAATGCCACTTTATCTTCCCGGAGCCGTTCCTTCATTCCTCTAATTCAATAAGACGAAATTGGATTTTGCTTATTTTTATGTATTTAGCAAAGAAATGAGAAAAGCAACAAATGTTCTGCTGTAGAAGGTGATATCAATGAGATCCGATGAGTTTTTTTTGCCGCAGACACTTCGGAGATTGCATTGCCTCTTTTAGTTGTAGAGTTTTGCGGAATTATAGGGTCTGCTTTCTTCCAGACACAGCGCCACCACTGTCCATTGGTTGGGTCTGGTATTGACAGTCAATTTCATTGAATTGAGGTTGAGCTGTGATAGATGTGAAATTGGTTGTAGAAGAAAACACTTACATAGTTCCCACCTTTTCTGGTGATGTTGAAGTACTACCCTAAACCTGATGTCACAACTGAGTGAGGGAACACTCGGCTTGTGTCACGAAAGGAGGGGTAAACCAAAGAGGATGTAAAGGAAGGCCTTAACGAAAGGGAGAGGGGTCACCACCTAACTCCCCAGTGGCTGATCCCTGAGCTCCCTACCTTCCCTAGACAGGTCCTTCCACCCATGAGCAATCACTTGCCTAGGCCATGGCTGACTATCACGGGTAAGATACGATAACTATGAATAGGGGTGCAAAGACTGGCCCTCAAACTAGGGAGCCTAAGCTGTCCCTTATTCCAGAGGTACGTCAGATGGTGGAGAGGTCTGGACTACCAGCGTCGCCCTGACTCTTAAGTAGCCCTGGTCTAACAACAGCTCTCCTCCACCCCCGGGGAGGGCTGAGACAGGAGTAATGAATCCCACAAATACCGACAGACAAGGGAAAACCAAGACTCAAATTCACTACAAGCACACACAGGAGAAGAGACAATACGTGCTCAGGGAGAAATAAAACACAGGGAGGAAATAAACAACAAGGATAATTCCACCGCACACCAAATAGCATACAACAAATCACCAAACCTGGATCATCGGTGTCGCTGGAGCAAAGGTAGAGCTATAATCGGCATGAGAGACCATGTTCCACCATCTTTTAAAAGGCTGAGGCAGCTGTGATAGGTCTACAGCAACTTGTGACCCCAGCAGCAATTCACAAGCCAGCAGGAATTAATTCCTACTAGACCGATCACCAGTGAGCACAAAACTGGTCGACGGCTGGCTCTGACAGAGAAACTCAACAGCACCAGGTGTCGTGTCAGGCTCTGCAGTGTGAACCGAGTCTGAAGACGCCAACACCCCTGATGAGATTAGATTAGAACAGCGCATGACACTGACCCTAGACTAGCCCTGAATAGTGAGCAGGCCAGCAAGACACTAGTCTTACTACTAACATAAGGACAACACGAGGGAGGCAGGGCAAACAAGGGAGACAGATTGAACAAAAGCTCCATTTCTTCTACAGAGAAGAACTCCACCGTGTCCTCTGGAAAGATCACCACAGCTTTCTCCAGAGACAGCTCCTTTACAGGGCAGCATAGAATGAGCTATAGCCGGCATAGGAGAGAATGTGAGTACGAGTATTCCCTGCCAGCAAGCAGTCTCATTATGATGTCAGGTGTTTCCGGTTTGGACCACTCCCAGTCCCTTTACATACCCTCTGCTACCAGCAGAGGGTGCTGGTTATTCTCTCTCATTCATTTGGATGCTCTTCCTGGAGGTGGAAGCTGCTGGTGGAGCCCTCTCTTGAAATTGCTGTGGTGGCTGCAGTCATGGTGCTGACTGCAGCAGCTCGTTGTTGTTTTCCCCATCTGTCTTCCTTCCCTG
Source organism: Anomaloglossus baeobatrachus (assembly GCF_048569485.1). Taxonomy (NCBI): domain Eukaryota; kingdom Metazoa; phylum Chordata; class Amphibia; order Anura; family Aromobatidae; genus Anomaloglossus; species Anomaloglossus baeobatrachus. Next base: position 39,620,882 of record NC_134355.1, on the reverse strand, counting down.
GTGTGTTGTTTCCGTGCAGCAGTGGGACTAGTGATCCTTACCTACCAACTCACTAGCCAGGACTATTGTAGGGTCACTCAAGGCTTCAGGTTCCTGCTTGGCGACAGGTGAGAAGCCTGTATAGGGACTGACTAAGAGTGCAGGGTACAGTGGCAGGTAAGTGGAGGAGGTGTCCATCTTCCGTCTCATTAGCGCTAGGGCTCACCGTTGTTAAAATCTCACCAGTGTATCCCTTGTTTGTTGTGGTGTTACTCCTATTAAGTTGTATGTTTGGCCTCATGCCGGACCTTCTCCAAATCCACTCCGTGGCCTCTCTGCATCATGGGTTCACGGACTGGAAATCAATGGCCTCATAGGCATAAATGATGCTGTCAAGTTCATCAGACCCGCAGCTGGTCTGTTCTCAGATGTATGAATCCAGCCTTAGATGAAGGATATATTCATTGCTCCATTGTACACGTGTGTTATTTCCTTTTTTACATGGACCCATGGAGTTTCATCAATGCACTGAACCATACATGAGCAAGTCCTATTCTTATCCATTTTGCAGATTAGAGTCGGTCATTAAAGTCTATGGGGGTCTCTTAAAAATGTAGGAAAAGTGGAAACCAAATTTAGAATTCAATGTTCCATCCGAGTTTCATCTGTTTTTAGTTGATATGTTGGTAAGAGTCAATGGATAAATAAACGTTCTGTCATATTAGGTACGGGGAAGTACCAAGCGAGCGACGAAAGGTAAGGCAAGGGGACCCCTGAGTCTACTAAAGGGGAGATGGTGCCCCTGAAAAAACCTACAGCTAGTCCCTGGGGTCCCTCACCACCCTAGATAGGTTCCGCACCTCTGCGCCAAGCCGGATACCTGACCCTATGTATCCCTAGTGCTGGATCCTAAATAGGGTAGGGTTGAATGAGCTCTACATCAACCCCACTAAATGACAAAGCAAAACACAAGGGGGGAAAATGCATGAACTACTTATCCACAGATGACAGAAGCAGACTTCAGCAACGATACTACAGATGAGTACAAGCCACCTGCTTGCAACCTGAGCTAGAATGATCTGAATAATATCAACGGCAACAGTCCAGGGAAGATGGGAGTATTTAAGCACCTAGAGAATACTGATGATCAGAAGCTGGGTGGAAGGTGAGATCCTGCTGGGTCCAAAAGGAATATCACCAGCAGCAGTCCTGGGAAGAAGGGAGTATTTAAGCACCAAGAGAATACTGATGATCAGCAGCTGGGTGGAAGGTGAATTCCTGCTGGGTCCAAAAGGGGGAAAAGATGAAAATCCAGCAGGAACACTACCTATACTAATGAGTACAATAGAAAGTCGAGGAGCATTTTGCACAGCCAAACGCTGTGACCTTCTACTGCCAGAAACCACATGACTGTCACCCTTGACAGATTCAGACATTCTACCTGCTTCAGTTTTTAAAAACAAATGCAAAATTGAGGCAAAAAGAATGATATATGGAAGAAAAGCCTGTTTTAGAGGGATGCAAAATCATTCTTAGTTCAGAAGGAATTATTGGTATACGGCACTTGGTAAAGTCAAAGTCAGGGAAGGGTTAATGAGGGTAAACGTTCATGAAATAGGCCAGAGTGGATGGGAATTTGTATTTTTTAATGCCCCATCCATGGTTTATAGTTGTTGCACTGCTTAAGACTTGTCACGGGGCCAACCTCATATTCTCTTCATCCTTTGAAGGTGGGCCAATAATGTCATTATTTCTGCTGTCAGATCATAGATCGCTTCATTCTAGCGCTACATTGTGATACAACGTCCAATTCCAGCATTAGTCATGTGAGAGACATCTCGGGATCGTAGCTGGTAGCATACAGGGCGCTCCGGAATGAGTCTGCTGATGTCGGATGAAGCTTTCTGTAATATTTTATTTCAAGTTCTGCATTTTGTATAACGTTGACCTTATGTCAATATTATGTTGGCACCGTATAGCAGCATTACTGAAAATTACGGCTCCGTCTCATCAAGACGAGGAGTAAGGGGTACTTTGCACGTTGCGACATCGCTACTGCGATATCGTCGGGGTCAAATCGAAAGTGACGCACATCCGGCGCCGGTAACGACGTCGCAACGTAGGTGCGCCGATAAATGATCGCAAAAGCGTCGTTTATCGGTGATCTGTGTAGCGTCAGACATTTTCATAATGTTGCACCAATAGGTGATACGATGTAGCTCCTCGTTCCTGCGGCAGCACACATCGCTGTGTGTGAAGCCGCAGGAGCGAGGAACATCTCCTTACCTGCCTCCACCGGCTATGCGGAAGGAAGGAGGTGGGCGGGAGGTTTACATCCCGCTCATCTCCGCCCCTCCGCTTCCATTGGCCGCCTGCCGTGTAACGCCGCACGACACGCCCCCTTAGGAAGGAGGCGGGTCGCCGGCCAGAGCGACGTCGCAGGGCAGGTAAGTGCGTGTGAAGCTGCCGTAGCGATAATGTTCGCTACGGCAGCTATCACAAGAGATCGCAGCTGCGATGGGGGCGGGTACTATCGCGCTCGGCATCGCTAGCATCGGCTAGCAATGTCACAGTGTGCAAAGTACCTCTAAGACACGTGCACCTCTTAAGGAACTATCAAAATATTAGCTGCCTCCCCAACAAATGTACTCAAATCGTAGCTTGTCATAATTTATACTATTTCTGTGTAATTGAATTACGATGTATTTGTCCGAAAAAATTCGTAATCTTTTGCTATGCATTGTCCAGTTTTTCAAAAAATTGCCATAGCAGGGTCAGGACTAGCATAAAAATACCAATAGACACAAATTTTTGCAACAGTTTTCAGAATTCTGGTGAAAACTATTGGAAGAGTCGGGGGCCTTCTCCTGAGTCCGGCAATACCTCATATGTGGTGGAAATCTACTGTTTGGGCGCACGGTAGAGTTCGGAAGGGAAGGAGCGCCATTTCATTTTTTGAATGCAAAATTAGCTGGAATCATTAGCGGACGCCATGTTGTGTTTGGAGACCCCCTGAAGTACCTAAACAGTGGAACTCCCCCACAAGTGACCCCATTTTAGAATTTAGACCTCTCCAGGAATTTATATAGATGTGTTGTGAGCAACTTGAACCCCCCAGAAGCTTCACAGAATTTTCTAACGTTGAGCCGTGGAAATGAAAAAAAAACTTTTTAACCACAAAAATGTTGCTTTAGCCCCATGCTTTTCGCAAGGGTAACAGGAGAAACTGGACTAAAAAAGGTGTTGTACAATTTCTCCTGAGTACGCCAATGCCCCATATGTGGTCAAAAACGACTTTTGAGGCATAGTGCAAAGTGAAGAAGGGAAGGAGCGCCATATTGGAGTACAGATTTAGTTACACTGCTCCTGGCATTGTGAGCCAGGTCTCAGCTACAAGATAAGCCGCAGACTCACCAGCGATCGCGTGGGTACAGTGGCTGAACCTCCGTGATTACCATGACGCACTAGGTATGTCCTTGGTCGGGAACAGACCTACAATTATGATATTCCCAGTACATCCTGTGTCACGTCACAAAAAGGGTAATATATCTTTTCCCTCCCTGGAGTCATGTGACTCATTAGTGCTACAAGGCCTCCGATGTGAATGAGCAGGTGTGTTACATTTGGTGTTATCTCTCGCACACTCTCTCATACTGGTCACTGGAAATTCAACATGGTTCCTCATGGAAAAGAATTCTCTGAGGATCTGAAAAAAAAAATGTTGCTCAATATAAAGATGGCCAAGGCTATAAGAAGATTGCCAACACCCTGAAACTGAGCTGCAGCACGGTGGCCACAACTATACAGTGGTTTAACAAGACAGGATCCACTCAGAACAGGCCTCACCATGGTCGCCCAAAGAAGCTGAGTGCACGAGCTTAGCATCCTATCCAGAGGTAGTCTTTTCAGGACAGACATATGAGCACTTCCAGCATTGCTACAGAGGTTACAGGGGTGGGGGGTCCGCCTGTCAGTGCTCAGACCATACGCCGCACACTGTATGACATTGGTCTGCATGGCTGTCGTCCCAGAAGGAAGACTCTTCTAAAGATGATGCACAACAACAAGAAAGCCCACAGACAATTTGCTGAAGTTGAGCAGACTAAGGAAATGGATAACTGGAACCATGTCCTGAGGTCTGATGATACCAAGATTAACTTATTTGGTTCAGATGGTGTCAAGCGTGTGTGGTGGTAACCAGGTGAGAACAATGACAAGTGTTCCCTGCCTACAGTGAGGCATGGTGGTGGGAGTGTCATGGTTTGGGGCTGCATGTATGCTGCTGGCTGTGGGGAGCTACAGTTTATTGACTAAACCATGAATGCCAACATGTACTGTGATATACTGAAGAAGAGCACGATCCCCACCCTTTGGAAACTGTGCTGCATGGCAGTTTTCCAACATAGTGAACCTAAACACATCTCCAAGTCGACACTGTCTTTCTAGAGAAACTGAGGGTAAAGGTGGTGGACTGGCCAAGCGTCTCCAGAACCTAAACCCTATTGAGCATCTGTGAGACCTCCGCAAATGGAAGATGGAAGAGCGCAAGGTCTCTAACATCCACTAACTTCATGATGGAAGAGGATCTAGAGGCTCCTGTGAAGCTCTAGTGAACTCATTGCTCAAGAGCATTAAGGCACAGCTTGAAAATAATGGTGGCCAGAGAAAATATTCACACTTTGGGCACAATTTGGCCATTATCACTTAGGGGTGTACTCACTTATGTTGCCTGCAGTTTAGACATTAATGTGTGTGTGTTGAGTTATTTAGAGGAAACCAAATTTACACTGTTATACAAGCTGCACACTGGTTTCTGTTTAATAAAATAATTACAAAAATGTGAGCGGGGTAGTCACATTTGTGATATACTGTAGGTGACCCTGCTATGTACTGTGTAATCGCTGTGTCTGACCATAAAGGGACATGATCTGATCATACCACAGCTCCTGGGCTGGGGAGGATGTTAAAGAGTATACAGACATTACATCATGGGATAGCAAATTATTCTTTCTTTGGGAGAAAACCTTTTTTAAAAAGAGGCAGGGAAATGTTTTACCTCACAGAAAGAATCTTTATACTCTTTTACTCCCCCCCTTCCTGCCTAGGAGCTGTGGTATAGTCAGACCGTGCCACTGTATGGTCAGACACGGCCATTACACAGTACACAGCAGGGACACATATATAAGATTATCTCAGCACTGGAATATTTATTTTAAACACATCCAATTGTGAAAATTATTATTATTACAAGATTTAGTGATTATAATCGTTCTTTAAAATTAACATTGTGGAAAAACCATTGTATTAGTTAGGTACTGTATGGGGGACTATTTGTGATTGTATCACTGTATTATGCGGTTAATGTATGGCCTCATTATTTATGCACTGCATGGGTTGTTTATTTTGCCAATATTCCGTATTAACTATAGCGGAACATTTTTGAGCGCTGTATGACGTTTTTGTTGTCATTTTCTGTCTATGATATTTAATAATTGTATAGCAACATTAGTTAAGGCCATTTTACATCTTACATGCTGTCAGAATGAACTTTCATAGGAATCCTCATTCACGATCATGGCCCGTGTAAACAAACCCAGCAATCAGGAAAAAACACTAATTGGTTGGTTATTTGCATTTTTTAAGTGGGCGACAAAATGCAGAAACAAACAACACTATGTTGTGCACATAAATGTCAAATAATGGAGGACAGCACTAAATATTCCCCTAGCAGTGCCAAACACAAGAACACAGCACAACATACCTCCCCGGAAGCACCAAATATACACCACATGTGGAGAAGGATGTTATCAATAACCATGGATGGCGAGAAGAACAATCAATCAATTTTGGAACAAATCAAGGGAGACATGTCACTCAAGGCAACGAACACCAAGCTACGACTTGTCTACTTTGGAGACATCATACGAAGAGAAGGAGATCAGTCATAATGACAGAAGGAGAAAGGTGAAGAGGAAGACGAGCAATCTAATGGCTTCATACTATCAAGATAACGATGGAGAAGACCCTGGAGAACCTATCTAGTTGGGGAAGACTCTAGTGGTCCTAACTAGGTGGAGAAGACCCTCATGGCCCTATCTAGGTGGAGAAGACTCTGGTGGACCTATCTAGGTGGAGAAGACTCTGGTGTACCTGTCTAGCTGGAGAAGACCCTGGTGGACCTATCAAGATTCTTCTGGACCTATCTAGGTGGAGAAGACTCTGGTGGACCTATCTAGATGGAGAAAACTCTGGTGGACCTATCTATGTGGAGAAGACTGGCAGATCTATCTAGGTGGAGAAAATTCTGGTGGACCTATCTAGGTGGAGAAGACTCTGGTGGGCCTATCTAGGGGGAGAAGACTCTGGTGGACCTATCTAGGTAGAAAACACTCTGATGGACCCATCTAGGTGGAAAATACCCCCCTGGCAGACCTTTTTAGGTGGAAAAGACCCACATGGACCTATCTAGGTGGAGAAGACTCTGGCAGATCTATCCAGATGGAGAAGACCCTGGTGGACCTATCTAGGTGTAGAAGACTCTGGTGGACCTATCTAGGTGGAAAACACTCTGATGGACCCATCTAGGTGGAAAAGACCCCCCTGGCAAACCTATTTAGGTGGAAAAGACCCACATGGACCTATCTAGGTGGAGAAGACTCTGATGGACCTATCTAGGTGGAGAAGACTCTAGTAGATCTATCTAGGTGGAGAAGACCCTGGTGGACCTATCTAGGTGGAGAAGACTCTGGCAGATCTATCTAGGTGGAGAAGACCCTGGTGGACCTATCTTGGTGGAGAAGACTCTGGTGGATCTATGTAGGTGGAGATGGACCTATCTAGGTGGGGAAGACTCTGGTGGTCTTATCTAGCTGGAGAAGACTCTGGTGGATCTATGTAGGTGGAGAAGACTCTGATGGACCTATCTAGGTGGGGAAGACTGGTGGTTTTATCTAGGTGGAGAAGACCCTGGTGGACCAATCTTGGCTGCACAAGATCAATTTTCTTACGGAGGGTTCATCCATCATATTGCCATGGCTCGAGATTGAGCTGAAGGGCGTTAACAGAAAGAAAGAAGGGGCTCATACTCCAGACTGAATAAATCGAGATGTTTTGACATTTTTGCTTCCATTTTTTTTTATCATTTGCAGATCAGTCACCTGTCTATCCATCCTGTGATTTCCATAATTCCACCACTTTTCCTTCTTGTATTTGACATAATACATTATTTTCGCTGCTCACAATAATCATGTCAATTATGTTATTAGCAGCCATAAGAAGAGCTACACCAGGATCGTATGAATTGCTTTCAAGGTAAAGAGCTACCTATCAAAAGAATAGTCATAACCATATGATCACTAAAGGTTTGACTGCTGCGACCCCCAATGATCCTGAGCCTGGGGGGGTCACAAAGTCGCCAATGTGAAGGATACAGTGGTGAGCATGCGCGACAACCGTTCCATTCATCTCACTGAGACTGATACGGATGGATCTTTCTTCAGTTCCATAGAAGTGAATGTCTTGGATGGGTCCTACCACTACCCAGGAGGACATCCCAAAATGTGGTCTCAAATTTGTGGCAAAGGAAGAGGTTAAAATGTCAAATACATAGAATAATGATCATGTTCTTCTTTTTAGCAACGTTTTGAGGTTAAGAAGCCGAATCTTCTTTCAATTATTGCACAATAAACAGTCTCAGGAAAGGACAGCACTCTCTCCCGGCAGCCTAAAAGCACAAACACACAGTGTGACATTACGACAGGCGAAACACTTCCAAGCTAATGAGGCCTTTACAAATGTCGTCTGTTCTCGTCTCCCAGGAGGAAATCTCAATGGAGATGCTGTCACTTAGTACACGACACGGTGATCAAAAGTGTCACCACATCACAACCAGGAAAATCTTCATTGTCAGTGTACAAAGATAATTCATCTAAGGCGAGGACTAGGAGGTCCTCCATAAAAATACAATATTTACATGGTCACTATCAAACTTTGCATAAAACAATAGTACAACTTAATAGGAAAAAATAGTATATTTTGTTAGAGAAACGAGCTTCTTTCTACACACGGTGTCTCATAAGTGGAATAAGAAGCTTATGTTTGTAACAAGATTCATACCTCGTGGAGCACAGCGAAGATCCACAAGTGCATCTCAATAATTACCATATCATCAAAAAGTACATTTATTTCAATAATTAAATACAAAATTATAGATATAGATAATTATAAATAGTCCCCTGCAAGCAGGGGTGGACATATTATTGGTGCAGCCTGAGCCTGCGGCCCAATTTGTTAGGGGGCCTATGGTTCTTTTTCAGAACCATGGTTCTTGCTCATAGAATAGAGTCTGACAAGCAGCCTGGAATCCTTTAGTTGCACAGCCTGTCTTGGGTGTCGGCTGGTTCTGGCTTTACTGCTCTCCTGTACACTAGGAGTTAAGTCCTGCTGGCTTGTGATCATCTGCTGGGAGCTCAGCCTGCTGATTACCATCCTCAGCCTCCCTCACCTTTTAGAAGGTTCTGGTTCCTAGGCTGAATGCAGGATATAGTTTCTGCTTCCTCGGTTCTTGTGGTTATCCTGTTATATGGTGGTCTACAAGTTGCGGTTTGCCATGATGTGTGAGTCCTCCAGTTTTATATTTATATCCTGTAACGGGGTGCCAGGGGTGCCTCGGGGATTGTAGTCGTGGCCCCTTCTATCAGGCTTACCCCTGATTCCGCCGTCACTTTGGGGACAGGAGATGACTTGGTGGGGCAGAGTGTGGTGGTGCCGACGCCGCCGTCAGTTGCATAGAGACTCTGTAGACATGGATCAATTGAACCAGCAGGCATTTTTATTGAGCCCTTCTCCATCACAAAGACAATCACAGCAGTTGCTTTCACACTCCAGTTGCTAGGGGGAAAAACCTGTTCCTGATGTCTCCTCCAGTGGGGATGTGCCCGGCTAATCCGCTTCACCTGGCTCCCACTATGGCTAACGCAGACCGGACCCACACCAGTACTGCTTCGCACTTGAGGTTACACCTTCTCCTTTTCTCTCCGGCTTTCCTATTCACCCAGCTCCCACACTCTGCCCCTGGCTGTTTCTTCTCTCCCGTCCCGGACTCAACTCCCCCTCTGGCTCAAAACTTTTTCTTAACAACTCTCCTCTCCCTCCCCTTTCTGCTGCCGGCTCCTCCTTTCCTCTGCCCTGTTTCTGTGGAGACAGCCGTCCCACCCGGCCACTAGGGGAACCCACTTAAAACAGTATAATAACAGTAAACATTTTTATTAAATATCATCAACATTCCGGAAAAACTGTACCTCATTGTAAGGGGCCTGCCCACCCCTTACATACCTCCCCTCTTTAAGCCTAAGCCTCCCGGCAAGGCACAAATCTAAAAACCACATTTATGTAATAAAGTCATTATAGTAAAACTACAAACATGTCCACCTTAGGTCACACGCAAGGGGCGCACCAGTCCGGCGCCCGGAGTCCCTCCTGGGAGCTCCCAGTCTTAGTAGGTAACGTGCCCGGAGGCCTTCAGTAAGCACTCCCGGTCTTTGCAGGTCTTCTGCCCGGAGGCTTTTGCAGCACTCCCGGTCTTAGACGGCAGGAACACGAAACAGCAAAGTCTCCTTTAACCACACGGAGGGAGCCCCTGGCTCAGTCCAGCGTCAGGCTCCTTCCGGGCTCAGTAGCTTGAACAGATTGCAAACAGCAGAACTTTTCCGGCTCTGAACAATGCCGGCATTTAACATAAACAGGTCCACTATCTTCCGGTCATGACGGTTCACTCGGGGCGATAAGCACGCTGCCACTCCGCCCGTTGAGCCTTCACGTAGTCAGACAAGGACTGACCAGGCAACCGGCGCAGCCTCCGGAAGGGTTCGTAATTGACAGTGGGTTCCGATGTCTCGGTCTCCGGTCTTGTCTCCTCAACCCCCGACGGGGGTGATGGGGTCGCTGCACGGGACGGCTGGGGGCTGCCCATGACGATCACCAGATGAGTAACCAGGCTTTGTTGAATAGCCAGCACCGCCGGGGTCCCCCTCTCTAGGTCATCGCTCGGTCCGGTCACTTCAGGTGCGACTGCCAGTGTACTTTTCGGGCGGGAGATCTCAGCTAGTACCGGTCTTGGCTGGGCACGCCGCCGGTATTGGCATTCCTCCCACTCTATTTCTTGCTGCCACTGTGCAGCCTCTTGGGTAGTGGGCATCCGGGTCACCCCTACCGCAAATAGGCCCCGGCATCCCACCTCTCTCATGAACCGCACCTTCTCTCCCGGGTATAAGGTGTGCAGGCGTTGCGGTAGGCCCTCGGTGTTCAGGTTTACCCGGTTATAAAAATAATGGTCACCGGTCTCTTCGCCCTCGATGAAACCATAGCCCTCTCTCTGGTTAAACTTTACTACTGTACCGACGGTACACTGTTGTTCGAACTCCTCACTCCGGGGACCAGCCATCATTTCACGGGCCACGGTCTCGGCCAGCAGTCTCTCCTGTACCGGGTCGGGTTCCGGCGATGGGGACTTCCGCCGAGCCTGGGACGACGGCTTCACTGGATCCCAGAAGAACCCCCACTCGTCCTTTTCTAGCTCCCGGGCGTGTGGTTCTTCTGGGGCCGGAACTGTTGCGGGGGTTGGAGATCCCACCGCGACCGGCGGGGGCACCTCCGGGCACCGGTAGGGAGTTCCCAGGAGTCTGTTTCCCGACGGCAGCTGTGCCGTGTAAGTAGCTCGGACCTCGGTCGTGGTCTCTCCTGTCGCGGCGTCCCAGGTTGTGACCCAGGTAACCTTCGTGGCCCGCCCCGGTCCTCCAGGCACAGCCGGTAAGTTAGGGGGGAGTCCTTCCGCAGCCGCAGCCGCAGTCTGCTTCTGGTGCCCTCTGCCCAGGCCAGTCGCGACCAACGCAGCCATCGCAGCTTGCTGTCTTTCGGAGTTCTCCATCTTGCTTGCAGTCAGCGTTTCTGGTAAGGGCGTCAGGGTCAGTGGAGATGCTGGAGGAAGTGGAGGCGGGCCTATTTTTCCCGTTCTTGGATATACTCCACCCCCAGTCTCACACATCAGATCGACCCCTCCGCGGCGGTTCTTCTTTTTTCCTGGAACACCGCCCACTTCACATGTTTTCCTCGGCATCCTGGGGCCAGCACCTCCCCTCTTTGGGCGGAGTACTCCGTACTTCTTTTTCTTTACAGGCCAGCCCCAGGCTCTTCTTTTGGCGCCAATTCTTCGCGCGCTCTCACTGTTCATGAAGACGGCGGCCATCTTGTCGCCATCTTGTGCCCGGTCCAACGCCTTAGGCACCGCTTCTTCTTCCCACCATGGGATCGGGAACTTTCGCTGGAAGTCCGGATCCTGTGCCCTAGGCACCACTTGGTCTCCATCTTCTTGGAGCGGGACCCCTTGCATATGATCCGGATCCTGCCGACTATGCCACATGTAACGGGGTGCCAGGGGTGCCTCGGGGATTGTAGTCGTGGCCCCTTCTATCAGGCTTACCCCTGATTCCGCCGTCACTTTGGGGACAGGAGATGACTTGGTGGGGCAGAGTGTGGTGGTGCCGACGCCGCCGTCAGTTGCATAGAGACTCTGTAGACATGGATCAATTGAACCAGCAGGCATTTTTATTGAGCCCTTCTCCATCACAAAGACAATCACAGCAGTTGCTTTCACACTCCAGTTGCTAGGGGGAAAAACCTGTTCCTGATGTCTCCTCCAGTGGGGATGTGCCCGGCTAATCCGCTTCACCTGGCTCCCACTATGGCTAACGCAGACCGGACCCACACCAGTACTGCTTCGCACTTGAGGTTACACCTTCTCCTTTTCTCTCCGGCTTTCCTATTCACCCAGCTCCCACACTCTGCCCCTGGCTGTTTCTTCTCTCCTGTCCCGGACTCAACTCCCCCTCTGGCTCAAAACTTTTTCTTAACAACTCTCCTCTCCCTCCCCTTTCTGCTGCCGACTCCTCCTTTCCTCTGCCCTGTTTCTGTGGAGACAGCCGTCCCACCCGGCCACTAGGGGAACCCACTTAAAACAGTATAATAACAGTAAACATTTTTATTAAATATCATCAACATTCCGGAAAAACTGTACCTCATTGTAAGGGGTCTGCCCACCCCTTACAATCCTACCCCTTTTGCTTTACTCCTCCGTTCACATACTATCCCTCCTTTGTGTTTGAGTGCAGTGTGTGCGAGTTTTTCTTTACCCTTGTCTGTGCTTACTTGTGGTGTTTTTGTTACTGGGCTTCTAGCCGCTCCCTGGGTGGGGGAGGAGTAGTATCAAGGCTCGGACAGGAGACAGGGTCATGCTGGGGGCTTGAACCTGGCTACCATCAAGTCTACCTTCGAGATAAGGAACATCACAATGGCCCTAGTCTTAGGGTCAGCCAAGGAGCTCCTGTTCCATCGGTTCATACCCTGTGACAATGTTCTTGGTTACCAAAAACAATAATATCTATCCTGTCTCTATGTTCTTGTTTTCACACATTGACAAAACTTTTTTTTCCATATTTTTCATAAATAATGGTTGTTTTTGAACCAGGCTGAATGTTCACGGCACCAATTTACACCTTACTGGGCCTCTTGGCATTGCCACTCCTGAGGCCTGAAAATAATCTCATAGGTGAAGCATCCTGATGAGAAATAGCCTGACGCGCTCGTCTGCCGGGCTCCGTCTGACTGGCATGTCATGAAGCTTTTTACTTTGGAACAGCTTCCAAAATAAAGAAACATTAGCGGAGATGTGGGGAAGCGGATCTTCTGCAAACACAATTTACCATGTTATTCCACATGACGCTGGCAGGGGAGTTGTTGAGCTCCAGCCAATTTTTACAGATCAGAATCTTTGAAGACTTAGAGAAATTTCAAGTGTTTTCAACTTTTTGATTGAGCAGAAGGATGCGGTGAGCAACATAGACTAACGGTGGGCAACATAGACTGACAGTGGGCAACTGGTGGCCCAGTAGCAAGGCCAGATTAATAGAAAAAATAGGGCAGCTGCTTGTCCTTTTTCAACATTTTCCATGATTTCAAGCCACATTATACCACTACACTGCACAATATAGTAGCAAAATAATACAGCCAACAAGATACCCCCATACTGTCATATAGTGTCAAGATAATACAACCGACATAATACTAATACATTGTAATATAATGTCAAAATAATACAGCCAACATAATACCGCCATACTGTCATACAATGCCATGATAATACAGCCCACATAATACCACCATACTGTCATACAATGCCAAGATAATACAGATCACATAATACCACCATACTGTCATACAATGCCAAGATAATACAGATCACATAATACCACCATACTGTCATACCGTGTGAAGATAATACAACCCACATAATACCACCATACTGTTATATAGTGCCAAGATAATACAGCCAACAAGATGCCACCATATTGTCATATAGTGTCAAGATAATACAACCGACATAATACCAATACATTGTAATATTGTAGAATGGGCAGATACTTGGCAAATGAGATTTAATGTTGATAAATGTAAAGTAATGCCCCTAGGACGGAGTAATCCTATAAGTACATATACATTAAATGGAAGTAAACTCGGGACTACAGAACAGGAGAAGGACTTGGGTATTCTCATTACAAATAAGCTGAGCAGCAGCACTCAATGTCAGGCAGCAGCTGCAAAAGCAAACAAGATTTTAGGGTGCATAAAAAGAGAGATTAGATCCTGTGATCCCAACGTATTGTTACCCCTCTATAAATCACTTGTAAGGCCACATCTGGAATATGGGAACCAGTTTTGGGCTCCACATTTTAAAAAGGACATTCAGAAGTTAGAGTCAGTTCAAAGGCGGAAGATACATTATTGTAAGGAATGGAGGCCGCCCGTATGATGAGAGGTCGGAAAAGTTAGATATGTTTAGCTTAGAAAAAAGACGTCTCAGAGGAGATCTCATTTATATGTATAAATACATGTGTGGTCAATATAAAGGACTGGCACATGACTTATTTCTTCTAAAGACAATACTAAGGACCAGGGGCAGTCACTGCGAGTGGAAGAAAAGCGATTCCAACAGCTAAATAGGAAAGGGTTCTTTACAGTTAGAGCGGTCAGACTGTGGAATGCCGACCACAAGAGGTAGTAATGGCAGATACTATAACAGCTTTTATATCAGGGCTGGAGGATTTCCTCAGTACACACAACATTGCTGGTAATAAATGATTTAGTGACAAAATGTATAATTGGTGGAGGAAGGGAGGAAGGGTGAACTAGGTGGACCGGGGGCTTTTTTCAACCTATGTAACTACGTAACTTTTTGCAACACTCAAGATTTGTGTTTTCATGGTCCATCCCTGGAAACTGGTAGATCACGATGGCTTTAGCTTACCCTAGACTTTACATATAGATCTAATAATATTTCTTCTCTTGTCAAATACCGCAAAAACTTTTTTTTTGGATAATAAAGTCTAAACATAGTGCAAAAAATTGGAACCTCACCATAGAAAAGGGACAAGGAACATCAAGGAACTGAGATCAGGAAAAGCAATTGGAAGAGAAACAAGAACACTTACCGGACTCTTGAGGAACAAAAGTAAAATAAAAAAATAGCCTGATGAATGAAATAAAAGCTGTAAACGGTGTTTAGGTGACTAAAAATACTCATCTTGTAATCAGAGATCATCTTAGAAGACGAAAACTCATCACTAATGTCTTGACTCAAAAACAAGTGAGTTGTCATAAGGGTCAATATCGGAAAAAGACATTTAAATATATAAAAAAACAAACAAAAAAAAACACAAAAACAGTTAATTGTCAATTATTATTTTTGAACTGTGTATATTAAACGGTTGACCCATAAGCAACATCTATTACTAGAAATGATTAACATTATAAAATAATAAAAAGCAAATTAAATTTACTTCAATTTTTTATTTGTTTTAATTCTGATTCTTTAGAATCAAACTTTATTTGCGATTTGATTGGAGATTTGAATCCAGCAAAATAGCAAATAAAAAAATAACTAATACACATCCAACCCTCATCTATCTATGATCCATTCACCAATATGTTCTTCACTTCATCATCTTTGACAAATCCTCTGCTGACTAGGCCATGACACATGCAATGTGATATCGTGAGATGTGTCATGTCATAACATCATGGCTTAATTAGAAAGCAAGATGGAGGAGGTTCGAAGACACTGACCACTGGGCACCAGAAAACTCGAAAGATGACAGAGGCTGGAAGACAGTGAGCACCAGGCACTGAAAGATGACAAAGATGGACAAGGCTGGAAGACAGTGACCACTGGGCATCGAAAGACGGCAAAAATGGCAGAGGCTGGAAGACACTGAGCACCAGGTAATGGAAGAAGCCAAAGATGGCGGAGGCTGGAAGACATTGAGCACTGAACATCAGAAGACACCAAAGATAGACAAGGCTAGAAGATACTGAGCACCGGAAGATGCCAAAGATGGTGGAGGCTGGATGACACTGAGCACCAGGCAATGGAAGACACCAAAGATGGCGGAGGCTGGAAGACACTGAGCACTGAACATCAGAAGGCCCCAAAGATGGATGAGGCTAAAAGACATTGAGGACTGGAAGCCAGAAGATGCCAAAGATGGCGGAGGCTAGAAGACCCTGAGCACCAGGCACTGGAAGATGCCAAAAATGGATAAGGCTGGAAGACACTGACCACCGGGCACTGGAAGAGGCCAGAGATGGCAGAGGCAGGAAGACACTGAGCACCAGGGAATGGAAGACACCAAAGATGGCGGAGGCTGGATGACACTGAGCACCAGGTAATGGAAGACACCAAAGATGGCGAAGGCTGCAAGACACTGAGCACTGGACATCAGAAGATGCCAAAGATGGACGAGGCTAAAAGACATTGAGGACTGGATGGCAGAAGATGCCAAATATGGCGGAGGCTAGAAGACCCTGAGCATCAGGCACTGGAAGATGCCAAAAATGGATAAGGCTGGAATACACTGACCATCGGGCACTGGAAGATGCCAGAGATGGAAGAGGCTGGAAGACACTGATCATCAGGCACCAGAAGACGACAAAGATGGACGAGGCTGGAAGACACTGAGCACCAGGCACTGGAAGATGCCAAAGATGGCGTAGGCTGGAAGACACTGAGAAGCAGGCAACAGAAGACACCAAAGATGGCGGAGGCTGGAAGACAACCAGTAAAGACTGATTATATGACATAAGGCACTTCCACCATAAAAATCGTAGCTGGGGTGCTCTCATAGGTTTAGTAAAGACCAGTAAAGACTGCACTTAGTGACCAGGTCAAAGAAGACCGTAAAGGATCTGAACTGCATGGTGGGATAGGTGACAGCCGGGTGAGTATAATCTTTTTTCACCCATGTTTACTATGCTCTTTGGTGTGGAGAGACCTTAGACAATAATATTGCACATTTGATTTTCATCTAATAAATTCAATGCCAATCAAATTTTCTGCCCAAATTTCAGCCAATATGCACAATTAAAACTTTGCCAATCTCTCATTGCTATTTTCCCGAAAGTAAAATCTACCCCTAAAATAAACCCTAGTAGGATTTTGGGGACTTATTGGATTGTGCTTGAAATATAAGCCCTACTCCAAGAATAATAATGCGGTTCCATAAGGAAGTGCCCAAGCAGCTAAAAAGGTAAAAAATTGCAGCAGAACCCTTCATCAAAGAAAACAGAAAGCACTCATCAGACCCAAAACAATTACCGTTGGCAAGTGCTGATGGTGGATGGGCTCTCACACAGAGATCTGCGTTGCTGTCAGGCCCTTCGCCGTTCTAGCTGCATTACACTGCAGCTCTCACAAACAGATCGGGTACCAGTATCACTGCAGGCGAGTGATACTGCTTCCAGTCACCAGGGGGAGCCAACAGCTGTAGAATGCAGGGGACGCAGATTTGTATGTGAGAGCCCATTCACTTGCCATCTCTACTGGTTTGGGGTCTGGTAAGTGCGATTCTTTTGGGGGGCGTCTGCTTTCTTTTGGGGGTAAACTTAGCAGTACATAGAGAATAAAACATTTAAGCAGGTAATTTAAACCTTTGTAGATATGGTCTATACCCCCCACTATAGGATGGGTTTGGACCATGGGAATAGCAGATCAGATAAGAAAATGTGCATCTGAACCAGTTAAAGGATTAGAATGTGATGACATGATTATATTTGAATAAATGTTGATTTTTTAGTTCAATAATCAATCAGGATTGTTGTTTATGGGAAAATATAAGATCTCCCCTGAAAATAAGACCTAGCACAAAATAATATGAGACCCTGTCTTATTTTCGGGAAAACACTGTATTACCAATCCACAGGGGGCAGACTGCTGAGACCTTCACAAATCCTAAAAAAACAAAGTCTCCTGTTTGAATGCAGAGGTAGTGAGCATGTGCGACCACCGCACCTGTCAACAGTGAATGGAGCAGAGGTTGCACATGCTCAGTACATTCCAGTAACACCTCTTTTTCTGTGGTTCCCAGTGGTCGGATCCTCAGCAGTCACACTTTTATACCTGTACTGTGGATATATAATATATATTGTTTATGGGATGACCTTTTCAACCTCTAGAGACCAATTAAGAAACATGAAGTCAAAAAATGCCCCCATCATCAAAAAAGTGGCGCCACCACACAATAGGTCACTAGGTGGCGCCACCATCACCACACAATAGGTCAAGGGGATTTATGAAAATCTGACTTTAGAGCGATATGAGAGATGCATTGTGGGAGCAGTACCCTATCAGGGGGTCTTAGGATTATAAGATCAGTGGTGGTCCTCTAGAGATCAGGCAGTATTGCCGATCATTAGTCCGTGCCCTGGAACGTAACCTCGTATTAAATATCGATCACAGCTCATTTGTTCCTCATGTTGCCCTCGCCAGCAGTTCTGCAAATTGTCTTCTCCGCGCAGATATGTCATAGTAAGGTCTGTTTGACAAGCTCTGATACGTCTGCAAACAGTTCAGCATAATGATGACCATTCTCGCAGATCATGAAGTCTGCCAAACAAGCAGAGCGAGGAGCCGCGCACCCAACCCTTCTAAATATAGTCACCACATTGATCCAGCTTATAAAACATTCATGAATGAGACGCCGGCACCTGCACGGCCTTCTGTAAATCCAATAGAAGGTTTCTGCTTTTACCATTTTCTAGATGCAGCGCAGATCTCTGCATTGCCGGCTGAATGCTGATAACGGAGAGCAACGTGTCTATGTGGTTAGAGGCTGCTGTATCTAATTAGAACAGCTACTTACTGGTTTGATTAAATGGTTAAAAATAATCTGCAAATTATAGATAATCTTCAAAATATAGATTTACCCCCAAAAAATCACTGCAAAGTGACGACCACTAGGTGTCGCCCTTCTGTGCAAGAATCTGTACATTCTGTAGTTTAAACTGCCTCCAGGTGGATTTCATGAGGGCTTCTGTCTCTTTAAAGCAAGTGGGAGGCGGGGCTTTGTCTCGAACAGGAAGTTGGATGTGGGGTGTTGTATGTCTACAGGAAGTGTGGGTGGGTCTTTGTCTCTGTAGGAAGTGTGGGGTGGGGCTTTGTCTGTCTACAGGAAGTGTGAGTGGGGCTTTTCCTCTCTGCAGGAAGTGGTGGGGCTTTGTCTGTCTACAGGAAGTGTGGGCAGTCTTTATCTCTCTACAGGAAGAGGGGTGGGGCTTTGTCTGTCTACAGGAAGTGTGGGCGGGTCTTTGTCTCTCTGCAGGAAGTGGGGGTAAAGCTTTGTATGTCCATAGGAAGTATGGGTGGGTCTTTATCTCTCTGTAGAAAGTGGAGGAAAGGCTTTCTATGTCTACAGGAAGTGTGGGTGGGTCTTTGTCTCTGTAGGAAGTGTGGGGTGGGGCTTTATATGTCTACAGGAAGTGTGAGTGGGGCTTTTCCTCTCTGCAGCAAGTGGTGGGGCTTTGTCTGGAGGAAGTGTGGGTGGGTCTTTGTCTCTCTGCAGGAAGTGGGGATAAGGCTTTGTGTGTCTACAGGAAGTGTGGGCGGGTCTTTGTCTCTCTGCAGGAAGTGGGGGTAAAGCTTTGTATGTCTACAGGAAGTGTGGGCGGGTCTTTGTTTCTCTGCAGGAAGTGAGGGTAAGGCTTTGTATGTCTACAGGAAGTGTGAGCGAGTCTTTGTTTCTCTGCAGGAAGTGGGGGTAAGGCTTTGTATGTCTACAGGAAGTGTGGGCGGGTCTTTGTCTTTCTGCAGGAAGTGGGGGTAAGGCTTTGTATGTCTACAGGAAGTGTGGGCGGGTCTTTGTCGCTCTAATAGAAGAAGGGGTGGAAAATTGTCTCTACAGGAAGGAGGCCAGGTCTTTTTTTTCTACAAAAAGTAAGGGCAGGTCTTTGTCTTTTTGCATGAGGTGGGGATGCGTTTTTATCATTTTACAGGAAGTGTAGTCAGGACTTCGTCTCTCTGCAGGAAGTGGGGGATCAGTTTTTGTCATTTTACAGGAAGTAGGGGTGGGAATTTGTCTCTACAGGAGGAGGTTGGGTCTTTATTTTTCTACAAGAAGTGAAGGCAGGTATCTGTCTCTCTGCAGGAAGTAGGGATGGGTTTCTGGCATTTTACAGGAAGTGGGGGCATGCCTTTGTCTCTGTGGAAAGTAGGGAGAGATATTTATCTCTATACAGGAAGTGGAGGAAGGGCTTTCTCTTTCAACAGCAAAGTGTAGGCAGGTCTTTATTGTCTTACAGGGAGTGGGGGTTGGTCTTTGTCTCCCTACAAGAAGTGAAGATGGTCTGTCTTTGTCTATACAGGAAGCGGGGTCAGATCTTTGTTTCTACAGGAAGTGGATGAAGGGCTTTGTTTCACAACAGGAAGTGAAGACGGGTCTTTGTCTATACAGGAAGTGGAGGAAGGGCTTTGTCTCTCAACAGGAAGTGAAGACGGGTCTTTGTCTATACAGGAAGTGGAGGAAGGGCTTTGTCTCTCAACAGGAAGTGAGGAGAGGTCTTTATCTATCCAGAAAGTGAGGAAAGATCTTTGTCTCTATACAGGAAGTGGAGGAAGGGCTTTGTTTCTCAACAGGAAATAGGAGCTGGTCTTTGAGGCTTTACAGGAAGTGGGTATTGGTCTTTGTCTCTCTAGAGGAAGTGGATACAAGTCTTTGTCTTCCTATAAGAAGTGAGGGTGGTTTTTTTGTTTCTCTACAGGAAGTATTGGATAGTCTTGTTTTCTCTGCTCCTGTTCTCTTATTTGTATAATTCCATACAAACTAGAGTTGACAAAAAAGATACCCAGGACCCTGGTCCAGAGGTCACAAACTGCGACTATAGCTCTATGAATGTCCTTCTAACTACCGGTATCCCCGGTTTCTCTAATGATTTGTAGGCCTGGTACAATATTATGTGGCATGACACACACATGACATCACTGTGGGCATACTAACCATGAGAGGTATCAGCCATGTCGACAAGTAGGAAAAGATTTGCAAGGCTCTGGCATGCTATGCACTACCAATGTGGTTAGTGGACCAGCTTTAACACAGACACTACAGTGAGGTGGTCTTTTATTTCAGGAGAGGCCAATCACTGGACCATGACAGGAACAATGCATGTTAGAAAGTGAGAGAAATTCACACCCAGCTCCTATTGTGCTGGCAGAATGCCGACAAAAAAAGAACCTGCTGCTGAAGAGGAGTGGTTGGCAAATGAAAGTGCATGAGAATCAAGACAATTTCTGGACATATTGGACTGGTATGTGCGCCAGAAGCAGTTTTTACCTGTTATGGGAGATGAGGGCAACAAGATCAGGTTTTGTGTGAAATGAAATAAAAAAAGCTAGTTATTTTACTAAACTAAATTTCTATATCTTATCATAAACCCACAATTATTTACTAACTATGCAATACTGGGTAATTGGGAGGTAGTGCTGTATGTCTGTCAATCGATGCTCTGGAATTATTGTCTGGTTTTGACAGCTACGACACATATTGTGCTGACAACCTGAAAGCGACTTATATTATGGGGACAGAGGTTCACGGCGAGAGGTTTAGCACTGTCTACAAAATGCTGTTTCAGGAAAATGTAGACGGCAATAACATGAAATGTAAATGCATTAAATCAGATGATTTTCCTCCACGTCTGCCCCTTCACCTCTCGCTTCCTTCTGTAATGTCAGGTGTGAGATTCCATAGAACGCTTAGCGTGCGGCTCTATTACATCAGCGCTGTGCGTGATAGATGGTATAGACAGACAAGTACATCTCATATTAGGCACAGTGATAAAATGTCTTATTGTTCTCCACCTGTCTGGGTCATGTTCAGGTGATGGGATGTTTCACACATCAGACGGTGCTGACAAACAAGGGAATGTACTGCGATTCTGCACAGCCGCATGACAATAACCACAGTATATGGAAGGGAATATAACAGGAGGATTCAATGGAAAGAATTGGTAGAAAGTGAAGCTTATACAACTCATCACTTACCTCTGTATACCTAATAATAATAATAATAATAATAATAATAATAATAATAATAATAATGTATATGTCTATCTATCTATCTATTTATCTATCTACTGTATCTATCGATCTATCTATCGTTGAAACCAGACCTTTCCATCCACTTGCTCGCACCTTCCTTTTCGGGTTTGCCCATAAATTTTTAATAGTATTTTAATCAGGGCTTTATGATGGCCACTCCAAAACATTGACATTGTTATCCTTAAGCCACTTTGTAACCAGTTTGGCAGTATGCTGCTGGTCATTGTCCATTTGGAAGACCCTTTTCCCCTCAAGCTTTAAGTTCCTGGCTGATGTCTTGAGATGTGGCTTCAGTATTGCCACATAATCTTCTTTCCTCATGATGCCATCTATTTTGTGAAGTGCACCAGTACCTCCTGCAGCAAAACTACCCCACAACATGATGCTGTCACCCCCGTGTTTCACAGTTGGGATGGTGTTTTTAGGCTTCAAAGCTTCTCCCTTTTTCCTCCAAATGTAACGATGGTCATTATGGCCAAACAGTTCAATTTTAGTTTCATCATTCCACAGGACATGTCTGCAAAAATGAAGGTCTTTGTCTCTGTGTGCATTTGCAAACATTAATCTGTCTTTTTATGGGGTTTTTTTGGAGTAATGGCTTCTTCCTTGCAGAGTGGCCTTTCAGCCCATGTTAACTCATTTCACTGTGGATTATGACACAATCTTACCAGCTTCCGGCAGCATTTTCACAAGGTCTTTGGCTTTTGTTCTTGGGTTGATATGCACATGTCTGACCAAAGCACAACGCAGAATCTCTATTCTTGGGATATTCTCTGTCTCTCTCTCTAGGCCACGTCACACACAGAGATAAATCTTTGGCAGATCTGTGGTTGCACTGAAATCATGGACATATTGTTCCATTTGTACACAGCCACAAACCTGGCACTGATTGTCCACAATTTCACTGCAACCACAGATCTGCCGCAGATTTATCTCTGTATGTGACAGGGCTTTCTCTCTCGTCTTCATAGAGAGTGGATGGAAACTTCTGGTTTCAGCTGTATATTCAAAGAAAAAAGAAGGCGGTTCAAGTATTTCAAAAGCAAAACATGGTGACTTTATTGGCCCAATGCAATGACTGAAGGCCGCTTTACACGCTGCGACATCGATCAAGTGATCTCGTTGGGGTCACGGAATTTGTGACTCACATCCGGCCGCATTAGCGATGCCGTTGTGTGTAACACCTATGAACGATTTTGCATCGTTGCAAAAACGTGCAAAATCGCTCAATGGTGACATGGGGGTCCATTCTCTAATATCGTTGCTGCAGCAGTGTCAAAGTTGTTCCTCGTTCCTGTGGCAGCACACATCGCTCCGTGTGACACCGCAGGAATGAGGAACCTCCCCTTACCTGCCTCCCGCCCGCAATGAGGGAGGAAGGAGGTGGGCGGGATGTTCGTCCAGCTCATCTCAGCCCCTCCGCTTCTATTGGGCGGCGGTTCAGTGACGCAGCTGTGACGTCGCTGTGACGCTAAACGAGCCGCCCCCTTAGAAAAGAGGCGTTTCGCCGGTCACAGCGACGTCGCAGGGCAGGTAAGTAGTGTGATGGGTCTGGGCGATGTTGTGCGCCACAGGCAGCGATTTGCCCATGTCGCACAACCAATGGGGGCGGGTACCCACGCTAGCGATATCGGTACCGATATCGCAGCGTGTAAAGTGGACTTTAGTCAATAACGACTAGACTATATGGATAAAGTTTTGCTTTTGATATACTTGAAGTGCTTTTTCCCTTTGTTTGCATGCCCATACTAATAGGGACTATGGAGCCTGGATTCTGAGGCTTGTGCTCACCATTAGATTTACATGCTATCGATACATTTTTTCTATCTATAAATCTATCTATGTATCCATCATCTATCTTTTGATCCTTCTATGAGCTTGAAAATCTCTCAAGATATAAATGAAACACATTATAGTCAGCAAGCCGTTGATTAGCTGCAGCGCTCAATAGACTGGTGCAGGAGCTGTATATATGAACCTTTAATTTTTTCACTCAGGGGATATGTTTTTTTTCAAGGTATTGATCAAGTAGCTGACAACCAATTTAAAATATAATTTGTGACAAGCAGGAATTGCACAGATGATGTAAAAATCATCCAGCAACTGTAGAGTTAAGGTTGCAAAAGGAGACAGGAAGTATCCAGCAGTGACCCAGGGGATTCTGGAAAGCAGTGAGTGTGTATTTGCCTCTGCAAAAGGAAAGCAATGTTTTTGTCTCTCTGCAAAGAAGGAGCAGTGCTCAGAAAGTGTAGTGTATGTATCCTGAGAAGAGTCAAGCTACAGAGGTCAGCCAGTTAAGGAAAGAGACTTTCAGGAGTGGAGAATAAACAGGACAGTTCAAGAGCAAACTCTGTGCAGCAGAAGTATGGTAGAGAGAAGTGACCGAATACAGTATTCACCCCTCATCTCATTGCATGATAAGGTACAGTGTTCTGCTCTGGGCACATCTACATCGTAAGGGGAAATACTGTGTGTATGGAGAGAAGATAATCTGTGAACAGACTGTCATATATGTAATTATGGAAGCTCTGTGTGATGATTATTCCAGCTACTACTGCCTGGAACAGTGTTATATAGCAGTGTGCTTGCTGGAAACTCTTACATCACCTCATGTATAGAAGATGCTGGCTACGTGTGCTCTGATTTAATCCTCCAAATTTCCAAACAACTCATGTTTACTTTTCCCAGCCTCCCTATACAGAGTGGTGGACATACAAGACATTGTTAGTGACAAAAAACTCCAGATGTTCCATTATTATCTCTCAGAGGCGAAACTTAAACCTTCTAAGCCCTAATGCAAAGCCAATGACAAAGCTCCCGTGTCTACTATGTGCTATTTACATGAATGGTTTTTATTTTGCTAAGGAGTCTTTGGGACCCTTCAGTCACTGGGGCTTAGATGCGGGAGATACCTCTGCACCCCTATATCTATATTCCTGCAAACAATTAAAACAGATCAGAATGAGAAACCTGTATTATGTATAGATTATATACAAGCAGCAGACATCGATCTTAGTGTGTGCACTTTTACGTTACTCACATTTAATGCTGGAGGATAAACTTCTTGGTGCCGACGTGTCCACAGCAGCTAAAACAGAAACAAATGGAAGAAATACATATTATTATATCATAATTTTTCATATATGAGGCCAATGATGATGGACTGTATCACATCCAGTATCCCAGTCTCCTCTTTTGTCTTGGGTTTAGAGAAAACGTAAGAGACACCTTGTTACCTTTTTGAGCCCATTTTCTCATTGTAGACAACTGTCCACCCATGCTGTAAGCAAATACAAGGCAAAGCGGAGCAGATTATGCACTTTCAATAGCTTATTAGTCAACTTTAAGCGGTAGAAGAAAAAGACTGAAAGGATCAAAATTTGGAGGATCAATATTATAGATTCTGCTCGAGTCTCAGGGTTCTTATTTTAGAATGGAGCCTCACTTGTTACATTTTGTTATTGTGCCCATTATGGCAAATCCTTGTTATTATAACAGGCTGTTTAGATTAATACTACAAGACATTAGCATTACTCAATGATAATACCTAATGTCAGACTAGGCATTGTGTACATAGTGAATCAAATTGTATTGTGAAAACTACTTGTCATGATGTGACTGCAGGAAAGTGAGGGACAGGGGTCTCCTATACCGTTCCTCATGCTAGGGGACCCTAGGCTATCCCTAACCTCCGGATTACTCCTAATGGGGGAGATGCTGGAGTCCCGTGCCTTACTATTCTCCTGACCAGAACTAAACTATCCCCCCAGAGAAGGATGGGGCAGGAGTGTGATGATAACACAGATAAAGACAGACAGGGAAAAAACAAAACTCAGACACACTACAAACCTATAAGAACAAATACTAAGAGACTAAGGAGAAAAGCAAGAGGAGGAAGGCAGCAATAAAAGGTCAACAAGAGTTAACACCACAGCTGCAATAATGCACAGCAACCACCAGTAAAGGCGGCGTTATACGGTACGATATATCTAACGATATGTCGTCGGGGTCACGGAATTCGTCACGCACATCCGGCATTGTTAGAGATATCGTACTGTTTGACACCTCCGAACGACTGTGAACGAGCAAAAATACTCACCTTATCGTTGTTCGCTGACACGTCGTTCATTTTCATAAAGTCGGTCACATTCCTGGATGCAGGTTGTTCGTCGTTCCTGAGGCAATACACATTGCTCCGTGTGACACCCTGGGAACGACGAACACAGCTTACCTGCATCCCGCCGACAAGGCGGAAGGAAGAAGGTGGGCGGGATGTTACGTCCCGCTCATCTCCGCCCCTCCGCTTCTATTGGGTGGCCGCTGTGTGACGTCGCTTTGACGCCGAACGTCCCTCCCTCTTCAGGAAGAGGTTGTTTGCCGCCCACAGCGAGGTCGTTCGGGAGGTAAGTACGTGTAACAGGGGGTAAACGACTTTGTGCGCCACGGGCAACAAATTGCCTGTGACGCACAAACGACAGGGGTGGGTGCGATCGCTTATGCAATCGCACAATATATCGTCCCGTGTAATGGGGCCTTAAGTCTGCATCACATCTCACCAGACCAGTATAGAGAAGCTATAGCTGGCAATAAAGGAAGTGTCCAGCCAGCATATATAGGAGGGGAGCGAATGTGACTAGCTCCCACACAGCATGTTATGAAGGGAGACTAACTATCAGCCCAGCAGAGATTAACTCTTGCTAGCCTGCCTATGAACTGCAAGTCTGTGGGTCGACACTCGAGTCTGCCTACGCTGATCACAGACATCAGAGAAGTTGGCAGGAAGTGTACCAGAATCTGTAGTCTCCACAGATCCTGACGCCGCCATGACCGTTGGCGATGTTTGTAAAACCTCCTTATGTGTCAAGCTATGTGTGGGCAAATGGCAGAAGGGAAGGGAAACCCTATGTCTAGGGAAGGGAGCGCAGGTGGCCGCTGACCATACCTACCACTGGTGCCTGGGGTCCTTCATAGGTTCTGCACCTATGCAGGATACTTGGTCATAGGCTAACCCTGGGCCCTAGGTAGGGAGTGGATGGGATGAGCTCTTCGTCAACCCCACTAAGAGCTAAAGGACACATAGAGATAATTAAGGGAAGGTAACAAACAACTTATCTCCAAGAAGATTTCTGGAGAGGGACTGCAACACGCAATGAAGTGACTCCAGATAAATGCAAGCTGACTGCATGTGTGACGCCCTGGACTAGCCAAGGGGTCACAGACACAACACCACACACACCCCTTCCCCGGACAGGTGACAACAGACACTAAAATCCTTGTTGCCACCCTCCAGGGTCTGATGTCCACACCAGGTGGGACGGAGCCAGGCGGTTGGCCCTGCCCACCGAGGAGTTCACAGGCCTGGAGGCGGGAAAAACAGTTCAGTCAGTCAGTGCAGGAGAGGAGAGTTGAGGAGGAGAGAGACACACACAGGCGGACCTGAGTCCAGGCCCACCAGTGGAACTGCAAGTGTCTGGGTCGGAGCCCAGGCACCTCCAGCAAGAGACGGTGGTGGCCGTCTGCAGGAGTTGGCGTACGGCCGGTGGAACCGTGGGACCGGGGTCGGGCGGTGGCCCGCCAGTACCAAACCGGGGAGCCGATTGGAGGCCAAGCACCAGGCAGGGTACTCAGACCCCGACAAGGCTAGAAGCCGCCCTGATAGTCAAATTTACTGATTGCGGTCTGGACCTCAGGGGTTCATTCCCACCCAAGTCCTGATTGAAGGCAACAGCCCAACCATTCAGGATAAGTGCCACCGCCAAAGGCAAGAGATCCAAAGGGCCAGCGTCTGCGGGCAAACGGGCTCCTACGACACTTACACGCCGGGGAGCGGACTACCGGTGTCCAGGCACAAGAGTCAATTTCTACATAACACAGGGGCAGGGAAATGACAGCCATCACCAACCTGTCCAGGGAGAACACTGCAGCCGGCTGCGGGCCCCGTCCATCCTGCCGTTTGGTTTACCAGAGACTCCGTTATCTTGTGTCAGAGCGAGTACACCAGTGCCGTCAGGCACCGCACCGCGCTGCACCGCATCACTGCACCCTGCACCCCGGCCCTCACCTTCCTCCGGGCCCCTGGGACCATCGCCCCTGCCCACGGAGGGGTTAACACCGAGCTGCATAACACCGTCCCCGGGAGGCCTAGTCAACGGCAGCGGTGGTGTCCACCATACAATCACCACAACCCGTGGGTGGCGTCACAAACTTTATCAATTCCACCAAACAATCACCCAGTCCCCTGCGTGCACCGCCACTTCCCCTTTCAGAGCGACGTGACCCCCGGGTCTGTGAGAGGCTCGAGCCACCACCCGCAGCACACGAGCACGGATCGCATGAGCGCAGCCGAGGCCGCCGGGCGGTACACATGCACTCAGGATATGTAAGAAGATAGAGCTATCACCAGCACATACAAGAAGGGAATGAGAGAATTTAAGGGCATCATGGAGTGTTGATGAAATAGCTGAAAGGGTGAGGAATTCCACAGGGTCCTAAAGGGAAGGGGAGCGCAGCCGTTCGGTAACTAACCCCTTGTGTCCCGGTCGCCACTCCACTGCACGGGAGCTTTCACCACAGTTCATTCATCCACTGAAACATTAAATCCGACACAGAGGTGTTGCTCTTAACCAGTGGACATTTACTTGCATTCACCAAATAGATACTCCCAAGTCACATGGGCACCGCTTCTGACCCCGACGGGGTTCCCATTAAGCTTTGTTTCATAATTCAATTTACCGGCCGACCGCTTTCCTGGCACCTGCGCTTCTCTGAATGCTACTAGGCCCCTCATACTCCTGTCTGACATCATACTTCACTGGCCGATTCAAAAAGTCTTTTATCCACTCCATCTCACCCACAGGGATTTAGCTTGCGCTATGAAGGGGCTTATTACGACAACACTCCTCCACCCGTGCTTCTGGCCAGGACCTACTCTTCTCCTTTAAGAGCACACTGACCTTCTGCCTCGCAGGGAAAATCTTTGGGTTTACAATTCAGAAAAGACAGACGCCACCCCGACTGTCTGAGTCAACCCCTCTCCTGGGGAAGCAGTTGCAACAGTCCTCAAATGAGCAGGACCCCGCGTGTCCAGTGTCAAAGGGTTGACCCTTAGGGTCTTTTATAATCAATATTTGGGCTTCTTGTCTCTTTCTCCTACTGGGGTACTCTCCTGTTCTCCTCTTACAACCTGCCCTATTTATACACTCTCCCCCTTCTTTTATTTAACCCGTTACTACCTAGGGGTGTCAGGAAAGCAGTCACTGGGCCACTTTGCCACCTTATGGCCACTCACCAAAGTGCACCATTCTGTTTAACACACTTAAGAAACGTTCATGCATGCCAGCCACTTCTGCAGGGGTGGCAGAGCCTTGACCTTCCTTACACATTTAAAGTAATATACAAGATTGACATCACGTCAGAATGCAAAGATCAATATATTGCATATTTGTTAACTGTTTGTCTTACTTTTAAGAAATTATATTAATTAAACATGACAAGTTATCATCAAGAAAACCCCACTGATGGCTGAATTTATGGATGGAATGAGAATGCCGAGTCTAGTGTTACATGTTTTAGTAAATTTCTACTCTTATAGGTAAGTCTAAACTTTCACGGAGAATGCAGTTTCCCGAAAAAAAAAGTACAGAAGTAAAACCTTCTGTGAATTCTGCATGAATCAATAAACAGTGTTGCAAAATTTATTACAGACGTTCAACACGTCAGGTCAAAAAGTCTCTATTTCTTTTGAAGAGTTCATAAAGGAATAGTCAGCTCACTCCCTGTGCCTCCAGCAGCCTCTGCGAGAATACATAGCAACAAATGTAACAGAATACACACTAAAAAAGTCATGACTGTCCAAAAGAAAGATCTATTATTTAATAAAAAAAAGGTCTCGCATGAGCTGATCACAAGGATCAACTGCAATTTATTGAAGAATCTGTTTGATTTTCCAGCAGTGCTACCATAGGGGATATGAAACACATTTGTCAATGGACTTTTCTTGCAATTCATGGATGTACTGGTTCCTCCAAACTGAGAGTTGTTCTTTGTAGCTTCTCTCCAATATAGATAATAGATGAGGGTTTTGACCCATATTCTGTATTCCTAGAAGTTTACCGTGAAGGTATAGATGGATCTTGGTCAAACTCAAAGGATATACATTCAGTAAGGGACAAAATCAACAAGCTGTAAGCCAGAGGAAAAAAAGAGGTCACAGGAAAGACTGCTGATCAATTTGTTGAAACAGTCAACATGAATTTGCGCCAATGTTGCATATAATGTGTGTATACATCTTGCTGGGGTCTAAAGAGGAAGCAATTCTCCTTGCGGAGACTGACACACCATTCCATAGTTTCATAGTTTCATAGTTTTTAAGGTTGAAGGGAGACTCTAAATCCATCTAGTTCAACCCGTAGCCTAACATGTTGATCCAGAGGAAGGCAAAAAAAAACCCAGCATGCCAGTGGTGAGTAGACTTTAAAGGGAACCCATCACCAATTTTGGGGCCTAAAAGCTGGATTGGTGTCTCGGTTCTCCGGTACTAGCACCTTCTCTTTCGGCCACCTTTGCCCTCCGTCTTCTGAAGCCTGGGTGCATGACGCGTAAACGTCATCCACACAAGCTGACACTGGGGTACTGCGCAGGTGCACTTTGAACTGTACTGAGCAGGGCAGATCAAAGTATTGTCGTGCGCATGCGTGGAACCTCAATGCCGGCTATTGTGGATGACGTCGGATGCGTCATCCACACAAGCTTCACAAGAAGGAGGACAAAAATGGCCAAAACAGGAGGCGCCTGACCCGGAGAACGGAAACACCCATCCAACCCATGTGCTCCGCACCGACCGTTTAGGTGAGTATTATAAAGTGATTTTTACGTTCTACACAGCGGCCTGGGCTCTTATATATAGCATGTTAGAATACTGTATATAAGAGCCCACTGGTGGTGGCCACAGCTTATAATCACCAAATCTGGTGACAGATTCCCTTTAAGCCTCTGGTAGGAGATTGACTATTTACTACTGAGTTGGAAATTGATCACTTTGTACTAGGTCTTTCTACAAATTGTAGCTGATACCTGGGATTCCCATTAGGAGGACACTTTATGGCCAGTTAACAATATAGGGACTCTTCTAACAAGTAATTATAGGCCAACAGAGGACATCCCCTTTAAAGAATAGGTCATTTTCAGAAAATAAATTTAAAATTTTAAATTTTTTTAATTTTAGATTTAAGAAAATAAATTTTATTTTAATATTCAAAAAATTAAACAAGGAATAAACAGAATAAAATCTATATTAATGTCTTGTATATTGTAGCGGAAGGTGAGAGGGGCTCGTTCTCCTGAGTTTACAGTGAAAAGATCATGAATTACTAAAACCACAACCACAGGAAACCACAAATGAGATCTGATCACACGAGTCGTTCCCTTCTAGTCGGGATTCTCACCAGTCATTCTCCGGAGTGCATTACTTACTTCATGCCGCCACATAAAACACAAATTAATCCTTTGACTTGACATCGTATCTGGGGTATTGTAAAATCAAAGGTAAAACATCTGAGTTACATCTACACAAGTAGGAGCTTTAATATATTATCACGTAGATGAGAGGAAGCTCCTACTTTGTATTCACCACCTTCCTCCTCAAAATACATATTGAATTTCCACTTTTGCCCTGTGGTCAAAAAAAGTTACTAGATCATTTCTTTTTTAAAGCTTTCGAATGTATTTAAAGTAGAAACCTTGTGACCTGGCCACAGATCTTCATTATAAATGCCCTATTGTTTTGTGTTCACAGCTTCTATGTAAAACAATGTGTCTCTATAGTAATATGGTACTTGACTATTTAAAGGAATTATTGACCGATTTACACAATAACTTTTGGTTAAGTTGACTCGCCCACCCCAGGGCTATGGGACACCCGGTGCCGGGCCGGACTAGTCCGGAGGTAGTCAGTGGTGGCTGGGCCCGGCTCCGTGGCCCTGGTGGGTGTCAGTAGAATATGTGGCTTAAATTAAAGTTTGTGTTCGTGACGCCACCTGTGGTCTGCGGCTATTAAGCCGCCGCTGCTGTGTGAGGCCTCCGGGGTGATGTTATGGCAGCAATGGTGGTACTGCTCCCCACAGGTGGAGCAATGCCCGGGGCACAGTTGGTGCTTGTGAATGTCTATGCAGCTGAAATAACAGAGACCACTCCAAGGGTGCAGTTCAAATTCTTTACTCACACTTCTTGTCACAGTACTGTAGGGACCCTTGGACTGCTGGGACCACTGTCAGGGACCTCCGCCGTTTCTGGGTGATTCAGAGAGTAAAAGCCGGTACCCTTCTCTTAGTGTCTCTTTCTTCTGCTGTCTTCCTTAGCCTTGCCTTTGATAGGATAAACCTGGCTTGGCCTCCACTACAGCCTCCTGGCTGGGGGTTCACCTGTCGGCTGATTACCCCTTTTCTGGAAGTTCTGCTATGGGTTCTGGCCCGGGGAGTCTACAACGTTCCCTGGGCCTCGGTTTTTACTGTTTGGAGATGATCTTTGCACTCCTCCAGTCTCTAGGGACCGTCCCCTGTCGCAGCTTGATCCCTCCACCGATGTTATTGTGGAACAGGCCACCGTAGCTCTAAACTGCCCCGACAGCTATACAGACTACCCGTGGCCCTGCGACTCCTTCTGTCTTCTACGTGGTGTCACCTGGACCCTCCGAGTCCCAGGATCTTCACTAGGAAGCGTCTCTCTCTGTTTCTCTGCTCCTGTCTGACTTGGAGCTTTCTTTCTCTTTTCTTCTCCTCCTTGCCTGCCTCCAGCAGGCCTCCTCCTCCCTTCTTTCTCTCGTTCTTCTTCTCCAACTACATGCTGGCTTCTCACTCTCTCCCTCCCTGAGGTAGACTAACTAAACTTGACCTTCCTCTCTGTGTCTGCTCTCAGATGGCTCCTCCCACCTCCCCAATTGCCCTGTTCTACCCTATAGGAGCAGGGATGGGTCTTACGACCCCTCCCAGCATGCAGCATGGGAGGGTTGTCTGCCACTTTCCCTGGTCCCAGTGTGTTCCTAGCAATGGGTGTAGTGTGGATTTACCAGGGGACCGGAGTTCACTCTCTTCCTCTCCCAGAATGGGGCATCACACCGCTGGATGGGGTGCAATGACCTGTGGCGACGGAAGCCTCAGGGGCGCCACACTCCCCCACAGCAAATCCCAGCACGTCCTCGGGCTGAAAAACAACAAAAACATGTGGAAGAACTGCAAAACATTTTGTTATGAACAACAGTAAAACAGTCAACATCTCTTCCCTTTATGGGAGGCACAATGATTAGAATGTTACGAACTTCTTATAAAGAAAACTCTAAGTGTGCACTTCCAGTCCATTGTACGGTTCGGGCACATCCCCCATAATTCTGGTAGGGGGCACAACGGGTGCAACTAATTACATTGTTGGCTACAACAAGTCCAGTAGCCTGGCAGTTCGTTCAGCTTCATTTTAAACGTAAGACACATAAACAACATACCAGCCACTAAGTCCAGTGGCCTGGTAAGACATGACCCAAAAACATTCACTGGGGACCCCATTCCAGTTCCGTGGCCCGGTACATATAAACATGGGGGTGACATCTTCGAAAAGCATGAGGGGCAGTACAGCAGGAAAGGGTGTCATCTCCGAAAAGAACATTAGGGCAGAACACAAGGGACTTCTTCAAAAAGAATGAGGGGCAGACAGGGGCTATGTACAGTTCAGCATCTTCTTTTCTTTACATGTAGGGATTCTTCTCCGGCTCCCCACCTGGCAGCAGGTAGACAGCGGTCAGCACAGTCTGCGTCTGCTGGTCCTGGCGGGCCGCGCCTGGCATGGCGGCGGCCTGTATTGGAGTCGCTGCTGTGACCGATTCTTGACGGGCCACACCTGGCGTGGCTGCG
This sequence comes from Anomaloglossus baeobatrachus, assembly GCF_048569485.1. Lineage (NCBI taxonomy): Eukaryota > Metazoa > Chordata > Amphibia > Anura > Aromobatidae > Anomaloglossus > Anomaloglossus baeobatrachus. Next base: position 39,587,534 of record NC_134355.1, on the reverse strand, counting down.
GCCTGGGTTTGGCGGGCCGCATCTGCGGCGTGGATTAACGTCGCCGCTGCGGCGGGATCTTGCTTGTCCGAGCGGGGTATCGCTGCTGGGGCCTGAGCTGGACGGGCCGGGCTTGGCGTCGCTGCTGCGGTGTGGATGGGCGTCGCTCCGGCGGCGAAATCTTGGCGGGCCGCACCTGGCGTGGCTGCGGCCCGGATCGGCGTCGCCATGCCGGGCATCTCTCCAGGGACCACGAGTATGGTAGCGGGGGTTGGGGCACTCGCGCTGGCAGGGGCATTAAATGACTCACCCCTCAGCAGCATCTCCGGTGTTCTGGCGGTCACTGCTCCGCGCGTCGCTTGCCGGATCTGCTGCATCACCTTCGCCTGCAGCCTTTCACACCACTGGTCCATCTCCCAGCCCCACCAGTCAGCGGAGTCTAGCTCTGGATCGCTGCGTGTGGACGCCATTCTCTCTGCGTCTCCTTCTGCACGATCTCCCAGCAGCAGGCTCGTCGCTTCTTCTAGTAGCAGACTTTTGATGTTGCTCAGCAGCAGGCTGGTAACTTCCCGCTCCTTCATCCTGTCAGCCATACTCCCGACCTCAGCATTCAGCTCAGCGGCGGTCACAGGCCTGATCCAGGTGAGCTCTTCCTGGCCTCCGCTTACAGGAGGCATTTTCTCTCTCTGCTGGTCTGGCATTTTGACTTGTTCTGCCAGCCGGCCAGCTTTTCTAGGCGCCATTTCTTCTTCTTCCGCCTTCCATGGCGGGCACCGCTTCGCGCTCTTTTCTTGGACAAGGGGGCGGGGCTTCTCTTCGCGCCCTTTCTTCTTTCACGCCCCACTTCTTCCCGCGCTCAGTGGCTTCAATGGCGGCAGTTTCTCACAGTAAACACAGGCTATTTCACGATTCTTCAGGCGCACAGTACCCGGTGTAACCGGGCACGAAATCCTGTTCGTGACGCCAAAGTTGACTCGCCCACCCCAGGGCTATGGGACACCCGGTGCCGGGCCGGACTAGTCCGGAGGTAGTCAGTGGTGGCTGGGCCCGGCTCCGTGGCCCTGGTGGGTGTCAGTAGAATATGTGGCTTGAATTAAAGTTTGTGTTCGTGACGCCACCTGTGGTCTGCGGCTATTAAACCGCCGCTGCTGTGTGAGGCCTCCGGGGTGATGTTATGGCAGCAATGGTGGTACTGCTCCCCACAGGTGGAGCAATGCCCGGGGCACAGTTGGTGCTTGTGAATGTCTATGCAGCTGAAATAACAGAGACCACTCCAAGGGTGCAGTTCAAGTTCTTTACTCACACTTCTTGTCACAGTACTGTAGGGACCCTTGGACTGCTGGGACCACTGTCAGGGACCTCCGCCGTTTCTGGGTGAGTCTGAGAGTAAAAGCCGGTACCCTTCTCTTAGTGTCTCTTTCTTCTGCTGTCTTCCTTAGCCTTGCCTTTGATAGGATAAACCTGGCTTGGCCTCCACTACAGCCTCCAGGCTGGGGGGTCACCTGTCGGCTGATTACCCCTTTTCTGGAAGTTCTGCTATGGGTTCTGGCCCGGGGAGTCTACAACGTTCCCTGGGCCTCGGTTTTTACTGTTTGGAGATGATCTTTGCACTCCTCCAGTCTCTAGGGACCGTCCCCTGTCGCAGCTTGATCCCTCCACCGATGTTATTGTGGAACAGGCCACCGTAGCTCTAAACTGCCCCGACAGCTATACAGACTACCCGTGGCCCTGCGACTCCTACTGTCTTCTACGTGGTGTCACCTGGACCCTCCGAGTCCCAGGATCTTCACCAGGAAGCGTCTCTCTCTGTTTCTTTGCTCCTGTCTGACTTGGAGCTTTCTTTCTCTTTTCTTCTCCTCCTTGCCTGCCTCCAGCAGGCCTCCTCCTCCCTTCTTTCTCTCGTTCTTCTCCAACTACATGCTGGCTCCTCACTCTCTCCCTCCCTGAGGTAGACTAACTAAACTTGACCTTCCTCTCTATGTCTACTCTCAGATGGCTCCTCCCACCTCCCCAATTGCCCTGTTCTACCCTATAGGAGCAGGGATGGGTCTTACGACCCCTCCCAGCATACAGCATGGGAGGGTTGTCTGCCACTTTCCCTTGTCCCAGTGTGTTCCTAGCAATGGGTGTAGTGTGGATTTACCAGGGGACCGGAGTTCACTCTCTTCCTCTCCCAGAATGGGGCATCACACCGCTGGATGGGGTGCAATGACCTGTGGCGACGGAAGCCTCAGGGGCGCCACAGAGACAGTCCCTAAAAGTCTGTCACTCTAGGTATGGCGATCTACGACTCGTACGGTGAAAAGAAAGGACGGAAAACCCTGTGTCTAGGGTAGGGGAAGATGGTTGTTACGGTTGCTGTGGCTCTGGAGACTATGTCCGGATTTCTTGCTACTGCACATGTGCAAGCGCTGGAGACTAAGTCCAATCTTGGAGCCATTGCACATGTGTGGGTGACATCATCGCTGACACGAGGTCACATGTCTCTGACACCTTCTAAGCTGATTGGCCACTGGTCATGTGCTTGTGACACGTGGTCACATGTCTCTGACACCTTCTATGCCGATTGGTCGCTGGTCATGTGCTTGTGACGCTTTGCTCGGTGATAGGCCAGCGTGACGTCATTGCTGTCATTCTGGCAGCGGATTGGCTCTGGTGTCCTCCATCTTGGATGAGGCACAGAGTCTATATAAGACCCTGACGCACGCCGCCCGGCGCTCAGTCCTCTTGGTTCATGCATGAGGGTAGACGCCCTGTGCACGTTCCTCTAGGCATCTCTCTGTCTATGTTAGGTGAGCGCTACCGGCAGGGTAGCGTTCTTATACCTTACAGCTTCGGCTGCAGTCCGTATCCTTACCTCTTAGTGGAGCAGACATAGGCAGGTGCCTGAGGCACATGATCCGGCTGGGCCTTGTGATTCTACTCGTAGGTGGACGTTGCCCCTAGGGTAACGTTCCTTATACTGCGTCTGGCAGTTGTTCGTATCCTCGCACACTAGGGGAGCGAACAGAGGTAGGAGCTTTGTGCGGTTTATGCTGCTGTCCGTCTCTTTTGCACCACTAGAAGAGCGGACCTAGGCAGGTGCCATATCTAGTGGTTCGTGTCATCGCACACTAGTGGAGCGAACGCAGGTAGGAGCTTTGTGTGGCTTACGCTGCTGTCCGTCTCTTTTGCACCACTAGAAGAGCGGACCTAGGCAGGTGCCATATCTAGTGGTTCGTGTCCTCGCACACTAGTGGAGCGAACGCAGGTAGGAGCTTTGTGCGGCTTACGCTGCTGTCCGTCTCCTGGCACCACTAGAGGAACGGACCTAGGTAGGTGCCATTTCACACTCACTGCTTTTGTCTCTGTGATCTTTAACAGACACCATTCCACACACCCTCCAAGTAAGGGAGGAATTGCTTTATTTTCTAATTATATTCCTCTGTGAGTTTAACAGAGGTATTGCACTCTGCACTTGTGCTATTATTTTTTATAGTGGCACACTTGTATACCCCTTATCCTCTGCCATAGTCTGCAGCAGAGTCTTTGCACGGTGGACCCTGACTGTCTGACATTCCTGTAGGTTTTATTATCAGACAGCCCCCCGTAACATTAGGACTGAGCCAAGGGTCTGGCAGTTATGGCAGAATATCAGCAGTTACACCGTTACATACAAGTACTTGAGTCGCGGCTCAAGAGTATAGAGGATAAACCTCAGACCATGGTGACATCTGCACATGATCCTCGACTTGCTCTGCCAAACAGATATTCTGGCGATACCAGATCATGTCGTGGTTTCATTAGTCAGTGTCAGATATACCTAGAGGTCAACTCTTCTCGCTTCTCTACGGAGAGGTCCAGAGTAGGCTTTATCATCTCCTTACTTCAGGACAAAGTCTTAGAATGGGCGACTCCCTTATGGGAGCGCTCTGATGTGGTTACTCTGAGACATCAAGACGTTCTTGATGCTCTTAAAGCGGTATTCATGGGTCCGCAGGTTACCCATGATGCGGCCCTGAGACTCTTAGATCTATCTCAGGGTTCGTTATCCACTAGTTCTTATGCCATTGCTTTTAGAACTCTGGTGGCAGAACTAGATTGGCCAGAGAAGGTGTTGATTCCTATCTTCTGGAGAGGGTTGGCAGGCTATGCCAAGGATGCCCTTGCTACTCGTGAGGTCCCTGCTTCTCTGGAGGACTTGATCACAGAAGCAACGAGGATCGACGTACGCCATAGGGAACGTAGACTTGAGGTCTCTTCCTCACGCCCTAAGCATCGGGCTATTCCAGTTGTTGAGGGTCCACTACCATCTTCCTCAGCATCTGAAACATCTCCCACTCCTATGGAGTTAGGTCATACATCCTCCAGACTACGCAAGTCTGGTCCTCCTATATGTTACGTATGTCGTCAGGCTGGGCACTATGCCAACAAGTGTTCTAGTCGTCAGGGAAACTCCCAGGCCTAGTAACCATTAGAGGGGGGTTACTAGAGACGTCTTCTGCACCCTCTAAGTGTAGTATCCCAGGTCAGCTCTCATTCTCTGAGAATACATGGCCTATTATGGCTTTTGTGGATTCCGGAGCTGACGGGACCTTTGTGTCCTCAGGATTTGTAAAGGGACACAATATTCCCTCTATCATGTTAGAGGCGCCTATTCCTGTCCGTGTTGTTAATGGGACTATGTTGTCTGACTCCATTACATTGAGGACAGTTCCCTTGCGCCTTTCCCTGCCTCAGGGTCACATAGAGGAGATTTCTTTTCTTGTTTTGCCTGAGGGTATAGACGACGTCCTTCTGGGTCTCCCATGGCTTCGGACTCATGCTCCTCACATTGACTGGGAGTCTGACAGCATTATTAGTTGTGGTTCGAAATGTCAGTCCCGATGTCTTCCCTTACCACCTAAGGTCGTTGCGGTTGCATCAACTGATCTCTCTCCCATACCTACACCCTATTTGGATTTCGCTGACGTGTTCTCCAAACAGGGTGCTGAGGTTCTTCCACCCCATAGGCCGTATGACTGTGCCATAGACCTTATCCCAGGTTCGGTTCCACCTAAGGGCAGGGTTTACCCCCTGTCAATACCTGAGTCGGAGGCCTTGTCGACCTATATAAGAGAGAGTTTAGAGAAGGGGTTCATTCGTAAGTCTGTCTCTCCCGCGGGAGCTGGGTTTTTCTTTGTTCGGAAGAAAGAGGGTGATTTGTGTCCCTGCATAGATTACAGGGGTCTCAACGCAATCCCAATAAAGAACAAATACCCGTTACCTTTAATTTCGGAGCTCTTTGACAGACTGAGGGGAGCTCAGGTTTTTACGAAGTTGGATCTGCGGGGTGCGTATAACTTGGTACGAATTCGAGAGGGTGACGAATGGAAGACCGCTTTTAACACCCGAGACGGTCACTATGAATACCTCGTCATGCCTTTTGGTTTATGTAATGCACCCGCAGTATTTCAGGACTTCGTAAACGATGTGTTCAGGGATTTACTATTATCCTCCGTCGTGGTGTATCTGGACGACATCCTGAATTTTTCTCCTGATCTGGAGACTCATCGTCAGGATGTCGTTCGTGTTCTTTCCCGTTTAAGGGAGCACTCTTTGTTTGCTAAACTCGAAAAATGTGTATTCGAGCAGTCATCCTTGCCTTTTTTGGGCTACATTATCTCACAAGAGGGTCTGGCTATGGATCCTGCGAAGCTCTCTGCTGTCCTGGAATGGTCCGAACCTCATTCCTTGAAGGCGGTGCAATGCTTCTTAGGATTCATAAATTATTACAGGCAGTTCATACCCCATTTCTCTACTTTGGTGGCCCCTTTGGTGGCCTTGACTAAGAAAGGTGCTAATCCAAAAGTCTGGGCTACTGAGACATCCCAGGCTTTTGAGGCAGTAAAAAGACACTTTTCAACTGCTCCCGTTCTACAAAGAGCCGATGAGAATAAGCCCTTCCTCTTGGAGGTTGATGCCTCTTCAGTGGGTGCTGGTGCGGTCTTGTATCAAAAGAACGGTGCAGGTAGAAAAAGGCCATGTTTCTTCTTTGCTAAAACCTTTTCACCGGCAGAGAGAAACTATACCATTGGGGATAGGGAACTGCTCGCCCTGAGATTAGCCTTGGAGGAGTGGCGTCACTTGCTGGAAGGAGCGAAACATCCTTTCCAGGTCTATACAGACCATAAGAATCTGACGTACTTACAAACCGCTCAGCGTCTGAATCCTCGCCAAGCCTGCTGGTCCTTGTTTTTCTCCCGCTTTCACTTCTCCATCAACTATCTGTCTGGGAGTAAAAATAACAAGGCAGACGCCCTGTCTCGCTCTATGGTTTCTACCCAGGAAGAGATTGACGAACCTCGTCTTATCCTTCCCTCCAGGGTTTTTCATACGCTCTCCCCTGTGACGTTAGACCAAATCCCACCGGGCAAGACCTTTGTGCCACCTGATCGACAGAATGATATACTGTCGTGGGCCCACACCTCAAAGGTGGGTGGGCATTTTGGTATTAGGCGGACACGAGAGTTACTGGAGAGGTGGTATTGGTGGCCACACTTAGCCAGCCACGTCAAGAGATATATCGGTTCCTGCTATTCGTGTGCTCGCAACCGTCCATTACGGCAGAGACCGGCTGGGCTCTTGCATCCTTTACCAGTGCCAGATAGACCATGGGAGGTGGTAGGCATGGACTTTGTGGGTGATCTTCCGTGTTCACAAGGACATAGATTTGTGTGGGTCATTACGGACCATTTCTCCCGGATGGTTCATCTCGTACCGTTATCGAGAATCCCGTCTTCCAGGGTACTAGCCAAACTATTCCTCAAGCATGTCTTTAGGCTTCATGGGATGCCAGATCGTATCATTTGTGATAGAGGCCCGCAATTTGCTTCCCGTTTCTGGCGAGATCTTTGTAGCCTTCTGCAAATTGAGTTGAATCTCTCTTCGGCATACCATCCGGAGACCAATGGTTTGGTTGAGCGTACCAATCAATCCATGATTATATACCTTCGACACTTTGTTGCTGAGAACCACGATAACTGGTCCTCCCTCCTACCCTGGGCAGAATTTGCCCTTAACAATTCGCTGGCTGAGGCCACTGGGCAGACACCATTCGTACTCAATAATGGGCAACACCCTAGGGTACCGGTACCGTTTCCCGCTGCTGCACCTTCTCCTCTTGTGGCCGACTGGATAACTAATGCCAGAGAGGTTTGGGATCGGACTCAAGAGTCGATCCAAGCAGCTAAGGACCGTATGAAGACAATGTCCGATCGGTTTCGTCGCCCGGCTCCTGTCTTTTCTCCAGGGGATTTTGTGTGGCTCTCTGCAAAACACATGAAACTTAGAGTGAGCTCTGTCATATTTGCTCCTCGCTTCCTGGGTCCTTATGAGGTTCTTCGACAGGTAAATCCTGTAGTCTACCAATTGAAGTTACCCGTCCATCTTAGGATCCATGACAAATTCCATGTTTCACTGCTAAAGCCGGCTATTTTACCTCACGCTCGTGAAGTGCACTCTCCTGCCTCTGATTCCTCTCGCTCTAGCTATGAGGTACGAGCCATAGTTGGTTCTAAGATGGTTAGAGGGCGCAGGTTCTTCTTGATAGATTGGGAGGGCTATGGTCCGGAACATCGCTCTTGGGAGCCTGAGGAGGCTGTCCATGCTCCCGACTTAGTTGCCGATTACCTGCGTCGCCGGGACGGGGGCCCTTGAGGGGGAGGTACTGTTACGGTTGCTGTGGCTCTGGAGACTATGTCCGAATTTCTTGCTACTGCACATGTGCGAGCACTGGAGACTATGTCCGGATTTCTTGCTACTGCACATGGGCAAGTGCTGGAGACTAAGTCCTATCTTGGAGCCATTGCACATGTGCGGGTGACATCATCGCTGACACGAGGTCACATGTCTCTGACACCTTCTAAGCTGATTGGCCACTGGTCATGTGCTTGTGACACGTGGTCACATGTCTCTGACACCTTCTATGCCGATTGGTCGCTGGTCATGTGCTTGTGACGCTTTGCTCGGTGATAGGCCAGCGTGACGTCATTGCTGTCATTCTGGCAGCGGATTGGCTCTGGTGTCTTCCATCTTGGATGAGGCACAGAGTCTATATAAGACCCTGACGCATGCCGCCCGGCGCTCAGTCCTCTTGGTTCATGCATGAGGGTAGACGCCCTGTGCACGTCCCTCTAGGCATCTCTCTGTCTATGTTAGGTGAGCGCTACCGGCAGGGTAGCGTTCTTATACCTTACAGCTTCGGCTGCAGTCCGTATCCTTACCTCTTAGTGGAGCAGACATAGGCAGGTGCCTGAGGCACATGGTCCGGCTGGGCCTTGTGATTCTACTCGTAGGTGGACGTTGACGCTAGGGTAACGTTCCTTATACTGCGTCTGGTAGTTGTTCGTATCCTCGCACACTAGGGGAGCGAACAGAGGTAGGAGCTTTGTGCGGCTTATGCTGCTGTCCGTCTCTTTTGCACCACTAGAAGAGCAGACCTAGGCAGGTGCCATATCTAGTGGTTCGTGTCCTCGCACACTAGTGGAGCGAACGCAGGTAGGAGCTTTGTGTGGCTTACTCTGCTGTCCGTCTCCTGGCACCACTAGAGGAACGGACCTAGGTAGGTGCCATTTCACACTCACTGCTTTTGTCTCTGTGATCTTTAACAGAAACCATTCCACACACCCTCCAAGTAGGTGAGGAATTGCTTTATTTTCTAATTATATTCCTCTGTGAGTTTAACAGAGGTATTGCACTCTGCACTTGTGCTATTATTTTTTACAGTGGCACACTTGTATACCCCATATCCTCTGCCATAGTCTGTAGCAGAGTCTTTGCACGGTGGACCCTGACTGTCTGACATTCCTTTAGGTTTTATTATCAGACAGCCCCTCGTAACATTGGTGATCCCTGACTAAACCTTCTGATGGCCCCTGGTTTCCCTGACCTCCATAGGTAGGTTTCGCACCTATGCGCCGAGCAGGATACCCAGTACTGATTGACCCTGAGCTGGGACCTAGGTAGGAAACGGATGAAATGAGCACTTAGTCAACCCTACTAAGTTCTAAAGAAGACACAGGGAGCACAAATAGGGGAAATGAATAAATAACTTATCTCCAAGAAGAGTCTGGGAGAGGAACAACAACATACAACAATGGTCTTCCAGATGATTATAAGCAAACTGCTTACATGCAAGGTATGTATAAGAATATAACTATATCATCAGCAATCACCAAGGGGAAATGTGGGTATTGAAGGACACAAGGGGAGGTGACGATGATTAACAGCTGAAAGGTGAGGATATGTGCAGAGTCCTAAAAGGAAAGGGATCAACCCTAAACAAAGAAGATACATAAGATACCATTTACAACACAGCAGGAAGACTAGAAGGCCAGGGAGCAGTTTGTGTAGCTAAAGGGCGGACATATCATTGGTGCAGCCTGTGCGGCCACTCAGGGGCCCAAAAAGTAGGGGGGCCTATTCCCGACTCCAAAGCAGGTGGAATAGTGCATTTTGATGAGCTTTTGGGTTGCAAAGGGCCCATATTTTGTTCTTGTACAGAGGCCCTTTTTTGTCTGTCTCCGCTAGTGAGCCAAACGTTGCGACCTTCTACAGCTGGACACCACAGGACTGTCTGTCAACAACCGTGACAAAATGTGTTCAATTTTTATACAGCACCTACAAAGGAGAAATAAAGTGATGCACAGTTCTCACTGAATTTTTTGTGCATGGTCCATATAATACAGGGAAAGCCGAATCATCTTGATTCAGCAGGGGCGAACATATCATTGATGCAGCCTGTGCAACCGCACAAGGGCCCAGGAGGTCAGGGGGCCCAATTCCACCCCCAAGGTAGATGGAATTGCGCATTTTGATGATTTTTTTGGGCTGCAAAGGGCCCATATACTGTTCTTGAACAGGGGCCCTTTTCTGTCTGTGTCCACCAGTGAAAATCAGAGACCCTTTTTGTAGTTGCTCCCCACCCTGGATAATGGATAAGGGATACTAGATACATTAAAACCTATAGTCTGAAAACCAATAAAATGAAGTAAAATTGTATAAAAGGAAAGCCATCTTTGTTGCCCATAGCAACCAATCAGTGCTCAGCTTTCATTTCTTAATCTGCCCTGGTAAAATGAAAGCTGCACTGTGATTGGTTGCTATGGGCAACAAAGATTGTTTTCCTTTTACTTTTCACGAATCTGCATCAATTTGTAATTTCACATCATCCAATCTCACTAGTTAAAAGATTTTTCATCTATTTTTTTACCTTTTGCAGAATTCAGCTTTCGGTAGTGAGTTGACATGTGGTCCTGAACGAGGAACTGTGTTGATAGAGAACATGAAGATCCGGGAAAGAGCGCTTTTGAGAAAAAAAAGGAATAAAAAAAGAATTATAGGATTGTAAAAAGTATATTTCAGTAGAAAATGAAAAAAACAGAAGAATCATTAGTAACTCAGAGTTCTCTTAATGGCAGTACTGAAGATAAAGGCATAAAAATGCTAAAAAGTTATATAAAATGCAGCAAAAACAGTTACCAGTGATTTGTGGTAAGACACTGGCATTACCTCAATTCTTTAATAAGTTTTTTTATATGGGAGAATAAGGGTTTTATGGTCATTTAAAGAATTTTGACAAAAATTCTGATAAATATGGTTAACATTTCTAGTCATGTTGCTTGTTTTGTTTTTTTCATTAGTTTTTTCATTGACGGGGTTCACAAAGGCATTATTTTATGCAGTACAAAACATTTTTTTTAGGATTCACATACATTTTTGTAAAATTTAGATCTTTAGCCTGCAAAGAAGAAGGCAGAAGCAGTAATAAACTACTTCTGTGTTCTTCCCAGGGTCCTTGGCTGTGATTGACAGCTGAGAAGAACCAGACGTGCTCCAGCTAGATTGCATTACTTTTAACCCTACTCTGTAAATTTACAATGGTGCGGATTTGAAGCGAATCTCAGTACTGGGATCCAATTAAACAATTGTGGCCAAGAAGTGCTGAATGTAGCGAATGGTCGCGTATGCACCCTGCTGCTCTTTTCATTGTCTATGGGAGGGTTGATGACAAGTGCATGCGCTCAGACATCTTCATCAGTACCATAGACCTTTTGAATGAGGCAGTAAGATGCATGTGCGACTAGCCTCGCGATTATAAGGATTTGCGAATTGCCTCTGTAATGGGTGTGTTCCGGGTGACAGACAGTCTTGTGGTGTCCAGCTATAGAAGGTCACAGCTTTTGGCTGCACAAACTGCTAACTGACCTTTTACTATTTCTGCTTGGTTTTTATCCCTTTTCCTTTAGGAACCTGAGGAGTTCCTCAGCCTTTCAGCTGTTTTTCATCAGCACCTCCCTTGATGTCTTTATATACCCACATTTCCCCTTACTCTGTGCCGGTGATAGGTCTTATACCCGTAAAAAGTCTTCAGTGCAAGCAGTTGGCTTGTATATATCTGGAAAAACTTTGTGGTTGTTGCTGTTCATCTCCCTGAGTCACATGGAGATAGGTTATTTGTTCACTTTCCCCTTGTTTGTTATCAATGTGTCTTCTTTAGAGCTTACTAGGGTTGACTAAGCGCTCATCCCATCCACTCCCTACCTAGGGCCTTCTTCAGGGTCAGCCAGGGTAGGCATCCGGCTCGGCGCATGGGTGAGAAACCTATATAGAGTGCTGAGGGAAGCCAGGGCCCATTAGCTTGGCCAAGGGTCCCCATCTCCTCCTTCCCTAGACACAGGGTTTCCCTTCCCTTTCGCCGTACGCTTAGTACTTTCCCGTACCTAGCGTGACAGCCTCCCTGTGTCGCTGCTACATCCTAATAAAGGGAGAATCTGGTGAAAAATGTTCTCACCGCTCTCTATGTCTAAATTGTCCCCAATATGTCTTCCATTTGATAATAAAGGCAGGAGCAAATGTATAATAACTTGTAAGATAAATCCTTGCAGTTATGACACACAGACATACGAGGTTGTCACTCAGCAGAAGTATTCTCTTCATTACTTCCTGAACTTTATTTCATGCAGTCACTTACGATTTACATTTCTGCTGCAGATCTATATATAACAGCAGGAAAATATTCTAACAGAAGATATAGAGCATGATAAATCCAGAAAATTGTGACGCCCCTGGACTAGCAGGTCGTCACAGGGTACTGCACAAGCTGCCCTTCTGTGCGTTTTCTACCTCCCTCTTGGTTCTGGGTCCCTAACTAAATGGTGTTGCTTCCAACAGCAAATCAAATCCTAGATACACCCTGCACCACACTCACCAGACACACCAGTGGACGGCTTGAATGGAATAGGGTTGCCTATCTGGGGGGTCAGGGAGGGGAGGTGAGGTGTATAGTGAGTAGTGAGTAAGTGGTTAGAGGTGAAAGTGAGAGGAGGTCAGGAGCGGGGCTCCGGAAGGAACTGTCTAGGTTGCAGACGGTGGTCTGGGCCTAGAGGAGTCGGACCCCCGGTCGCAGAGGATTGTGGCAAGGTGCCTGGACCTGTCGAGGAGGACAGTCAGCAGCCTAGCACTGTCACCAGTCCGGGACCAAAGGACACGACGGGGTACACGGACCCTGGGTTGGGGAGTAGCTTCAGGCAACCCGATAATTCACCTGAGGAGAACGGAGCCTTTATGGTCTGTTGCCAACCACTCCAGAATTGGGGCATTAGCGCAATGAGGGGGATAAGACTTTCCAATCCAAAACGGTCCAGAAAATCCCAAGCGTGAGCCCTGAGAACAAGTTACCATACTTAGCCATAGTAGGGAGCGGGGCCTGGCTAGTTCAAAGCTACCGGGCCACCAAGTTTAAGTCAAACGAAGTGCAAGGAGGAAGGTCATGGATCACCAGGCAGCACCATTGGGGATGGGACCCGGACGAGCTCCCCTCAGCGGCAGCGGTGTCCAGAGACTTGGTTTACCTGGTTGTCAGTGTCTGCTTACGAACTGAGTGAGTACGAGAGTAACCAATGCCCCCCCTCAGCACCCCTCACCGAGTCCCGGGGCATCCCACTACCCGTGGAGGGTTACAACACCAGACTGCCCCACTTCATCACCCTGGGTACTCCCATCGGCAGCGGCGGTACTTCCCACATTACCGTACACCACGTGTGGCGTCACGAACTATATACCAACTCCACTGTAAATACTATCCCCCCTTTACATTTGAGTGGCCGCACGACCCCCGGGGCCGGAGACCCTCGAGCCACAGCGAACCCGGATCCGAGCAGCTCGGCTGCTTCCACGGGGGTGACAAACAATCATCATATAACACAGATAAGGGGTTTTCTAAACTTCTGTTAATTACAGTAACATTGTATACTGAAAGGTTCTGTAACTTTCTAATACATGATTTGTTTCCATTCCTCACTACTTTCATGTTCCCAGAAAGAGAGAACGCTGGTACACTGTAACGAGCACTGCAGCTGTCAGGTGGTCTTTTATCTGTTTATTGGAAGTGTCCGCAAATGAGTGTCTCCCTCTCTACCAAGATCTAGGGTGGATATAGAACTCCAAAAGATCACAGAGGGTCATATCACGCTAGGTATGGGGAAGTACCAAGTGAGCGAAAAAACGAGGGAAGGGGACCCCTGAACATCTAGGGAAGGGGGTGATGGTGACCCCTGAACAAACTTAACACTGGTCCCTGGGGGTCCCTCACCACCCTAGATAGGTTCCGCACCTATGCACCGAGCCGGATACCTGGCCCTAGGTATCCCTAGTGCTGGGCCCTAAATAGGGAACGGATGGGATGATCTCTTTGTCAACGCCACTAAATGCTAAAGGAAGACACAAAGGGAACACACAGGGAAAATCATGAACTGCTTATCCACAGATGCCTCAGGCAGAAGTTCAGCAAAGCTTCAACAACAATACTACAGATGAGAGCAAGCCTCATGCTTGCAAGTAGAGCTAGAATGAACTGAATAATATCACCAGCACGAGTCTGGAAAAGATTTACGCACCAAGAGAATACTGATGATCAACAGCTGGGTGGAAGATGAGCTCCTGCTGGGTCCAAAAGGGGGAAAGATGAAATCCAGCAGGAAAGCTACCTATACCAATGAATACTGACAGCAGAAACAATGGAAAGTCAGGTGCCATTCTGCGCAGCCAAATGCTATGACCTTCTATTGCAAGAAAACAAATGACTGTTTGTCACCTGTCTATAGGGGGTCCATGTTGGAACCCCCTATAGATTCCCAATGTGGTGGAGATTTTAGGACATGTGGCCTATGTTACTTACCTACAAGTCAGCCCAGTATGTTTAGAAGTTTATTTTTACCTTTTTAACTTATCGTATAAATTCTTAAAGGACTGGTTTGGACAATCACTACATGATAAAGGGTTCTTTTGACAATAAACTCATGTCAGAGTCTCGGCGACTGGAACCATAACAATTATCTATGGGGAGCCTGGCTTTAAAGGGAATCTGTCAGCAGGTTTTTGCTAGCTCATCTGAGAGCAGCATAATGTAGGCAAAGAGACTCTGAATCTAACCATGTATCATTTAGATTACTGGGTGCAGCCATTCTGATACAATCAATATTTTTAGATTTAGCCATGTAGCAGAGCTGAGAGAGCTGCCCCCACCCACACCAGGCTCCCAATAGAGATTGTGCATTGAGAGTGAGGTGAAAACCAGAGGAGGGGGAGTGTGCATGACATTGTAGTCCGGGCAATGAGAAGGTCTGCTGTGTTCTGCTGTTGAAACAAACATAGCAACAGATTGGACCTTCACAAGGCAGGCATCCCTGAATCCTATGTTTTAACCCTTGCAGTATGCTGTCTTCTGATTACAGATAAATTTATCTCATCTCCTGTGCTCTGCATAGACCGCTGTCTAGAGATAACAAAGCTCACATCATTATACAGAGCTTTGTCGTTTCTATCACTGCTTATGCAGAATGCAGCAGCTTAAGGCCTCCAACACACATCCGTTAAAAACACGCACATGCCGCGAGACACGTATTTTCCCTGCGTGTTGCGTGTGGTAAGTACGTGTCTCGGGTACGTGCGGTCCACATGTGTTCTCCGCGTGCTATCCGCGAAAACACACGGAGAACCGGTAATTTACATACTCACGTGGTCCTCGCTGCTGTCCAGGGTTCTGATCTTCGGCTCCAGCCCCGCCCACTCCCCGCTGATGCGGCTTCCGGCCGAGCAGAGGGGCGGAGATCAGCGCCCATGACAGCAGGGCCACCTCCTTTGCACGCTCATAACGAGTGGCGGCCAGCAGGAACAGTTTGCAGCGGAAGAATCTGCGGGGCTGGTGGAGGTGAGTATGTGTTTTTTTTTTTTTTAAATCAATGACGTGTTCTCCAGCACGTGTCACACAGAACCGCATCCACACTACATCCGTGTGGTTCGGGTGCGGGCCGTGTGACACCCGTGCTGCCGGAGAATACGTGACATGTCAGCGTGAGAAAATCACGGACGCACGTAAGTACGGAACGGACACATGTTCTGTTCCAAAATACTTACTTGTGTCCAAACAATAATGAAAACATAGGTCCACGTGTCTCCGTGCCGCCGGTACGTGAAAAAACTGCCAAACACGTACCGGCGGCATGGATGTGTGTCTTAGGCCTAAGGTAAAGTCATCTCATTTGCTGCGCTCTGCATAGACAGAGACCAAGATAACAAAGCTCACTTCATTAGATAGAGCTTTGTCGTTTCTATTACTGCTTATGCAGAGAGCAGCAGCTTATTATACATTAATCTCACCTGCTGCGCTCTGCATAAACATTGCTGTGAAACTCCAAGAAGGAACTTTTTTTTTTTTTGCAGACGCCAATCATTTCACATTAAAGGCAGTGTGGGGAGTGGATTTGGAGATTTTTTTTTTGCCCCCATTGTCTTTGTGTGACGCCCTGGCCTATCAGGTCGTCAAAGGACATTGTGCAATCTGCCCTTCTGCATGATGTCCAGCTCCTTCTTGGTTACGGATCCCTGACCTTTGGTGTTGCTAACAACAAGCTAATCAAAACCCTATGAACACTCTGCACCACACCCTCCAGACACACCAGTAGACGGCCTGAAGAAAATAGGGCTGGCTACTGGGGGGGGGGGTTGGTTAAGGGGAGGTCAGGAGTGTTAGGAGACAGTAGTGGAGTGGTGACTCTCAAGAGGAGAGGTCACGGAGCAGTGAAGTGTTGGAGGAGAAGCGGAGCTGGGCTCCTTGTTGTACTAGGTGGCAGACTTTGGTCTGGGCCTGATAGGAGCTGGACCCCGGTCACAGGGGATCGTGACAAGGGGCACGGACTGTCGAGGAGGACAGCCGGCAGCCTTGTGCCATCACAGGGGCAGGGGTCAGGGCATGACGGGGTACGTGGACCACAGGCCAGGAAGTAACATTAGGCGTCCTGGTAATTCACCCGATGAGGACGGAGCCTTCAAGATCCGTTCTCCACCCGCTCCAAAATTGAGGTACTGGCGCAACGAGGGAGATAAGACTTTCCCACTGGCTAGTCCAGAAAATCCCAAGCGTGAACCCTGAGAGCAAGCTCACTCCGTTAGCCATATGGTTCCAAGCTAAAGGGGACCAACTGCAGAAAAGGTGCCACAGGCTAACAAGCGACACCAAAGGGCACGGGATCCCGGCGTGCTCCGTCCGTGCTGCAGTGGCATCAAGAACTTTGGCTTACCACGGTTGTCAGGGTTATTGGACTCAGTGAGTACGCAGTTAACCCTTACCGGCCCGACGGCACCTTCCCGACACCATCACTAAGTCCCGGATTATTGCCCCTACCCGTGGAAAGGTTAAACACCTGTCGCGGGCGGGGAGGGGACGCTGTGCTCACCCACTGCTCGGGTCCGGCTGCTGCTGCTCGGTGGTGGCTCGAGCGGTGGGCCGGATCCCGGGGACTCGAGCGGCGCTCCTCGCCCGTGAGTGAAAAGGGTGATGGTTTTGGGGATTTATTGTCCGTGACGCCACCCACGGTTGTGGTGAGGTTGTGACACCACCGCTGCTCTGGACGGGGATCCCGGGAGCGGTGACAGGGTGTTTTTTTTCCCCTCTGTGGGTAGGGGGGTTGGTTGTCCCGGGGCCCAGTGAGGGAGGAATGGCAGGCAGGTTACGGGGCCTGGTGAGGTGCAGGGTCGCGGGGGCAGCGCGGTGCCGCGCAGCACAGTGGTACTCACTCAGCCAATGATGAACACAAACTCTCCGGTAAAGCAAACGGCTGGATGGACGGATCCCACAGATGGCTGCGGTAGTTCTCCCGGTAGGTTGGTGGTGACTGCCTTTCCCTGCACCTGTGTTACGTTCACGGTTCCAATGGCTTCCCACCGGTAACCCGCTCCCCAGCTTAGATGGAGGCTGAGGGAGCCCCTTGTGCCCGCAGGCTCTGGCCCTGGGAACTGTAGCCTTGGCGGTGACTGTATTTCCCTTCACGGTTTGAGCTGTTGCCTTCAATCGGGTCTTGACTGCTGGGAAACCCCGGAGGTTCCCTTCTCTAACGGATTTGACCGGTTTTACGGCGACTCCTAGCCTGGTCGGGGTCCGTAAACCCTGCCGAATGGTGCTGGCTTCTCTTCGCTCCCCGATCCGGTACCGGCGGGCCACCGCCCATCCCCGGTCCTTACGGTTTACTTCAATCAGCCTCTCCTGCAGACGGTCACCACCGTCTGCCAACCTTGCTGTATGTGCCCGGGCCACGCACCCGGACACGGTCAGTCTCCTCTACTACCACTTCACCTCCCCACTCCTCAAACTCAAAACTCTATCTCCCTCCTTTTCCCGCCTCCAGGACTGTGAACTCCTCGGTGGGTGGGGTCAACCACCTGGCTCCACCCCCTGGTGTGGACATCAGCCCCTGGAGGGAGGCAACAAGGATTTTTGTTTGACTTCGGTGTGCCTAGCCGGGGTGTGGGGTGTGTTGTTGTAGTACCTGTGATGTCCTGGCTTGTCCAGGGCGCCACATTCCCCCTTAGTAAAATGCAGACCGTCCACGGGCTGCCCGTCCATCACCGGTTTTATTTTTGTTTTTAACTGCAAAGATAGAAAAACGGTAAAACATGTAAAAACATCACAGACATTTTATAACGGTACGGCTTCCGCTCTTTTCCCACCCAAACAACCTGGCCCTGATGCTGCCCCTAAGAAGTGGGAAGCACCCCTTGACCCCAGTCCAGAACCAAGTTGCCCGAGCGGGTTCAGTCTCTTTCAGGGGACCCGCGTCCATGGGGACCCCGGAACCCCCGGAGGATCGCCACCGGTTACTGTAGTGGCGGGACTGGGCCATCCCTTTCCTCCAGGCCCATCCTCCCAAATCAGCCTCTCCGGAGGCGGTAACGGTATCAAGCCAACAATTTTTATTTACATCCCACTAGTTTGTGGTTGCCCTGCCAGTTCTCGGGCTTGTCCGTAAGAAGTCCCTTACGCAACGGTTGCAGGAAGTCCCTACGGGGACCAGTTGCCGGCAACGGCCGGTTCAATCAAAGTTCCAATCAGGTGACATCTTCTGTTGATTTACTTATCATTCACAACTTTTAACGGTACACTGGTGGTCCCAACGGGGACAACTTGCAGCGGGGCTCCGCTGCCATTACTGCTCACTTTCGTCCTCCTCACCCAGCCCTGGGTGGAAGAACACAGGCACCAGCCCCTCCAACGCATAGCAGGCGCGACGAGGAAGGGCCGCCTGGTATCCATTATTCCCGCTCCGGGGGATGTAAGTGGCCTCCATGCAATACAGGGCGACGACTCCCTCGTCCTCCTCCGAAACAGGCTCGGTGTCAGGTCCGGAGTCACTATCATCTGTCCCTGCGCCAGGCGGGTTGCCGCCAGCTGCCGCAGTCTCCGGGCTCGCCACTCTTTCGGCTACCGTTACGAGGGGGAGTACGTCAGACGGACCAGCAGCAGCGGGGTGCACGGGCAGGGAAGACGGAGGTGGCATGGGGGCCAGGGGTAGACCAGGTCCCTCAGCCGCAACGGCCGGTCCCTCGGGGACACAGGGGCGTGGGTCACTCACCAGCTCCTCCATCATGGCCTCCATTCCGTACACCCGGGCGACCGCAGCTACCTCCTCCACCTCCGCGGTCCACTGCTCCATCAGCAGACATATCTGACTCCGGTAGCGCCGGCAGATCCCCGCCATTCGGGCCCTGAGCCACGCCGCTGTTCCGGGCACCGGCTCCGTAACCTCTGCGTAGCTGGACGGGGCGGACATGTTGGTAGCAGTATTTTCCAGGAACTAGCAGACCGCAGAGTCCTGGCGTCCCTGCTTATATAGCCGCGGGCTACATGTGGCCAGACACCATCCGTCCCCCTTAGTCTTTTTCCGGCTCCTCCTCTACAGGGGCGGGGTTTCGGTTTTCGCGCCTCCACTGCTCGAGGAGACGATCGAGTGGGGACTTTTCGCGCCCCAAATGGCGGTTTCTCAAAATTTTCGGCCGGACACCTCTGGCGGTCACAAGGCGCACCTCTACCGGACGGCAGAGCGGTAAGATCCTGTTTGTGACGCCAAGTTGTCGCGGGCGGGGAGGGGACGCTGCGCTCACCCACTGCTCGGGTCCGGCTGCTGCTGCTGCTGCTCGGTGGTGGCTCGAGCGGTGGGCCAGATCCCGGGGACTCGAGCGGCACTCCTCGCCCGTGAGTGAAAAGGGTGATGGTTTTGGGTTTGGTTATTGTCCGTGACGCCACCCACGGTTGTGGTGAGGTTGTGACACCACCGCTGCTCTGGACGGGGATCCCGGGAGCGATGACAGGGAGCAGCTTGGATGTTGTTTTTCCCCTCCGTGGGTAGAGGGGTTGGTTGTCCCGGGGCCCGGTGAGGGAGGAATGGCAGGCGGGTTACGGGGCCTGGTGAGGTGCAGGGTCACGGGGGCAGCGCGGTGCCGCATGGCACAGTGGTACTCACTCAGCCAATGATGAACACAAACTCTCCGGTAAAGCAAACGGCTGGATGGACGGGTCCCACAGACGGCTGCGGTAGTTCTCCCGGTAGGTTGGTGGTGACTGCCTTTCCCTGCACCTGTGTTACGTTCATGGTTCCAATGGCTTCCCACCGGTAACCCGCTCCCCAGCTTAGATGGAGGCTGAGGGAGCCCCTTGTGCCCGCAGGCTCTGGCCCTGGGAACTGTAGCCTTTGCGGTGACTGTATTTCCCTTCACGGTTTGAGCTGTTGCCTTCAATCGGGTCTTGACTGCTGGGAAACCCCGGCAGTTCCCTTCGCTAACGGATTTGACCGGTTTTACGGTGACTCCTAGCCTGGTCGGGGTCCGTAAACCCTGCCAAATGGTGCTGGCTTCTCTTCGCTCCCCGATCCGGTACCGGCGGGCCACCGCCCGTCCCCGGTCCTTACGGTTTACTTCAATCAGTCTTTCCTGCAGACAGTTACCACCGTCTGCCAACCTTGCTGTATGTGCCCGGGCCACGCACCCGGACACGGTCAGTCTCCTCTACTACCACTTCACCTCCCCACTCCTCAAACTCAAAACTCTATCTCCCTCCTTTTCCCGCCTCCAGGACTGTGAACTCCTCGGTGGGTGGGGCCAACCGCCTGGCTCCACCCCCTGGTGTGGACATCAGCCCCTGGAGGGAGGCAACAAGGATTTTTGTTTGACTTCGGTGTGCCTAGCCGGGGTGTGGGGTGTGTTGTTGTAGTACCTGTGACGTCCTGGCTTGTCCAGGGCGCCACACACCTAGCTGCCCACACCATCGCCATCGGGTACTCCCAGCCGCAGCGGTGGTACTTCATCCTTACCACATACCACTGGCGTCACAAACTTTAATCCAACCGTCCCCTGTATATATTCCCCTTTTTCTAAGTTCAAGCAGCTGCATGACCCCCTCCCGGGTCCGGATGTCCCTCGAGCAACCGCGGATCCGGATCCGAGCAGCCCGACTACTGACGCGGGGGGTGGCACACCCTTGAACCTAACAACTGCCAGCCCCATCCCTCACACTATATATTTGCCTTCCCTACCTTAAGGTTGCAGCAATATGGAGGTCGGCTCCCAAATTCCCAAAACTTTGGATTAACTAGAATTTTTGGAGGAATTTGTAGCAAATTCGATTAGTAAAGCTCATCCCCACTGGTCTATGGAATGCAACACAGGACAGGTGCTCCAGAAACAATGTTTGAAAGCCCTTTTCACTGCAGCTAACAAATGAGGATCCTAAATAATGGAGAGGACCCCCCCTCTATTAACTCAGAATTAAAAATGGGTTTTCCAAACTTCATAACCCCTTCAATTTTTAACCTATATTTTGATGACTATCTCAATCTTGGTCTCATCTCTTGTCCTATTGACCCCCAAATTCAGCTGATGGAATTATTTTGAGCACCACCCTGTGTCATTCGCTGGACGGGATGATTTCATATCTTGTCATGTATTTCTAGATGGATAAACTTGTTGAAAAGTTTGTCGACATGATAAAAAAAAACTGCCACGAGGCGTGAAGAATAGAATTCTAGATGCAGCAAGTGCCGAGAAGGAAGTGATTAAACACTGATGCGGGAAACACGATAAGGAAAATGGCAATTAGCGGGTGAGAGTGACGACCTGGCCCCTTCACCTCTCTTCATCATTAGTCTGCACACCCATAGAAACGTGGCCACATCGGCTCCTCGCCTTATATGACACTGTAAATATTATTCACATGAAACTAATCTCTTCCTGAAGTCTGCAATAAGCACGGCACAGCACAACGACAAGAAACAGCAACCCAAGTACAAAATGTGTCTCACTGCTGATACTTCCCATAGACCCCATCCACCCAAATATACCTAGTGCCATGGAATATCTTGACAATGTATAGAAATATGTCTTTTCTTCTCTACCTTTCTTCTTTGATAGACGTATTCCAAAATATGAAGCTAGATGACCAGCCCTGAAGAAAATACATGATTTTTTGATACTCTTGTAGCCGAGCTGCTCGGATCCGGGTTCACTGTGGCTCGAGGGTCTCCGGACCTGGGGAGTTGGGCGGCCACTCAAATGTAAGGGGTATTTACAGGGGAGTTTAGATATAGTTCGTGACACCACCCATGGTGTACAGTAATTTGGGGAGTACTGCCGCTGCCGTTGGGAGTACCCGGGGTGATGAAGTGGGGCAGCAAGGTGTCGTAGCCCTCCACGGGTAGGGGGATGCCCCGGGACTCTGTGAAGGGGGGTGCCGTGGAATGCAGTGGTCACTCTCGTACTGACTGAGTTCATAAGTAGGCACCGACAACCGGGTAAACCAATTCTCTGGGTACTGCTGCCGCTGAGGGGAGCTCGTCCGGGTCCCGTCCCCTATAGTGTTGCCTGGTGATCAGAGACCTGCCTCCTGGCACTAAGTTTAACTTCAACTTGACAGCCCAGTAGTATGGAACTTGCCGGGCCCCGCTCCCCACTATGGCTCAATGTGTGGGAGCTTGCTCTCAGGGCTCACGCTTGGGATTTTATGGACCGTTTTGGATTGGAAAGTCCTATCCCCCTCGTTGCGCTAATGCCCCGATTCTGGAGCGGGTGGGAACAGATCATAAAGGCTCCGTTCTCCTCAGGTGAATTATCGGGTTGCATGAAGCTACTCCTCGACATAGGGTCCGTGTACCCCGTCGTGCCTTTGGTCCCGGACCGGTGACAGTGCTAGGCTGCTGGCTGTCCTCCTTGACAGGTCCAGGCACCTTGCCACAATCCCATGCAATTGGGGGTCTGACTCCTCTAGGCCCAGACCACCATCTGCAACCTAGACAGCTTCACTAGGAGCCACCGCTCCTGACCCCCTCTCACTTTCACCTCTAGACTAGACTCGACTGACTACACTCCTTCCCTCCCCTCCCTGAGGTGGGCGACTCTATTCTACTACTATTCTACTCAAGCCGTCCACTGGTGTGCCTGGTTTGTGTACTGCAGGGTGTATCTAGAATTTGATTTGCTGTTGGAGGCAACACTATTTAGATAGGGACCCAGAACCAAGAGGGAGGTAGAATACTGCACAGAAGGGCAGCTTGTGCAGTACCCTGTGATGACCTGATAGTCCAGGGGCGTCACACTCTGTCTGGAGATGTTTATGTTGTGTGTACACCTAGCCACCTAGTAGCTGTGCATTACATTTCTCTCTGTTAGAGTATTTAGTTCTCCGGCTGTGTCGAGATGACTAGGTCATCGTAGGCTTGCCCAACGGCTACTTCTAGTTGTGTGTCAGGATTAGGTCTGCAGTCCGTTAAAGTTCCAGCCACTCTGGTTATTTTCTGGGTTTCCAAGTTATTGCCCTTTTCTGATCCTCCTCAGTCACTGGATCACAACAGGATGGCCCTGTTCCAGCTAGACCACCCACTGGTGTGCCTGACAGGATGTGGTGTAAGGTGTGGTTAGGATTTGAGTGCTGATGGAAGCAATACCAATGGTTAGGATCCCAGAACCATTGGGGGGTGAGTTCTGCATCAGAAGAGTCAGGGGCGTCACATTTCATCTTCACCATTCAGATTTTACTTAAGATTGTCCGGGTACATTTGTCCATTCCTCCTTCCTTCAATTATATGAAGTTTGCCAATGCTGTATGCTGAGAAATAGCCCCACACCATGATGTTCCCACCTCCAAACTTCATGGTTGGTATGGTGTTTTTGGCCTGATATGCAGTGCTGCCTTTTGGCCTCCAAACATGGTGTGTATTATGGCATCCAAATAGTTACATTTTGGTCTTATCTGAGCAGACTATATTCTTCCAGTATTTCACAGTCTTCTCCAAATGTTGTTGAGCAAATGTTATATGTGCTTGAACCTGCTTTTCTTTATCGTTCCTTTGGGAGACCCAGACCTTGGTGTTTAGCTTCTGCCTCCGGAGGACACACAAAGTACTACACCTAAAAGTGTAGCTCCTCCCTCTGAGCTTATACACCCCCTGGTGAGCCAGTCACAGCCAGTTTATCACTTTGTGTTCAGGAGGCATACATCCACACATGCATTCTCATATGATTTTTCTTTTGGATAAAGTTTGAAGAAGTGCGAGTCCACGTCTGGACTCCCGGCATATCCCTTCTCACCCCACTGTGTCGGCGGTGTTGTTAGGTTGATTTCCAAGGCTGGAGCCTTACATGCCGTGCTCCTTCACTATCCCTCCTGGGCTCTGGATTGAAGTGGGAGCCAGCGCGGTCTCCATGCCTGGCAGGAGACCGGTCTCCGTCCACAGCCCCTTCAGGACCCTGCTGGACCGGAGCACTCATCCCCAGGGACCTGGCCCTGCGTCTCAGCAGCTAAGTACCTGAGACGTTCATATGTTGGGGGTCTATGTCCTTTATTGTATGGGGAGAGTGTGTTTGCTGTATTTGTTTTGGCATTTCCGGCGGGTCCTCTGGCTTTCGCCGGAGAACCGCGCCGATGGTGCCTGCGCGTCGGCCTCGCTGCTCAAATTTAGGCCCCGGCTTCGCCGGAGGCCTAGTTTCTGTTACCTGCCCTCGCATGTCACTCATGCAGAGGGACAAGCACGGCTCCTCCCGGCGGCCGTCCTGCACAGGGAAGGGACACTCCCCACTGCTTGTGCGTGACTCCTCCCCTGCAGGTCTCTATGGCCCTCCAGATCCCGCTTTCCTACAGTACAGAGACGCCCCCATCCCGCCCCCTCTCTTCGCTCCGGCGGCCATTTTCTTGGACAGGGTTCACTCTGCGCTGGGCCATCCTGCACTCTGCATCCCTGCTGAGGTGCTGTGCATTGGGAGTCCGGGCTTCGGGATCTGGGGGGCACACAACACCGCTTCCAGCGGTCTGGTAAGCCACAGCCGGTCTCTGGTTGTGGACCTTGGAATACACTCCCTGGGGTTCATTCTCTTTGGTAGAAGCTGTTTTCCCCACTCCAGCAGCATGTCTCACACGAGGAGCAAGGCTCCAGAGCTTTATACTGCATGCACTGCATGTAAGCTCCTGCTGCCTGAACCGAGCACCTATCCACATTGTGATGTCTGCTCTAATTTGGAGGTGCCACAGCCTGGAGTCTCACCCCCAGTGGTCTCTCAGGCTGCTTCTGCACCTGTGGCTGAACCCCCGGCCTGGGTAGAGTCCTTTTCTAGGTCTATCTCCCAGTCATTTGCTGAGTCCATGGGACTTCTGTCCAGGACTTTGATGAATATGCATCAGCCCCCTTCACAGGGTGCCTCTAATGCTCTTGCTAAGAGTCCTTTAGGATCCCTATCCTCTGACCTCCGTCCACTGGAACTCACAGAGGATTCATCATCAGGGCACAGACCCCGTCCTCCTAAGAGGCTCCGCAGGGTTTCCTCTCCCTCCTCATCCCGCGGCTCTGATTCAAGAGCTGATTCGCAGGATGAGGAGGATGCCTTTACAGGGGGGTCGGAGGCTAACTCCATGTGCCCCATTGATCTTTCCGAGGGTGACTCAGAACTTAGTGACTTGATTGCTTCCATTAATTCTGTACTGGATCTCACTCCGCCAGTATCAGAGGAGCAACCCTCTCTGGCAGAAAAACACCAGTTTATCTCGCCTAAGAGAGTAAAGAGTGTGTTCTTTAACCACTCCAGTTTTCAAACCGCTGTGACCAAACCCAGGGCCTGTCCTGACAAACGCTTCCCAAAGCGTGGTTCTGATGACCGTTTCCCCTTTCCACCTGAGGTGGTCAAGGAGTGGGCTCACTCCCCAAAGGTAGACCCTCCGATGTCTAGGCTCTCAGCCCGGACTGTTGTGTCGGTGGCTGATGGCACTTCCCTTAGGGATGCCACTGACCGTCAGATTGACCTTCTGGCCAAATCCGTGTATGAAGCGGCGGGGGCCGCGTTTTCCCCAACTTTTGCAGCAGTGTGGGCCCTCAAAGCCATCTCTGCTTCTCTAGAGGAGATGCATTCCCTCACCAGAGAATCTATGCCCGAGATGGTTGCCTTAACTTCTCAAGCTTCAGCTTTTTCTTCTTATGCCATGTCTGCCATGCTAGAGGCTTCTCACCGCACTGCGGTGGCTTCGGCTAATTCCCTCGTTATCCGCAGGATCTTGTGGCTTCGAGAGTGGAAGGCAGATGCCTCTTCAAAGAAGTACCTTGCTGGGCTTCCTTTTGCTGGTTCCCAGCTGTTCGGTGAACAGCTGGATGAAATTATTAAAGAAGCTACTGGCGGGAAGAGTACTTCCATGCCACAAACCAAGACCAGGAAACCTGCCCAGGGTAGGATTCAGTCGAGGTTTCGCTCCTTTCGTTCCTCCAACTGGTCGTCCTCTAAGCCCTCCGCCTCGTCCGCTAACTCAGCTAAGGACCAGAAATCCAACTGGCGCTCAAAAGCGCGTCCACAGAAGACCGCAGGAGGTCCTGCCACTAAGGCAGCCTCCTCGTGACTCTCTGCCCGCTCCAGCAACGTCCTTAGTCGGTGGCAGGCTCTCCCACTTTGGCGACGCTTGGTTTCAACAAGTCTCCAATCAGTGGGTGAGAGATATCATCTCTCACGGCTACAGGATAGAATTCTCTTCCAGCCCGCCAAACAGATTTTTTCTCTCAACTCCCCCCTGCTCCAAGGCCGCCGCCTTCTCACAGGCCGTGGCAGCCTTGCAGGCCAACGGAGTAATTGTACCAGTTCCCGCCCGGGAACGGTTCAGAGGTTTTTACTCAAACCTCTTCCTAGTTCCCAAAAAGGACGGTACCTTCCGCCCCATCCTGGATCTCAAGCTTCTCAACAAGGTGCGGCACTTTCGCATGGAGTCTCTGCGATCAGTCATTGCCTCAATGACCCAAGGGGATTTCCTGGCATCCATCGACATCAGAGATGCCTATCTACATGTGCCAATTACAGTTTCACACCAGCGTTGGCTACGCTTTGCAATAGGAGAAGATCATTTCCAATTTGTGTCTCTCCCCTTCGGGTTAGCCATGGCCCCTCGGGTATTCACCAAGGTCATGGCACCAGTGATTGCGGTTCTGCACCTCCAGGGGTTAGCAGTGCTCCCTTACATGGACGACCTTCTAGTCAAGGCTCCATCCAGCGCAGACTGTCAGCGGAGTGTCTCGCTCACTCTCGCCACTCTAGCCCAATTCGGGTGGCTTGTCAATCTTCCCAAATCCACTCTGACTCCGACCCAGTCTCACGTACCTAGGGATGCAGTTCGAGACTTTGCCGGCACTTGTGAAGTTGCCCTTAAACAAACAGCTGTCACTCCAGTTGGCGGTGCGCTCTCTCCTGAGGCCCCGCCGTTATACCCTCAGGCGTCTGATGCAGGTGCTGGGTCAAATGGTGGCGTCCATGGAGGCTGTTCCCTTTGCCCAGTTCCATCTGCGTCCACTGCAGCTGGACATTCTCCGCTGTTGGGACAAGCGGCCTTCCTCCTTGCACAGGTTAGTGGCTCTGTCGCCACAGACCAGGAGCTCTCTTCAGTGGTGGCTTCGGCCCCTCTCTCTGTCTCAGGGGCGCTCCTTCCTGGCCCCGTCCTGGGTGATTCTCACCACGGATGCCAGTCTATCCGGCTGGGGAGCGGTATGTCTCCACCACAGAGCACAGAGCACTTGGACTCCGTCCGAGTCAGCCCTTTCAATCAATGTGCTGGAAACCAGAGCCGTGCTTCTAGCTCTCCTAGCATTTCGCCACATGCTGGCGGGCAGGCACATTCGAGTCCAGTCAGACAACGCGACAGCGGTTGCCTACATCAACCATCAAGGCGGGACACGCAGCCGCCTGGCAATGATGGAGGTACAACGCATTCTTCAATGGGCGGAGGACTCCAGGTCCATCATATCCGCAGTCCACATCCCAGGCGTGGACAACTGGGAGGCAGATTATCGCAGCCGTCAAAGCGTGGACGGTGGCGAGTGGTCCCTGCACCCGGCAGTATTTCAGTCGATCTGCCGCAAATGGGGCACTCCGGACATGGACCTAATGGCATCCCGTCACAACAACAAAGTTCCTGTTTACGTGGCTCGCTCCCACGATCCTCAGGCCTTCGCCGCGGACGCTCTGGTTCAGGACTGGTCCCAGTTTCGTCTGTCCTACGTGTTTCCCTCTCTAGCTCTCTTGCCCAGAGTCCTGCGCAATATCAGAATGGAGGGTCGTCGAGTCATCCTCATTGCACCGGACTGGCCCAGGCGAGCTTGGTATCCGGACCTGTTCCAACTGTCCGTAGAGATGCCGTGGCATCTCCCGGACCGTCCAGACCTACTCTCGCAAGGTCCGTTTTTCCGCCCGAATTCTGCGGCCCTCAAATTGACGGCGTGGCTCTTGAGTCCTGGATTTTGACGGCTTCTGGTATTCCCCCTGAAGTCATCTCCACTATGACTCGGGCCCGCAAGTCTTCCTCCGCTAAGATCTATCACAGGACTTGGAAAATTTTCCTGTCCTGGTGTCGCTCTACCGGCCATCCTCCTTGACCATTCTCCTTGCCGACTCTTCTGTCTTTTCTACAGTCCGGTCTGCAGCTAGGACTGTCCCTCAACTCTCTCAAGGGACAAGTTTCGGCTCTGTCAGTTCTGTTCCAGCGGCGTCTCGCTCGGCTGGCTCAGGTCCGCACCTTCATGCAGGACGCGTCTCACATCATTCCGCCTTACCGGCGGCCCTTGGACCCCTGGGACCTTAACTTGGTTCTCACGGTCTTGCAGAAACCCCCCTTTGAGCCTCTTAGGGAGGTTTCTTTGTATCGTCTTTCACAGAAAGTGGCCTTTCTGGTTGCCATAACTTCTCTCAGGAGAGTCTCTGATTTGGCTGCGCTCTCCTCGGAGTCACCTTTTTTAGTCTTTCATCAAGACAAGGTGGTTCTCCGTCCAACTCCGGACTTTCTTCCTAAGGTGGTCTCTCCCTTCCACCTTAACCAGGACATTACCTTACCTTCCTTCTGTCCGGCCCCTGTTCATCGCTTTGAAAAAGCTCTACATACTCTAGATCTGGTGCGTGCTCTCCGGATCTATGTGTCTCGCACCGCTGCGCTTAGGCGGTGCACCTCTCTTTTTGTGCTAACCACAGGTCGGCGCAAGGGCCTTTCTGCTTCTAAGACGACCTTAGCCCGTTGGATTAGGTCGACCATTTCGGACGCCTATCAGAGTACACAGGCGCCTCCCCCGCCGGGGATCAAAGCACACTCGACCAGAGCTGTCGGTGCCTCTTGGGCTTTTAGGCACCAGGCTACGGCTCAACAAGTCTGTCAGGCTGCCACTTGGGCTAGCCTGCATACCTTCTCAAAGCACTACCAAGTGCATGCTCATGGTTCGGCAGATGCTAGCTTGGGCAGACGCATCCTTCAGGCGGCGGTCGCCCATTTGTGAAGTTAGGTTCTGCCTACTTCTTAGTTTTTTCTGTTTATTTCCCACCCAGGGACTGCTTTGGAACGTCCCAAGGTCTGGGTCTCCCAAAGGAACGATAAAGAAAAAGAGAATTTTGTTTACTTACCGTAAATTCTTTTTCTTATAGTTCCGTCTTGGGAGACCCAGCACCCTCCCTGTTGCCTGTTGGCAATTTCCTTGTTCCGCGTGTTTTCACCGGCTGTTGTCATGGACAGAGTCTCCGGTTGTTCCGGCTCTTGCTCTGTTCTACTTGTGGGTGGCTATTCTTCTTCAGCTTTTGCACTAAACTGGCTGTGACTGGCTCACCAGGGGGTGTATAAGCTCAGAGGGAGGAGCTACACTTTTAGGTGTAGTACTTTGTGTGTCCTCCGGAGGCAGAAGCTAAACACCAAGGTCTGGGTCTCCCAAGACGGAACTATAAGAAAAAGAATTTACGGTAAGTAAACAAAATTCTCTTTTTTGTTCAGCAATGAAGTCTTGCATGGTGAGCGTTCATACAGACCATAGAGGTTGAGTGCATTACTTAATGATTTAATTCAAACAATTGTATTTGCTGATTCCAGGTCTTTCTGCAGCTCTCCACAAGTGTTTTTTTGGCTCTTGATTAAGTCTTCTAATAATTCTTTTCACTCCTCTGAAATCTTGTGGGCAGCACCTGGTCACAGCCGGTTAATGGTGAAATTATGTTTTTTCCACTTATGGATTATAACCCCAACAGAGCTCACTGGAAGCTACAGTAGTTTAGACATTTTTTTTTAAACCAATGCCATCAGTGTGTTTTGCAACAATATGGTTGTGAAGGACAACTCATTGTTTTCACCCATCATGTGATGTTTCTTGTGTGGCACCTTGGTAATGAGACACCTT
The DNA here is from genome assembly GCF_048569485.1 of Anomaloglossus baeobatrachus. Classification (NCBI taxonomy): domain Eukaryota; kingdom Metazoa; phylum Chordata; class Amphibia; order Anura; family Aromobatidae; genus Anomaloglossus; species Anomaloglossus baeobatrachus. The sequence continues at coordinate 39,557,550 of NC_134355.1, read as the reverse complement.
TTTATAGTCCATCAGCTGAACCAGCTGATATCATTTTTCACTAAGTCGCAGAATTGCTTTCTAAATACTGATAGAATTCAGCTGCTGTCATGACTTTCCTGGGCTTTTTGCACCACTCTTTCTTCATGTGTTTAATACTCTCTCTGTCATGATTCGCCTCCCTATCCACATGGCTAGGGGGTGGAACCTTCTCTCGGGCCTCACTTCCGGCCCCTAGATGCCTTAAAAGCTGACACTTCCAGTGAACCAGCGCCGGCTATAAGCTTAGCTCTGCTTTGCCTGTGATTGCTGGTCCTGTGAGTGATATCCTGATCTGTCTGTTCCTGTGCCCCTGTGCCCTTGTCTGTGTTCCGTCCCCTGGTCGTCCCTCCTGGCCTGTGTCCCCCCTCCTATTTCCCCACTCGGTTGCTTCCTCTGGTACTGACCTTAGCCTGACTTTGACTTCTCTTCTGCTCGCTCCTCCGGTTTTGCTTCTGCCCGTACGGTGTTTGACCCAGCCTGTCCGACTATTCCTCACATACCCTGCAGTTCTGCCTTTCAGCTGTGCTGATTAGACAGTGCATGAGAACGCTGTGCATTTCGTTCCTGGTTCTCATTGCTCTGTGTAGTGTCGTCTGCTGCAGAGCTCTGGCTCCCCCTGGTGGCAGCATTACACTCTCCCTGTGTAAGCTATTTTTTATTTCTTTGCCAGTGTGGATTGGATGGGTTGTTACCAACATCTAATGAGAATTTCATGTCAATAGCATCTTTAGAAGTATATTTACTTTGAAAATTGATGATGTATTCAATACTTATTTTACTTGCTTTTCATTCCCCAGTGACCCACCACACAGGCGCCAGTTTGTTTTTAGTTTCCTGGTTTTCATACTTGATCTGTAAAATTAATTGCACAATTGTGGAACATGTTAAGCCCTAACTGTCAAAACATGCCGGAAAGTCCCATTATAGGACACTTTCCATACGTTTACCCTCCTGATTTGACGGATGAGATGGTTGATAGGAATTTGGATTGCATAGTCATATCAAGTTTAGATATTTTTAAAGGTTTCTCACTTAAAGGTTGATCGCCAAGCCCCTGTCCAACCCCAGCTCCACCTACTTTGTCTAAAATGGCATGAGAACATCAAAAGTCGCACAAGTTTGGAACAGTCTTGAGCTGCAACAAAATTTTGCAACTTTAACTCCAGAATACTTGTATAAACGCTTTGATGACTTGTGCCCTATGGGTGCTATAGCTGTATAGATCCTAGCACACCAATAAAAATGACACCTGTTGTCCTGATTGATGCACGGCTCTGTCATTCCTGAGCCGGTGCATGTATCCTGCCTCAGGGAGGAGCCTGTTTGTTCTGGCCTCGTTCCGGGGGTCACGCCACAATATCTTGGTGCTGCTGCCTCCGAGACGCCGCCAGGGATATTTCTGGCGTGTTCCATTCCTGTGAGACATTCTTTATTTTTTGTCCTGCTACCTGGTATTGTTTGTCCTGACCTCCACTCCCCTTGTCCGACCTGACTTCCATCCTTCTTGCCTGACCTGTGTCCCCCCGACCTGACCTGACCTTTGTTGTTTCCCTGGCCTGTCCTTCTCTCCATTACTACTGCATGTCCATACCTCCGTCCCTCCTACCCGTCCTTTCTTCTGGTCTCCTGTTCTGTCCTGTGTTCCCCATGCCCTCCCCTGTGCTTACTTGTCCTCCCGGTATCCGACCTCGGCTTTGTTCTTTGACTTTGGCTTGTTTTATCCTTGGTACTGACGTGACATCCCGGCTTAGACCCTGACTGATCACTATCCATGCTCTTCTTAGCGACCTCTAGTGGGCTTCTGTCTAACTACACTGAGGAGTACTTTTCCTACCCGAGTCCCTGTGCACCTAGTGGTAGCTTGACACCTGTCTTGTCATAATCCGATGCATCTGCGCTGAGAAATTAGGTTTTGAAGCTGTATGCAAATTAGCGTGGAAGTTAATTGAGTGTGTAGACACTTCACTGATGCAGTTCCTTGAGATTCAAAGCTTGATTTCTCAGCGCTGGCACAACAGATCACTACAAGACAGATATCATTTTTATTGTTGTATTAAGATCTATACAACCATACACATAGTTTCAGTTGTAAAAATATACTGACATGTTCCCTTTAACCCTTCCTGATATTGCCTGTACATATAGGGTACATGTGAAGTCCTCGTGTATGGATCCAGGAGATGCCAGCAGTCACATCCAGAGATCCATGGCTTGTACCCCATTTGTAAAAGAAGCTATTCTCTCTGTATACCTGTGTATCATATTGAAGGCATGGGGAGGTATAGCAGAGGGCTCATGCATTACTAAATTATGGCTTCATACAAAACACAAGTTTAATTCTTTTTGACGTTTGCAGTCAGGAAGGAATTTTTCCTTTAAATGATGGGAGTATTTTGTTTTTTGCTTTCCTCTTGATGAACCCTGCATGATAATAAGCTAATTTATATTTCTTATGCTGTACCTTACCCAGAACGACGCCTAAAATAGATGATGCTTTTCTTGGATCCCTCATGATAATAATTCTCCGTTCACTTTGTAAAATGATCCCTCATGTCAGAAGAAATTAGAATCCAAGATAAAACCTAAGGAGGAAGGCTTCGTGCTGCTTGTAAGACAGCGCAGTGATTCTCCTCCCCGCAGGTCTGCGCTGCTTCTCTCCTGTTCTCTGTGCTAGGTATTGTTTTATTAATGACAATGTAATCAATTACCGAGCATGGACCCAAACCTCCGGAAACTCTGCGCTAATATTAACTGTTAAAGGGGCTGTTATAGAGTCATAGTCATGGAAATCCTAAAAAGGAGACTTCTTGCTCTAGATGACCAGGAGCGTCCATACGTGACATGGACAGTCAGTCATTTACTGTATTTTGCCGACATGACCAGTGGCTTTTACCCTGTTGGTAAAATGTATTGCCAGATTAGGTTTACCATGAGAATAAAAACTGATCGCTGGGGTCGCAGAAAGTCTGACCCACCGGTTCCTTTTTTGAGTAGGGTTTTTATTAATTAGGGAAGAAAAATTCCTCTTGAGTGAGAGAACGTTGTGATCAGTCATCATAAGTCAGACTGTTGGGCATTTTCTATTGTTAGTCGATTAATCATCTTACTGCTTTCTCCACGTAATGTCCATACCTGATAACATTTTTTGTAAGGCCTTGTGTACAGGGGTCTTTATTCGATGGTGTCAAAATTGGGAATTTAGGGAAAACCGCAAATTGGGTTTTTCAGGATCACAGAGACAAAGTTCAAATCGATCTGTGCAGATGTATGTATGAGGAACAATAACCAAACAGAGACGTGTCTCTATTCGGGAGATGCTCAATGGTCTTCTGATCCGTATATTATAAAATACACACAGTTATTCAGTTCAACATTGTCCCTGATTGGTCAAAGATAACCAGCAATGACCATATAGTACGTCATCAGCCTGTTTCTGGCTTCCTAATACCAGTTTGAACCAGCTACTGAATACTTCTTTGTTAACACGTTGCTGAGCAAGAACGAGGAGTCAACCCCCCACATCTCACATCCCACATTTCACATGGTGAGAACTAACTGATTACAGATTCTCTCAGTATATTCTAAATACCTCTTTGTTCATTGTTCATTTTGGCTTTTTTATTTATTTAACACATTCTTGAACACACATCTTAAAGTTATAATGGCGTCTATAAAGGTCTCAACCTGTAGGTCCCTAACTGAGCGACTACCAGGTTTTCACCAGCACCTCTCATGGTGAGGATGGGCTTGGCTGACGGTAGTCACCAGGTGCTACTCCAGGGAGTCCCAGTCCTGCGACAGTTGACCCCAGGGGAATGGATAGTATACAGTCTCTGATGTGGTCAGGTGCAGATCGAACGGCTGGTGTAGACAGATACAGCTGAATGGCAGGTACTGATGAGTGTAGCGGGTTTGGCTAGTACAGCAGGCAGGGATGATATAGCGGGTGCAGCAGGTACAGCAGGTACAACAGGTACAGCGAGCACGGTTGGTACAGACATGTGCAGCAGGTACAGAGTATACTAGAGTATAGATATGTGTCTGAACAAACAGCAAAAAACTTCAGAAGACGGGAAGGGACCTGAAAACTAAAAACATGTCTCTAAGGATAGACCACATTGTCCAGGCACCTCCCATGGGGGGAGGATGCCTTAAATACCTAGTGCCTCTCAGCCACAGGCAGAGAGGCACTTCTTGGTTTAGGGCATATAGAAAAAGAGAAAAATCCAGGGCAGAATCTCAGGATATATTAAAATCCAAATTTATTGAATATCCACGTTGAAAAATATAAATCCGGTACACAGCAAGAAGATGTAAGAATTACCAAATAGTTACAACATGGGACTGCGCGTTTCGACATTCTGTCTTAGTCATGTTTGGGAACATGACTATGACAGATCATCGAAATGCATAGTCCTATGCTGTAACTATGTGGTAATTCTTACATCTTCTTGCTGTGTACCGGATTTATATTTTTTAACGTGGATATTCAATAAATTTGGATTTTAAGATATCCTGAGATTCAGCGCTGGATTTTTCCCTTTTTCTATGGACCCATGAGGCAGCCAACCTTTCCGTGCACAGAGATCTACAGGAACCGGTGAAACAGCTGATTGGTGAGCTGAATATCTGCTTTGTGTTAGGGCACACTGGTCCATTAAGACTAGTTAAGCGCACGCGCTCCCTAAAAGCTCTCCCAGGAGGCCTGTCTGGTGTGAGCAGGCCCTGGGAGCTCGTGGCCGGGACCAGAGACACAGAATTTACCACAGAGCTGCCGGTAAGGTGAGAGTGCCATCGTCCTTGCCTGAGGCAGGACAGTGCGGGGGCATCGGTAAGGGCGTAACATTGATGTACACTATTTTTATTTGTTTCCAAAGGAGCTGAAGACCTCACTATGTGTCCGAGTATGGACCGTGATACAAGAACTGGGTGCGGGTCTTCTGACCCAAACTCGATACTCTCATATATGCCTATGAGGCTGTTTAGTATGGGTCAGGGGACCCGCGGCTGGCCAGTGCATGGACTGTGACAGACTCTATTGTGTCAATGGAGCCTGAGTGTCACACAGAGTTTTGCACAAACTTTGCCGACTGTCATGGCGACTAGCAGGCTCTGTTCAGATTGCAGATTCTGGCACTCTATCCGATGGTTTCTCTTGTGTCTGGGATCAACACAGGCAGACTCAGGCGTCGACCTGCTGTGTGCTGATTCATACGCGGGTTAGCAAGAGTTAATCTCTGCTGGTCTGTTTTCTCTTTTGATCACATGTTGTGGGGAGGCCTATCACAGTTGCTCCACTCGAATCCTTCCACCCATGCCAACTCTAAACACTCTTTGTTGTTGGTCTGTGAGGTGTGGTGTCCCAGACTATCTAGTGAAAGTTGTTCTTTTGGCTTGGTACGGTTGTGGAATGTACCCCTGTTGTTTTGTAGCTTCTGCTCTTCTTTTTCCTCCTGAAACTCTTATTGTCTTTACGTGTGTGTGTGTGTGTGTGTGTGTGTGTGACAGAGTTTGGTTTTCCTTTGTCTGTTTTTATCTGTGGGTTTCATTACACTCCTGTCCTGTCCCTCCCTGGGGGTAAGGGGAATTAGATCAGGACTGTTCAGGAGCAGGGAGAGGAAGGAAACTCAGGCCTCTCCACCATCACGAGTATCCTTGAGATTAGGGATAGTTTAGGGTCCCCTAGCTTGAGGGACAGTTTAAGAACCCCAGTTCCCCCGCTATGCCCTTGTCAGAGTGACACTGAGGAAGTGCAAGAAATGTTATACTGGAAATCACTTCTATTCACCTGAGTGCTCTCAAGAGAGGGGTAGAAGTTTGATATACCAGTCCTTACCTGGTTTATTTAGCTCCAAATCTCCCGTTATATTTTAGTAACCCGCTTCTAATTGCGTTTTCCCACATAATAGCTATGCTAAATCTCAGCAAAATACTTTTGTATGTTTTGTTTCTCAGCAACCTTCAGTCGTCTCCAGATTGATCTAATGTATTCACATAAAACAGCGCTCTCTGCCATATGACTACAGTATATTACACCAAAGTGTTGTGCTTGGCTTCTAGAACTGTTGATATTTCATCTTTTCAATATATTTTAATGTCATTTTCTCCAAGATATTGCTTAAAATGTTCTCTGTAAAAACACACCCCAAAATGAGTCTTCATGAGGCTGTTGGTTATTTGTGTTTCTGTTTTGTCTTCTTTCTTTAATTTGGAGTTTGAAGATTGACTGAAAACTTTTATCTGACAAGCAATGTGAAAGATTATAGTTATGGTATTATAGATCATACACAAAAACCTATCTATCTATCTATCGATCTGTCCATCTACCTATCCCACTATCTATCTACCTAAAAAAAATAATATCCTAAAATTCAACATTTCTCACTGCCTCAATGAGTTGACAAGATGACACTTCCTGTTCTATAGCGGTCACAACTTAAAGGGAACCTGTCGCCAGAATTTTCGCTATTAAACTAAAAGAATCCCCTTCTGCAGCTCCTGGGCTGCATTCTAGAAAGGTTCATCTTGCTATTGGCCCCCCTTTGAGACCTAAATAACAACTTTATAAAACATTACCTTTTGCTATGGTAATGAGGTTTGCTGGCACTGGGGGCGGGCTGTATTTTGTCTGTTATCCCTCCTCCTGCCGCTGTTCACCGTCCCCCAGTGTTCATTTACATAGATGAGGCCGCCCACATCTTCCGCAGTGCTCCTGAAGTCTTGCGCATGCGCAGTGCAACTATCGCGGACTGAGTACTGTTTTCAAATCGCGAGCGCCGGTGATGTTATTGCGCAGGCGCGAGATTATGGGCGGTGCTGTGAATGTCATCACCAACGTCATCCAAGTACCCGCCCATAATCTCGAGCCCGCGCTTTTACCTCTGCCTCTACCGTTATGCGCATAACGGTAGAGGCAGAGTTTATCAACATAAAACCTTTATTTTGCCCAAAACCTGATGATGATAATTAGAGAAAATCAATGACTGTAGCACAGAGAAAGATGATCAGTAAATGTTCTGCAGGTAACAACAGTCACAATCAGTAGGACGTGCACCGGCCGTCGCTATGAATGACTTCAGCACATCTGCGGCCACAGGACATCACTAGTCTCTCACACTGCTCTGGTGGGATTTTGGCCCACTCTTCGTCCAGTCTCTTCCACAGTTTTTTGACTGTTGGGGGTTTCTTGGCCATAACTTTGTCACCAAGGATTTTCCAGAGGTTTTCTATTGAGTTTAGATCAGGACTCTGGGCTGTGGCCATTTCATTGTCTCAATGTTTTCTGTTTCTATGATCTGCTTTCCCCGTTTTGCTGTGTGACAGGGGGCATTGTCCTGCATGAAAATTGCTGATAGAATGATGAAAGGAAGTAAGGAACCACATGTTGTGAAGAAGGTTCTGATCCACACTTGCATTCACTCTGCCATGTAGATGTATGAGAGGCCCAACTCCTGCTGCAGAAAACATTCCCCAAACCATGACACTTCCTCCACCAACTTTCACTGACTTCTTAACACCCTTTGGGTTCAGTCTTTCTCCAGTTTGTTGATGAACATAATGTTTCCCATCAGACCCAAATAAATTAAACTTACTTTTATCACTAAAATGAACTGTGGACACTTCTCCTCTGTCCACACAACATGCTCCTCACCAAAGGTGAGTCTAGTCTATCTGTCATGAAATCAGAATAAACCTTTCCCATTTTAGGTCAATTAGGAAGCAACATTTTTTATATTTACCAAATGCCAGAAAAGAGAGAGAGAGAATGTTTTAGGGCATTTTTATTACTTTCAGCAAAGTCAAACATTTACAAACACTAAAGGCCCAGTCACACACACAGATAAATCTGTGGTAGATCTGTGGTTGCAGTGAAATTGTGGACAATCAGTGTCAGGTTTGTGGCTGTGTACAAATGGAACCATGATTTCACTGCAACCAGAATTCTGCCAAAGATTTATTTCTATGTGTGACGGGGCCTTAAGAGTACTATGTCTTTAAACAATATGGAGCCGCCCATATGATGATGTCACGTCTTTGGAAGCTTCTGATAGGTTTATTGGCAACATCTGAATTAATTATAGACACACCTGTGGATGTATTTTAATGGACACCTGAAACACACTGCTTCTTTGTGTAGCATCATGTGAAAATCAAAAGAAATCAGACAAGATTTCAGGAAGAGAATTGTGGAATTGCACAAGTCTGGTGTCAGGCTGCCAGCAGGGGGAGCTGGAGTCCTGCAGGGAAAGACACTACACGGAGCTGAATGAGCAATTAGAGGAATTCCCAGTGTGTGCTGATGCAGTGTCTTGCAGCATCAGCCGGACAGCTGAAGTTGTGGAGCATGCGGGGGATGATCAGACGGGTCCGGGTCATACACAGTACGGGCAGCAGGAAGACTGGAGGAACTAGCAATGGAGGAGTCGAGATCAGGCCGAGGTCAGTACCAGAGAAAATAACCAAATGGGTAGGTAGGAGAGGGGGAAACAACCGGGGCTATTGTGGGAAGGAAAGAGGTGAGACCGAGAAATGGCAGAACGACTAGAGGACAGAACACAGACAGAGGCTTAGGGCACAGAGAGGGAACAGATCAGGATCACACTTGCAGGGATCAGCACTCACAGGCAAAGCAGCGCTAAGCTTATAGCCGGCGCTGGTTCACTGGAAATGTCAGCTTTTAAGCCATCCAGGCTCTGGAAGTGAGGCCCTGGAGAAGGCTCCACCACCTAGCCATGTCGACGGGGAGGCGAATAATGACATCTTGTTCATCCTTGGGTGCAATTTCCAGATACCTGAAGGTGCCTCAATCATCTGTACAAACAATTATATGCAAGTACAAACAAGATGGGAATGTCCATCCATCATACCGCTCAGCAAGGAGATGGGTTCTGTGCACCAGAGATGAACGTGCTTTGGTCAGACAAGTGCATGCCAACCCAAGAACAAAAGTCAAAGACCTTGTGAAGATGCTGGAGGAAGCTGGTAAGATTGTGTACCTATCCACAGTGAAATGAGTACTGTATCAATATGGGCTGAAAAGCCACTATGCCAGGAAGAAGCCATTACTCAAAAAGAAACATAACAAATTCAGATTAATGATTGCAAATACACACAGGAACAAAGACCTTAATTTTGGGATACATGTCCTGTGGTCTGACAAAACGAAAATTGAACTGTTTGGCTTAAGGATAACAAAGTCAATGTTTTGGAGTGGCCATCAGAAAGCCCTGATCTCAATCCTATTGAAAATTTATGGGCAAAGCTGAAACCTCCGGTGCGAGCAAGACAACCTAGAAACATGGCTCAGTTACACCAGTTCTGTCAGAAGGAATGGGCCCAAATTCCAACCAATTATTGTGAGAAGCTTGTGGAAGGATCCAAACTATGTCACCCAAGTCATACAGTGTAAGAGCAATGCTACCAACTAATGACATGGAGGGAAACTTTTGACTTTGCAGAAAGTAATAAAAATGCTTTTCAAACATTCTCTCGCTATCATTATTCTGGCATTTTGCAAATGTAAATAATTTTGGTTCCTAATTGCCCTAAAACAGGAAAAAGTTTATTCTGATTTCATGTCAGATAGTGAGAAAACCTGCAGATGTGTCTTTTTAGATAGTGCATGGAAACTTCTGGTTTCAACTGTTTTGAGAGCGTAGCAGAGCAAAGTTTTGAAGAAAAAAAAAAAGAGATAGGGTTTCCTTCCATAACAGCTGAAGGAATAATCTATGTGGTGCGAACACTATACATTGGATTTTAAAATGTATAGATACTAGCTTTTAAAGTGGTCATGAAATGAAGGTATGTCAAGCAACTCCACAATATTCATTGAAAAGGAGGGAAAAACCAACTTGAGTGAGGGATTGAATCCACCAGGACTGTAGAAGCTGCAGAAATTATATACTGTGTATGGCCGGTATACTAAAAATTAGATTTATAAACTTATAGACACTGGCTTATTAGCATTTCCCAGGTGGTGATTTGTTCTGCTTTATTGCCTAATTGTCACGGGTGTGTCATATGTGACAGACAGTCATGTGTTTTTGAGCAGTAGAAGGTCACGTGGTTTGGCTGCGCAGAATGCTCCCTGACTTTCCATTGTTCCTGCTGTCAGTATTCATTGGTATAATTATTATTATTATTATTATTATAGTATAGGTAGCTTTCCTGCTAGATTCATCCCTCTCCCTTTTAGACCCAGCAGGAGCTCGCCTTCCACCCAGCTGTTGATTGTCAGTATGCCCTTGGTGCTTAAATACCCCTTCCTTCCTTTGAACTGGTGCTGGTGATATTTTCAGTTCCTTCAAGCTTTGGTTACAATCAGGTGGCTTGTACTCCTCTGTGGTATTGTTGCTGAAAACTCCGCTGAACTCCTACCTGAGTCATCTAATGATAAGTAGTTCATGCTTTTCTCCCTGTGTGTCCTCCTTGTGTCTTCTATAATTGTTTAGTGGGGTTGACGAAGAGCTCATCCCATCCGTTCCCTATTTGGGTTCCAGCATTAGGAATACCTAGTGTCAGATATACAGCCTGGTGCATAGTTGCGGAACCTATCTAGGATGGTGAGGGACCCCAGGGACCATCAGTAGGTTTGGTCATGAGTCACCATCTTCCCTTTACCTAGACCTAGGGTTTGCCTTCCCTTCCCCTTTGCCATGTTTTCGGTATTTTCCCATACCCTTTACCCTAGGGTTTGCCTTCCCTTCCCCTTTCCCATGTTTCCCGGTATTTTCATGTGTTCTCTATTTAGGGCCCAGCATTAGTGATAACTAGGGTCAGGTATCCGACTCGGCGCATAGTTGCGGAACCTATCTAGGGTGGTGAGGAACCCCAGAGACCAGCAGTAGGTTTGGTCAGGAGTCACCATCTTTCCTCTCCCTAGACACAGGGTTTACCTTCCCTTTCCCTTTGCCATGCATCTGTTATTTTCCCGAACCTCATTTCATCCTATTCCTATTTAGGGCCCAGCACGGGGGATACCTAGGGTCAGGTATCCAGCTTGGCGCATATGTGCGGAACCTATCTAGGGTAGTGAGGCACCCTAGAGACCAGCGGTAGATTTGGTCATGGGTCACCATCTTCCCTCTCCCCAGACACAGGGTTTCCCTTCCCTTTCGCCATGCGCTTGGTACTTCCCCGTAGCTAGAGTGACACTAATGTGGTCATGGAAGGGAAGAAACCCGAGCTAGTTCACACCATCCATTGAAAAGGAGAGTAAAACCAACTTAAATTGGCGAAGGTTTCCACTAAAACTATGGCAGTGGTGGTATTACCTCTCCGGTATGTACACTATAGATTTAGATACTGATACTTACGTTGGCTTCCCAAATTATCACAACTAATTTAGTAACAGCGGATTATATATGACTTATCCTTCGGATCAGCATTGCCGGTCTACTCACAGCCGAGAATCTATAAATGGCTTTCATTGTCACAACCAACAAGGGTTGTCGAAATGTTGTTGTGTTACACGGAAACATTAGGAGTTTATCTGTGAACCTCAGAGAGCCAGGCTCCTGTGAAGTGCAGCAATAATGTCTTACTTCTCAGGTATTTTTCTGAATTTCAACTGATGGAGGACAAGAAACCCTTATTGAAGGTAATGAAATTAATGGATGCTTCTCAAGAGAGATTTCTGCTAGTGGTAAAAGCTATTTCCCACTATACTGCTGATCTCGCTGTTCTTTTCAGTCTCTTAATATGCTCTCTCAGAAGTCAATGTGGATTTCTAAAGGTATAAAATACAAATAAGGGCTCTATAAATAAATTGTAAGGACCTCGCAATGATCCTATCTGTATATATTCTAAAAATAATATTATTGGAATTTAAATTTAAGCCTTAAATGGTTCGGCCACTACTTTTTTATTGATGTCCTCTTCTCAGGAGCAAGGTTGCAAGCCGACCAGAAATTCCAGGACAGACCATAAAAATAGGGCACTTTTTTGTCCTGAATAAAAATAACGGTGTCAGTGATTTCTTTTAATTTATAGAAACATATACAGATTATTTTGACTATATTTATCATCATTTTCCAGTGAATACAGCCTGATGTCTTCATATCAGTATTATGGACTGTAGATGTGTATCACTTATAATCATAATTTATTATGGTTTTCCAATGTGTCTGTAAAAAATATTGTCTGTCTGTAATTTTTTTTCATAAGCCAACCAGAAAAAATAAAAAGTCAAGTTGGCAACATTGCTCCGGAGAGGGCATCAAAATATGATTGTGGAGGTGCATGCCACAAACGGCTGATCAGCTGACCACAAGGGAGAAAATTATATCACCTGCAATCTGTAAGAGAGTCTGTAGCCATTTATATTTTGTGTGACGCTGTATTGGTGCCTTCTAGGTCATCAAAAGGTCAAGGACGACCATTGTTAAAGAAGGGAGGAATGTAAGAAGGTGCACTGATATTGTTGCAATCCTTTCCCCAAAGACACCAATCATGTGTTACAGTGTCGTGTAGGGTAATGTGAATTGTGTTCTGTGTCTTCTGTAAATATTGATATGTGAACTCTTGTAGACTGTGAGCCTTCACGGGCAGGATCCTCTATCCTCCTGTACCTGTCTGTGTCTTGTATTTTTTATGAATATTGTACTTGGCCCTATTATGTATACCCCTTTCACATGTAAAGCGCCATGGAATTGATGGCGCTATAATAATAAATAATAATAATAATAACTGTGAAGATAATGTGTTTCTGTGTAGTGTACAGTAAGGTTATATGTGGTAAAGTTGTCATGTATATTGCATAGTACTTGTATATCTAGAAAAGGAAGAACGTTCCAGCATCCAAATCCACGATAAATTAAAATGTATTCTTTATTGGATAATGCATTAAAAAAGTTTTTTGCAAGTTGTCATCAGATTAAAACCGTAAATGACTCATGGTAATGGTACGTGTTTCGGACGTCTTGCGTCTTTATTCATATTCCAATGGACTATGAATAAGGTCGCAAGACATCCGAAACGCGTACAATTACCACGAGTCATTTACGGTTTTAATCTGATGAAAACTTGCAAAAACATTTTTAATGCATATTCAATAAAGAAGAAATTTTAATTTATCATGGATTTGGATGCTGGAACTTTCTCTCTTTTCTGGATTGTACAGCCTGGCCGACTCAATTGTCCATGCACCGTCCCAAAATACTGGTCTCCGTCTGGAACGGGCGAGCTAGATTTATTCTCTTTTTCATTACTTGTATATGAAGTTGCCAGACCATAGGGAAATACAAAAAAACACAGTTTGCACTCTGATAATGCTAAAGTATGGAAACCATGAATGTGTGTACATGGACCTGCATTACTGCTAAGGAAAATCTAAGAAAAATTAGATATTTAGCATATATAAATGGCCATTTGTATATCTGCCCAGTTGACCCTTCACGACATATCTCGTAACTGGGTCCCTGACGCTATGCTGAAGCCTCTCTCTAGGTTAAAAACCTCCTGTGTATGGGCAAGTAGGAACCTGCTATATAGGATAAGATTATAGGGAAAGACATAGTTAAGCGTTGGGACTAACCCACAATGGGAGGGGTTAGCTGATAGGGAAAGAGACAGTTCCTTCTAGAAAGTTAGGGAAAAATGAGTGTGTGATAGATACGGATGGATAGTTTGTATGTCGGTAAACTTGCATGCAGTTGGTGACTTGTGATGGAAGAAGGAGAAAAAAGACTAGAGGTGCGATAATGTGAACCTTGAGAGTTGACCGAGACAAAAAAACGCTAGAGCATGGCCTTCAAATGGAGTTGTACCAAACGGGTGGGTCCGGAGGACTGGACTTTAGCGACAAGGCCCCAAACCTAAAAGATAGTGTGTCAGAACAGACTAAAGGGTACTTTACATGCTGCGATCTAGCTAGCGAGCGTACCCGCCCCCATCGGTTGTGCGTCACGGGCACATCGCTGCCCGTGGTGCACAATATCGCTAGGAACAGTCACACATACTTACCTGCCTAGCGACATCGCTGTGACCGGCGAACCGCCTCCTTTCTAAGGGGGCTCTTCGTTCGGCGTCATAGCGTCGTCACTAACAGGCCACCCAATAGAAGCGGAGGGGCGGAGATGAGTGGCCGTAACATCCCGCCCACCTCCTTCCTTACGCATTGCCGGCGGCCGCAAGTACGGTGATGTTCCTCGTTCCTGCGGTGTCACATATAGCGATGTGTGCTGCCGCAGGAACGACGAACAACCTCGCTACTGACCAGACAACGATTTTTGGTAAATGAACGACCTCTTACATACCAACGATTTTTACCTCTTTTGTGATTGTTTAAGGTCGCTCATAGGTATTACATGCTGCGATGTCGCTAATGACGCCGGATGTGCGTCACAAACACTATGACCCCAACGATATATTGTTAGTGTACCGCCCTGAGAGGGGCCCGGCTGCTTCCTCTGCTTGCTCGAGCCGAGCCGCTCGAGGTCCGGGCTCGGGTGGTCGGTGGCACGAGCGCCTCCGGACTGGGGGCCACGTCGCTCTGTTAGAGGGCAGAGGTAGCGGGGTGGTGGAGATGGTGGTGGGACGGGTCGCGCAGCCGGGGAGGGCCGCGCGGTCGTCTTACGGGTCGTGACGCCACCCACGAGTCGTGGTGACGGGATGCACCACCGCTGCGGCTGGAGTGAAGGCGGGCTCGTCCGGGATCGGTGTTGCAGCCGCAGCTCAGATGTCAGCCCCTCCGTGGGTAGGAGCGGTGTGTCCCGGGGCACCGGCTCGGGGGACTGCAAGCGCTGATGTTGTTGTTGGGGTGCAGGGTGCCGTGACGCGGTGTCGTGTCGTGCCCGGATGGCACTGGTGTACTCACGATTAATTCACACTCAGAGTCACTGGTAAACAAAAGTTCGGATGTGGTCGGTCACCGCGGCCGGCTGCTGATGTCCCCTGTGGGGTTGATGGTGGCCCCTTTTCCCGTGCACCTTTGTTAGTTGTGTTTCGGCTCCCCTGCCTGGGCAGTGGTAGCCCGCTCCCCGGCGTTGACCTGCCGGAGGAGCCCTCGGTTGCCCGCAGGCGCTGGCCTGTCGGGTGTTTGGCCCTTGGCGGTGGCACTCACCCGGTCTCAGTGGGCTTTTGCCTTCTTTCGGGACTTTGGGTGTGGATGAACCCGTGAGGTCCAGCCAGCAATCAGTCAATTTGCCTATACTCAGTGGCTTCTAAGCTAGGACGGGGTCTGAGTACCCAGTTTCTGGTGCTCCGGTACACGGTTGACTCCCCGGTTCAGGACCGGCGGGATCCAACCCAGGCCCGGTCCGTACGGTTCCGCCGGTTGCTGTACCGGTACTTCTGCAGGCGGCCACCACCGTCTGCCTGCCTGACGTTTTCCAAGGGGCCCAGGCTCCAACCCGGGTCCTTGACAGCTAGCCCACTACCACTCACTGTCACTGTCCAAACTAATCTGGTTGAACTTCCTGCCTCAGGATAGTAGTCTTCTCGGTGGGCGTGTCTTTCCGCCTGACTCCGTCCACCTGGTGTGCTCTACTGGCCCTGAGGGAGGCATCAGGTCTCCCTTTCGGGTGACGTGTGTGTGACCTCACAGGGGATGGGGGTGTGTGTATGTGGTAGGTGTTATGACCTGTGACCCCTGGGGTCCAGGGCGTCAGATTAGCGATGTCGCAGTGTGTAAATGGGCCTTAAGACGTGAGCAAAGTTCTGCACCACTCTATAAAAACATTAGCAAAAGCTACAAAAACTGTTGATACAGTTATCTTTAATATAAATTCCACCAAGGGCAACCGCACCATTTCATATCCTTCCCTGTAACCACATTGGCCTTTGCTCTTTTACTATTCTAGTATTTTTTTTTAAAGTAAGTATCTTATAATTTACAGCACTATTTTGCCCTCAAAAATACGAAAACACACATTGCTCACTGATGAGCCCTAATCCAAATCAATGGCTTCCATATAGAACTTCTTGAGATCTGTTTGAAAATGGATCCAAAGACACTTTCCCTTTATTAACCCGTAAAAGACGGAAATTTTCCATGTTTGTTCATTCGTTTTTCCCCCCACTTTCTTCCTAAAGGCCTAACATTTTTTGGGGGGAAATAGCCATATGAGGGCTTGTTTTTAAGGATTTTTGTTTTGTAGTTTTGAATGATACCATTCATTTACCATATAATGTACTGTAAAATGGGTAAAAATGGTGAAAACATTTTTTCTGCCATTATATTTTTGGGTTCAGTTTTTTCAGCGTCCATTCTGCAATAAAAAAAAATGACTTGGAAATGTGATTCTCTAGGTCAGTATGATTACGGCAATACCAAACTTGAAATTATTATTCTTTATTCATAAGGAAGTTATCATCAGAAAATGATCTCTTTTTGAAATCAGGTTTTTGCGATACATTTTGTAAAAGTTCTTGGTAATTTTTTTTTTTTAGAAATTACAATCTGCATTAAAATTACAAAATCGAAGTCTTGGATATGTCACATCGGCCCCTGGGGCTTTTTTTTTTTTGCCTCTAGCTTCCTATTGTTTTAGGAAACAACACATGTACAGAGCCACAATTAATAGGTTCTTTTTATATATATACAGTATATACAGTTAGGTCCAGAAATATTTGGACAGTGACACAAGTTTTGTTATTTTAGCTGTTTACAAAAACATGTTCAGAAATACAATTATATATATAATATGGGCTGAAAGTGCACACTCCCAGATGCAATATGAGAGTTTTCACATCCAAATCGGAGAAAGGGTTTAGGAATCATAGCTCTGTAATGCATAGCCTCCTCTTTTTCAAGGGACCAAAAGTAATTGGACAAGGGACTCTAAGGGCTGCAATTAACTCTGAAGGCGTCTCCCTCAATAACCTGTAATCAATGAAGTAGTTAAAAGGTCTGGGGTTGATTACAGGTGTGTGGTTTTGCATTTGGAAGCTGTTGCTGTGACCAGACAACATGCGGTCTAAGGAACTCTCAATTGAGGTGAAGCAGAACATCCTGAGGCTGAAAAAAAAGAAAAAATCCATCAGAGAGATAGCAGACATGCTTGGAGTAGCAAAATCAACAGTCAGGTACATTCTGAGAAAAAAGGAATTGACTGGTGAGCTTGGGAACTCAAAAAGGCCTGGGCGTCCACGGATGACAACAGTGGTGGATGATCGCCGCATACTTTCTTTGGTGAAGAAGAACCCGTTCACAACATCAACTGAAGTCCAGAACACTCTCAGTGAAGTAGGTGTATCTGTCTCTAAGTCAACAGTAAAGAGAAGACTCCATGAAAGTAAATACAAAGGGTTCACATCTAGATGCAAACCATTCATCAATTCCAAAAATAGACAGGCCAGAGTTAAATTTGCTGAAAAACACCTCATGAAGCCAGCTCAGTTCTCGAAAACTATTCTATGGACAGATGAGACAAAGATCAACCTGTACCAGAATGATGGGAAGAAAAAAGTTTGGAGAAGAAAGGGAACGGCACATGATCCAAGGCACACCACATCCTCTGCAAAACATGGTGGAGGCAACGTGATGGCATGGGCATGCATGGCTTTCAATGGCACTGGGTCACTTGTGTTTATTGATGACATAACAGCAGACAAGAGTAGCCGGATGAATTCTGAAGTGTACCGGGATATACTTTCAGCCCAGATTCAGCCAAATGCCGCAAAGTTGATCGGATGGCGCTTCATAGTACAGATGGACAATGACCCCAAGCATACAGCCAAAGCTACCCAGGAGTTCATGAGTGCAAAAAAGTGGAACATTCTGCAATGGCCAAGTCAATCACCAGATCTTAACCCAATTGAGCATGCATTTCACTTGCTCAAATCCAGACTTAAGACGGAAAGACCCACAAACAAGCAAGACCTGAAGGCTGCGGCTGTAAAGGCCTGGCAAAGCATTAAGAAGGAGGAAACCCAGCGTGTGGTGATGTCCATGGGTTCCAGACTTAAGGCAGTGATTGCCTCCAAAGGATTCGCAACAAAATATTGAAAATAAAAATATTTTGTTTGGGTTTGGTTTATTTGTCCAATTACTTTTGACCTCCTAAAATGTGGAGTGTTTGTAAAGAAATGTGACAATTCCTACAATTTCTATCAGATATTATTGTTCAAACCTTCAAATTAAACGTTACAATCTGCACTTGAATTCTGTTGTAGAGGTTTCATTTCAAATCCAATGTGGTGGCATGCAGAGCCCAACTCGCCAAAATTGTGTCACTGTCCAAATATTTCTGGACCTAACTGTATATATATATATATATATATATATATATATAAAAACCTATTAATTGTGGCTCTGTACATGTGTTGTATATATCTATCCATCTATCCATATATATATAGCTATATACATATAGATAATTAGTGCAAAGTTCATTGTAAAGGGAGGAGGAGCAGGGTCAGCTGTCATATTGTTTATTGTGGTTGGTAAATACTGTGTTATCAGCTGATACGTTTCATTGTGATCCAGCCTCTGCTGATAAGAACGCTGCTGAAAACTCATCCTGAAGGGACAGAATGTATGGGTCTAAAAAAAACATAAATTAGTTTTTTTAAATAAAGATTGTAATATGAAAAATAAAAACATTGATTTTTATTTCAAAATACAAAAAACACAAAAATCTGATGTAAAAAATAAATGATTTTCTGATTATGGCTTCCCTGTAAGTAAAGAAGATTGAAGATTAAAGCCTGGAACCTTGTGATATTTTTTATTATTGGAGTAATACGTACAGCCCTGTACTGAGATCACTTCACCAATCCTACTCAGAGGGAAGAAGGGCCAAAATTAACAATAGTGTTTTGTTAGACAAAATCCAAAAGGAAGTGCTGAAAAGAAGAAACTTGTTTTTTCAGAGCAAGAAGTGAGGCCCGCTAGTGCCTGAACTAATAAAAGTGAGGTGTGACAACAATACAAGCACTACCTGGAGAATCACCGCAGCGGGGTCACTTCCGCACAGGAAAAGATGGACATGACAGGTCTGGGGTAGAATTATAAAATGTTCCTTATTTCACATGCATGCAGGGTAGTGTGTAAAAATAGATGATAGATAGATAGATAGATAGATAGATAGATAGAGGGATAGATGTGAGAGAAGTGCATCTATAGGTGCTAGCCCACGGCCCTATAGGTAACCCACCAACCTATGGGGCATAAAAAGCAAAAAAAGTAGGCAGCAGTCAATAGCAAATTGTCACACCGGGTGCAGGAGGACACCTGGCGAGTGGTGCAACACAATGGGAAAACCAGAGAATAACGAAAAGTTGTGGCAATAGGTAGAGGGAAGCAGGGTCACCTCCTAACACTCACCTATGTCTGATCTCTGCACCTCCTAACGTCCCTAGACAGGTCCTTCCCCCGTGAGCCGTGACGTGCCTAGGTTTACGCTAGCCCTGAACTCACCCGATTAGTGTGAAGGCCACAGAGACACTAGTCTCACTACTGCAATAAAATAACACAAGGAAGGTAAGACAAACAGGTGATGAAAGACACAACAAATACCACTTCTCAGCTTCTTCAGCAAGAAACTTCTGTGTTGCAACAGAAACAAACTCCTCAGCTTCTCCAGAGACAGACTCCTTTAAAATGGTTAGTATAGAAGAGCTATATCCGGCACGGAGTAAAGCCAGGAGTGGGCAAATATAGCTGAAGGGAGTGATGTTAAGATACTGCAACACTGATTAAGGTAATGAGTAATCTCAGCCAGAAGGGAAAGGGTCCTTAACCATTTCAGCATCAAATAAATGTAAATCCACTCCAATATAAGATAACAGTCAAGTGGGCTTCACAGAGTACCTGTGATCAATTAAGCATTGAGACCCCCTGATCAAAGACATGCAGACACGACACACTTATGACACAAATTCAAAGCAAAAAAGTATATTTACCCATGTGACCTGGTGGCAACATTTTAGCTCAAGAACAAGTGAGCATTTATTTTAAGATAGATTGATAGCAACAGTGTTGAGGGGATTATACTGCAGTACTGAGCAGTGTAGCTGTGAATCCAGCTCTGGAGTGAAATAAAACACTTATTAGAAAATATCAGCACTGTCTTCCCTAGATATTTATGATCCTCTTTATGAGCTTAAAGCCTGTCTTCTCATGCAAAATAGATTTTAGCAATATTATATTATGAATGATGAATTTGGGAGGAAGAAGAAGGAAAAGTAGTGTCTCATTAGTGGGGGAAAAACTAATTTTTCTCCAATAGAATCGTGTAAATTACAAGTTTCAGTTGCCTCTACAATTGATTTATGTAAAGACAGAGACTATTTGCCCTATTAAAGCCAACATTCTATTTTCTTTACTGTATGTTTGCTCAAAAACCTTCTAAATGGAACCATTCTGGCTGCCCATAGCTACCACTAGGGGGAGCTTTGTGAATAGCTTGTATACAATAAACTCAATAATAAACCAGGATGTTGTAGTCTCCTCAGTTCTCTATGGTGGTGGCTAAAGGAAGCCAGAACAGATTATTTGTAGCTCTATCAGATTAAAAGAATTCTGCCCATTATAATCATATATTAGGAAATTAATTAGCACATAAAAAAGCTTGTTTAATAAGGACCTGTTACTGGTTACAAATGTTATTTTCACTTGGAAATGCCACAGTTCTCTTTAATCTGGCATTGGCGTTGCTTTTCTTTTGTTCCTGGTTGTCTCCAATTCTGAGCTACAACCCTTTCTTCAGTGGGTATAAATTTAATCTTGTTAGGCAAGTGGGTAAAGTTCTTAAAAAGGAAAGTTGAAGACCATGCCCAGTTACATAAAAGTCTTGTAAGACAGGCATCCCTGCACTGTCCCACTTTCCTCTCCTGGCAGGTACGTCGACGCACTCACCATCGTGGCGACCCACGTGTTCATCCTGTTCCAGCTTTTGCAATTGCTCCCAGGGCCTCCAAATGTCATGCAGGTCTCCTGTCAACGTGCTTAGGATGCTTGCGCACTCCCCTCTTCTTAAAGGGGCAGTGCGCACACTCTGGAAGGGTCTCCAGCCTATGGCTGGGAGGCACTGGCTATCTAAGGCACCCTCCTCTGTAGGGAGGTGCCTGAGGAACTTTAGTTCCTAGTTAGTTTCTGTGCCTCTATCTGAACCCATACTCCTGTAAACTCAAACCTGTACTGCTGTGTACCTGACCCTGTGCCACTGTGATCCTAAACTCGTATTCCTGCCTGCCTGAACCCATACTCCTGAGACCCTGAACCTGTCCTGTGATCTGAAATCTGTCCTTTGACCAGAACCTGTCCTGCCAGCACATCTCTAGTACCTGACCTACCTGCCTATCCATGATCCTGAATCCGTCCTACCTGTCTGTGTACCCGAACCTGACCTGCCTATCTCCAGTACCTGCCTGTCCAGCCTTTCTCCTGTACATACTTCGTCCAGTCAGCCTCCACTATCTGGTCCATCCTCACTGACCTCCTGTTATGAGTGTGTCCCACTCTGTGGAGACCTCTGGCGAGTCTGGGATCAGAAGGTCACAACACCTTATTGTTCACAAATCTACTACTTGTATTTGAGTGAAATCTACTTGCTTTTAGTGCTGTAGGGGTTAAGGCCTTTTTCCTATCTGGCTGTCCTTTGTAGCCTTAATCCCAGGTGCAGCTCTGTTGCGACCACTCCCCTTCACTATAAAAAGTCATGTGTCTTATCATCTGATGCCGGTGATAGAATCTTCATTCTTATGCTGACCACTTTGAAATGAGCTAGTCTCTGAAAGAAGCTGAGGAGTTGTGCCAGTTGCAGCTGTGGTGTTTAGCTGCATTGAAGGAGCTTGGAGTGTTTTTCTTTTGTGTCTATTTTCAACCCGTCTGTCTCCCTTCCCTTGTGTTGTAATCTTGCAGTGGTGAGACTCCACTGTGTGCAGAAATAATAGGCAAATGCGTATTTTGATCACTTGATAATTTTTATACATGTTGTCCTACTCCAGGCTGTATAGGCTTGAGAGCCAACTACCAATTAAGTAAATCAGGTGATGTGCACGTCTGTAATAAGGAAGGGTGTGGTGTAATGACATCACCACCCTATATAAGGTGTGCTTAATTATTAGGCAACTTCCTTTCCTTTGGCAAAATGGGTCAGAAGAGAGATTTGACGGGCTCTGAAAAGTCCAAATTTGGACTTGCTCCATCACATGCATCCAACTACTCCACAGCGTGGCTGGCCAGTAAAGGTCTTAAAGATGCAAAAATAATGACATGGCTCCCTTGTTCACCTGATCTGAACCCCATAGAGAACCTGTGGTCCCTCATAAAATGTGAGATCTACAGGGAGGGAAAACAGTACACCTCTCGGAGCAGTGTCTGGAGGCTGTGGTGGCTGCTGCACGCAATGTTGATTGTAAACAGATCAAGCAACTGACAGAATCTATGGATGGTCAGCTGCTGAGTGTCATCATAAAGAAAGGGGGCTATATTGGTCACTAATTTTTTTGAGTTTTGTTTTTGCATGTCAGAAATATTTATTTCTAAATTTTGTGCAGTTATATTGGTTTACCTGGTGAAAATAAACAAGTGAGATGGGAATATATTTGGTTTTTATTAAGTTGCCTAATAATTCTGCACAGTAATAGTCACCTGCACAAACAGATATCCTCCTAAGATAGCCAAATCTAAAAAAAAAACACTCCAACTGCCAAAAATATTAAGCTTTTATATTTATGAGTCTTTTGGGTGATTGAGAAAATAGTTGTTGATCAATAATAAAAAAAAATCCTCTAAAATACAACTTGCATAATTCATTTTGCACGTAGTGTAGTGCTCTCATCAGCCTTCTCACTAGCCAGGGTGAGTTCAGGGCAAGTAAGGGCCTAGGCACGTGATCGGGGGGGAAAGACTCGAATACTGACAATAGGGAATCGGCCTCGAGTGAGTGGCAGGAGGTGACCCCGCTCCTCTGTCCCTAGCACAAGGGCTCACCATTGTATCATGTTCCCTGTGTACTGCATGACACCTGCATACCTGCATCCTTGACCTTTGGGTCAGCTGCTGCAAAATCAAGGACTGCTCTGGAGTAGTACCTGGTGTCTACCGGGAGCCCAGTCCTTCCTTACCATCAGAGGTTTTAGTGAAAACCCGTCTGGAACTTACTTACGCTCTTCCAGGGTGAGCCCGGTTCATGGAGTCCACACCCGCATGCAAAACAGGACTATATTTATAAACACATTAGAAAGGGACATATCTCAGGAACGCAGAGACGCAGAAATAAAAGAAAAACCGCACCGGATTCAGGAAAACAGCAGCATTTCATATATTTATTCAAGTGACAAGGTTCTTTAAGTCAAATTTTCACTAAAGTTAAGGAACAAGTAACCAGTGGAATAAATGTAAAGAAATAAGAGCAATTAATCTGCATAATAATTGTGCTAACACCAAATTCTACATACAGTCATATGAAAAAGTTTGGGCACCGCTAATAATGTTAACCTTTTTTCTTTATAACAAACAATAACAATTTGGGTTTTTGCAGCAGCTATTTCAGTTTCATATATCTAATAACTGATGGACTGAGTAATATTTCTGGATTGAAATGAGGTTTATTGTACTAACAGAAAATGTGCAATCCGCATTTAAACAAAATTTGACCGGTGCAAAAGTATGGGCACCCTTATCAATTTCTTGATTTGAACACTCCTAACTACTTTTTACTGACTTACTAAAGCACTAAATTGGTTCTGTAACCTCATTGAGCTTTGAACTTCATAGGCAGGTGTATCCAATCATGAGAAAAGGTATTTAAGGTGGCCACTTGCAAGTTGTTCTCCTATTTGAATCTCCTATGAAGAGTGGCATCATGGGCTCCTCAAAACAACTCTCAAATGATCTGAAAACAAAGATTATTCAACATAGTTGTTCAGGGGAAGGTACAAAAAGTTGTCTCAGAGATTTAAACTGTCAGTTTCCACTGTGAGGAACATAGTAAGGAAATGGAAGAACACAGGTACAGTTCTTGTTAAGCCCAGAAGTGGCAGGCCAAGAAAAATATCAGAAAGGCAGAGAAGAAGAATGGTGAGAACAGTCAAGGACAATCCCCAGACCACCTCCAAAGACCTGCAGCATTATCTTGCTGCAGATGGTGTCAATGTGCATCGGTCAACAATACAGCGCACGTTGCACAAGGAGAAGCTGTATGGGAGAGTGTTGCGAAAGAAGCCGTTTCTGCAAGCATGCCACAAACAGAGTAGCCTGAGGTATGCAAAAGCACATTTGGACAAGCCAGTTACATTTTGGAAGAAGGTCCTGTGGACTGATGAAACAAAGATTGAGTTGTTTGGTCATACAAAAAGGCGTTATGCATGGAGGCAAAAAAACACGGCATTCCAAGAAAAGCACTTGCTACCCACAGTAAAATTTGGTGGAGGTTCCATCAAGCTTTGGGGCTGTGTGGCCAATGCCGGCACCGGGAATCTTGTTAAAGTTGAGGGTCGCATGGATTCAACTTAGTATCAGCAGATTCTTGTCAATAATGTGCAAGAATCAGTGACGAAGTTGAAATTACGCCGGGGATGGATATTTCAGCAAGACAATGATCCAAAACACCGCTCCAAATCTACTCAGGCATTCATGCAGAGGAACAATTACAATGTTCTGGAATGGCCATCCCAGTCCCCAGACCTGAATATCATTGAACATCTGTGGGATGATTTGAAGCGGCTGTCCATGCTCGGCGACCCTCAAACTTAACTGAACTGGAATTGTTTTGTAAATAGGAATGGTCAAATATACCTTCATCCAGGATCCAGGAACTCATTAAAAGCTACAGGAAGCGACTAGAGGCTGTTATTTTTGAAAAAGGAGGATCTACAAAATATTAATGTCACTTTTATGTTGAGATGCCCATACTTTTGCACCGGTCAAATTTTGTTTAAATACGGATTGCACATTTTCTGTTAGTACAATAAATCTCATTTCAATCCAGAAATATTACTGAGTCCATCAATGATTAGATATATGAAACTGAAATAGCAAAAACCCAAATTGTTATAAAGAAAAAAGGTTAACATTAATAGGGGTGCCCAAACTTTTTCATATGACTGTAAGTCTCTGTGCTGCAATGCTGCCCAATGCGTCATCATGCCATGTCATGCTCGCCCTCCTAATAAACCAATGCATTTCTGAGTAAAAACTTCCCACGGGTTTTAATAAGTCTGCTTATTCACCAGCATTCGCCTGTCAGTAAATATTTGCCGTTCTTGTGTTATCATGGCTTAATAGGCAGGAAATGACCCGGTAAATGGGGAACAACACAGCCGGCTTTACAATCCAACTGGATTAATAGGAAATGTATTTTGTTTCCTGTGAAGAGTCTGCAGGTTCAGGACGCATCGTCACTATGTTCTGCCTCTACATACTCTACATGGCTAAAAAGGTGTGGACACCCCTTCTAATAAGTACATGTATCTAGATATAGTTAATCATACATCTCCAGTGACAAAAAGAGTCCATCACCGTAAAATTTTCCCTAATTTTTTTTGGTGCCAAAACATTATTTTGTGTTACTGTCTCTGGTGTTTCACATATGACAGACAGTCATGTGGTTTCTGGCAGTAGAGGGTCACAGCGTTTGGCTGTGCAAAATGCTCCCTGACTTTCCATTGTTCCTGCTGTCAGTAATCATTGGTATAGGTAGCTTTCCTGCTGCATTCATCTCTCGCCCTCTTGGACCCAGCAGAAGCTCGACTTAAGGCCCCGTTACACGCAACGTCGTATCTAACAATATATCGCCGGGGTCACGGATTCCGTGACGCACATCCGGCATCGTTAGTGACGTCGTTGTGTGTGACAGCAAGGAGCGACCGTTAACGATGGAAAATTCTCACCTTATCGGTGAGCCGGCAATGAGGAAGGAAGGAGGTAAGCAGGATGTTATGGCCGCTCATCTCCGTCCCTCCGCTTCTATTGGGCGGTCGCTTAGTGACGCCGCTGTGACGTTGCACGAACCGCCCCCTTAGAAAGGAGGCGGTTCGCCGGACACAGCAACGTCGCTAGCCAGGTAAGTCCGTGTGACGGGGCCTAGCGATCTTGTGTGCCACGGGCAACAATTTGCCCGTGACGCACAACCGATGGGGGCGGTTACACTCGCTAGCGATATCGCTTGCGATATCGCTGCGTGTAACACCCCCTTTACACCCAGCTTTTGATTCTCAGTATTCCCTTGGTGTTTAAATACCCGTTATTTCCTTTGGACTGTGCTGGTGATATTTTCAGTTCCTTCAAGCTGAGGTTGCAAGCAGGTGGCTTGTACTCCTCTGTGGTATTTTTTCTGAAAGCTCTGCTGAACATCTACTAGAGCCATCTAATGATAGGTAGTTCATGCTGTTCCCCCTGCGTTGATGAAGAGCTCATCCCATCCATTCCCTATTTAGGGTCCAGCAATAGTGATACCTATGGTCAGGTATCCGGCTCGGCGCATAGGTGCAGAACCTATCTAGGGTGGTGAGGAACCCCAGGGACCAGCAGTAAGTTTGGTCAGGGATCACCATCTTCCCTCTCCCTAGACACAGTGTTTCCCTTCCCTTTCGCCATGCGCTTGGTACGTCCGCGTACCTAGCATGACAGTTATTTTCTTAGAGGGATTGTCTAATATCCAGTGCACCATTGCCATTTTTTATGGCTTCCCCTATATTTTTACTTCCAGGTATAGCTGTGCATGTGCCATCTATGCATGAAATTGCTGCCGCCAGTGATCAGCAATGAACACGGGCCGACTAAAAATAATATAGCCAAACAATGGCTTCAGCAGAGACCAGTGATTGACATTGTATGATGGCTTATGATCAATTGCTAAAAGTAAATGGAAACCATCAGGAACTGGTAATGGTGGTGTAAGAGCAAGGTCAAGATGCAGCGCACAGAGGAGGAAGACACGGTGGTGACACAGCAAAATTAATTAATACAGACACGTTTTAGTTCCCAACAAAACAGCAATCAATAAAGGTTCAGTCCACCAAACTTCAGGGTAAGGAACGCTCCTTCTACTAACTTGTGGCCCACGTTAAATAATATGGACCAGTCAGGGCCTACGTCCGTAGCCCTAAGCTACTAATCTACGTCTCTATAGGCTACAGTCAATGAATTGCACCATACGTTAAGCTTAAACCACTATCAACACAGTCCCCCACATCAAGTACCGCACGGCCGGGCAGAAGGCAACAGCACGACGGATTTGGGTCACCCAAGGCTGGCTGGCTTGCCTTTTGACGTCTGAAGCTTGACCACGTAGTCTGGACTGGGGGTCGTGACCGGCGTAGCGGGAGTCTTGGGGGTCTTGACCGGCGTAGCGGGCTCGACTCGTGTACCCACTATAATGGAAGTCATGTTCTGAAGACCTTCAGCAAAAATGCTTGAGTTCCCCGTAGACTTCCAATACACTCAGTACACGAATATAGCCTGTCCGAGCTTCCGACTGCTTGTTTCGAGCCCCGAGCACCTAAGCATGGTAGTGCCCACTCATCACAAGTTACGTCTACCGAGCATCCGAGCATGGTAGTGCCCACTCATCACTAGTTACGAGTACAGAGCACCCGAGTATGGTAGTGCCCGCTCATCACTAGTTACGAGTACAGAGCACCCGAGCATGGTAGTGCCCACTCATCACAAGTTACGTCTACCGAGCATCCGAGCATGGTAGTGCCCGCTCATCACTAGTTACGAGTACAGAGCACCCGAGTATGGTAGTGCCCGCTCATCACTAGTTACGAGTACAGAGCACCCGAGCATGGTAGTGCCCGCTCATCACTAGTTACGAGTACAGAGCACCCGAGCATGGTAGTGCCTGCTCATCACTAGTTACCAGTACTGAGCACCCGAGCATGGTAGTGCCTGCTCATCACTAGTTACCAGTACTGAGCACCCGAGCATGGTAGTGCCCACTCATCACTAGTTACCAGTACTGAGCACCCGAGCATGGTAGTGCCCGCTCATCACTAGTTACGAGTACAGAGCACCCGAGCATGGTAGTGCCCGCTCATCACTAGTTACGAGTACAGAGCACCCGAGTATGGTAGTGCCCGCTCATCACTAGTTACGAGTACAGAGCACCCGAGCATGGTAGTGCCCGCTCATCACTAGTTACGAGTACTGAGCACCCGAGCATGGTAGTGCCCGTTCATCACTAGTTACAAGTACTGAGCACCCGAGCATGGTAGTGCCCGCTCATCACTAGTTACAAGTACTGAGCACCCGAGCATGGTAGTGCCCGCTCATCACTAGTTACAAGTACTGAGCACCCGAGCATGGTAGTGCGCACTCATCACTAGTTACAAGTACTGAGCACCCGAGCATGGTAGTGCGCACTCATCACTAGTTACGAGTACTGAGCACCCGAGCATGGTAGTGCCCGCTCATCACTAGTTACAAGTACTGAGCACCCGAGCATGGTAGTGCCCGCTCATCACTAGTTACAAGTACTGAGCACCCGAGCATGGTAGTGCCCGCTCATCACTAGTTACAAGTACTGAGCACCCGAGCATGGTAGTGCTCGCTCATCACTAGTTACGAGTACTGAGCACCCGAGCATGGTAGTGCCCGCTCATCACTAGTTACAAGTACTGAGCACCCGAGCATGGTAGTGCCCGCTCATCACTAGTTACAAGTACTGAGCACCCGAGCATGGTAGTGCCTGCTCATCACTAGTTACCAGTACTGAGCACCCGAGCATGGTAGTGCCCGCTCATCACTAGTTACAAGTACTGAGCACCCGAGCATGGTAGTGCCCGCTCATCACTAGTTACAAGTACTGAGCACCCGAGCATGGTAGTGCCTGCTCATCACTAGTTACGAGTACTGAGCACCCGAGCATGGTAGTGCCCGCTCATCACTAGTTACAAGTACTGAGCACCCGAGCATGGTAGTGCCCGCTCATCACTAGTTACAAGTACTGAGCACCCGAGCATGGTAGTGTCTGCTCATCACTAGTTACGAGTACTGAGCACCCGAGCATGGTAGTGCCCGCTCATCACTAGTTACAAGTACTGAGCACCCGAGCATGGTAGTGCCCGCTCATCACTAGTTACAAGTACTGAGCACCCGAGCATGGTAGTGCCTGCTCATCACTAGTTACGAGTACTGAGCACCCGAGCATGGTAGTGCTCGCTCATCACTAGTTACGAGTACTGAGCACCCGAGCATGGTAGTGCCCGCTCATCACTAGTTACAAGTACTGAGCACCCGAGCATGGTAGTGCCCGCTCATCACTAGTTACAAGTACTGAGCACCCGAGCATGGTAGTGCCTGCTCATCACTAGTTACGAGTACTGAGCACCCGAGCATGGTAGTGCTCGCTCATCACTAGTTACGAGTACTGAGCACCCGAGCATGGTAGTGCCCGCTCATCACTAGTTACAAGTACTGAGCACCCGAGCATGGTAGTGCCCGCTCATCACTAGTTACAAGTACTGAGCACCCGAGCATGGTAGTGCCTGCTCATCACTAGTTACCAGTACTGAGCACCCGAGCATGGTAGTGCCCGCTCATCACTAGTTACAAGTACTGAGCACCCGAGCATGGTAGTGCCCGCTCATCACTAGTTACAAGTACTGAGCACCCGAGCATGGTAGTGCCTGCTCATCACTAGTTACGAGTACTGAGCACCCGAGCATGGTAGTGCCCGCTCATCACTAGTTACAAGTACTGAGCACCCGAGCATGGTAGTGCCTGCTCATCACTAGTTACCAGTACTGAGCACCCGAGCATGGTAGTGCCCGCTCATCACTAGTTACAAGTACTGAGCACCCGAGCATGGTAGTGCTCGCTCATCACTAGTTACGAGTACTGAGCACCCGAGCATGGTAGTGCCCGCTCATCACTAGTTACGAGTACTGAGCACCCGAGCATGGTAGTGCCCGCTCATCACTAGTTACGAGTACTGAGCACCCGAGCATGGTAGTGCCCACTCATCACTAGTTACCAGTACTGAGCACCCGAGCATGGTAGTGCCCACTCATCACTAGTTACGAGTACTGAGCACCCGAGCATGGTAGTGCCCGCTCATCACTAGTTACGAGTACTGAGCACCCGAGCATGGTAGTGCCCGCTCATCACTAGTTACAAGTACTGAGCACCCGAGCATGGTAGTGCCCGCTCATCACTAGTTACAAGTACTGAGCACCCGAGCATGGTAGTGCCTGCTCATCACTAGTTACGAGTACTGAGCACCCGAGCATGGTAGTGCTCGCTCATCACTAGTTACGAGTACTGAGCACCCGAGCATGGTAGTGCCCGCTCATCACTAGTTACCAGTACTGAGCACCCGAGCATGGTAGTGCCCGCTCATCACTAGTTACAAGTACTGAGCACCCGAGCATGGTAGTGCCCGCTCATCACTAGTTACAAGTACTGAGCACCCGAGCATGGTAGTGCCTGCTCATCACTAGTTACGAGTACTGAGCACCCGAGCATGGTAGTGCCCGCTCATCACTAGTTACAAGTACTGAGCACCCGAGCATGGTAGTGCCCGCTCATCACTAGTTACAAGTACTGAGCACCCGAGCATGGTAGTGCCTGCTCATCACTAGTTACCAGTACTGAGCACCCGAGCATGGTAGTGCCCGCTCATCACTAGTTACAAGTACTGAGCACCCGAGCATGGTAGTGCTCGCTCATCACTAGTTACGAGTACTGAGCACCCGAGCATGGTAGTGCCCGCTCATCACTAGTTACGAGTACTGAGCACCCGAGCATGGTAGTGCCCACTCATCACTAGTTACTAGTACAGAACACCCAAGCATGGTAGTGCCCGCTCATCACTAGTTACGAGTACTGAGCACCCGAGCATGGTAGTGCCTGCTCATCACTAGTTACCAGTACTGAGCACCCGAGCATGGTAGTGCCCACTCATCACTAGTTACCAGTACTGAGCACCCGAGCATGGTAGTGCCCGCTCATCACTAGTTACGAGTACAGAGCACCCGAGCATGGTAGTGCCCACTCATCACTAGTTACCAGTACTGAGCACCCGAGCATGGTAGTGCCCACTCATCACTAGTTACGAGTACTGAGCACCCGAGCATGGTAGTGCCCGCTCATCACTAGTTACGAGTACTGAGCACCCGAGCATGGTAGTGCCCGCTCATCACTAGTTACAAGTACTGAGCACCCGAGCATGGTAATGCCCGCTCATCACTAGTTACAAGTACTGAGCACCCGAGCATGGTAGTGCCCGCTCATCACTAGTTACGAGTACAGAGCACCCGAGCATGGTAGTGCCCACTCATCACTAGTTACCAGTACTGAGCACCCGAGCATGGTAGTGCCCGCTCATCACTAGTTACAAGTACTGAGCACCCGAGCATGGTAGTGCCCGCTCATCACTAGTTACGAGTACAGAGCACCCGAGCATGGTAGTGCCCACTCATCACTAGTTACCAGTACTGAGCACCCGAGCATGGTAGTGCCCGCTCATCACTAGTTACAAGTACTGAGCACCCGAGCATGGTAGTGCCCGCTCATCACTAGTTACAAGTACTGAGCACCCGAGCATGGTAGTGCCTGCTCATCACTAGTTACGAGTACTGAGCACCCGAGCATGGTAGTGCTCGCTCATCACTAGTTACGAGTACTGAGCACCCGAGCATGGTAGTGCCTGCTCATCACTAGTTACCAGTACTGAGCACCCGAGCATGGTAGTGCCCGCTCATCACTAGTTACAAGTACTGAGCACCCGAGCATGGTAGTGCCCGCTCATCACTAGTTACAAGTACTGAGCACCCGAGCATGGTAGTGCCTGCTCATCACTAGTTACGAGTACTGAGCACCCGAGCATGGTAGTGCCCGCTCATCACTAGTTACAAGTACTGAGCACCCGAGCATGGTAGTGCCCGCTCATCACTAGTTACAAGTACTGAGCACCCGAGCATGGTAGTGCCTGCTCATCACTAGTTACCAGTACTGAGCACCCGAGCATGGTAGTGCCCGCTCATCACTAGTTACAAGTACTGAGCACCCGAGCATGGTAGTGCTCGCTCATCACTAGTTACGAGTACTGAGCACCCGAGCATGGTAGTGCCCGCTCATCACTAGTTACGAGTACTGAGCACCCGAGCATGGTAGTGCCCACTCATCACTAGTTACTAGTACAGAACACCCAAGCATGGTAGTGCCCGCTCATCACTAGTTACGAGTACTGAGCACCCGAGCATGGTAGTGCCTGCTCATCACTAGTTACCAGTACTGAGCACCCGAGCATGGTAGTGCCCACTCATCACTAGTTACCAGTACTGAGCACCCGAGCATGGTAGTGCCCGCTCATCACTAGTTACGAGTACAGAGCACCCGAGCATGGTAGTGCCCACTCATCACTAGTTACCAGTACTGAGCACCCGAGCATGGTAGTGCCCACTCATCACTAGTTACGAGTACTGAGCACCCGAGCATGGTAGTGCCCGCTCATCACTAGTTACGAGTACTGAGCACCCGAGCATGGTAGTGCCCGCTCATCACTAGTTACAAGTACTGAGCACCCGAGCATGGTAATGCCCGCTCATCACTAGTTACAAGTACTGAGCACCCGAGCATGGTAGTGCCCGCTCATCACTAGTTACGAGTACAGAGCACCCGAGCATGGTAGTGCCCACTCATCACTAGTTACCAGTACTGAGCACCCGAGCATGGTAGTGCCCGCTCATCACTAGTTACAAGTACTGAGCACCCGAGCATGGTAGTGCCTGCTCATCACTAGTTACGAGTACTGAGCACCCGAGCATGGTAGTGCTCGCTCATCACTAGTTACGAGTACTGAGCACCCGAGCATGGTAGTGCCTGCTCATCACTAGTTACCAGTACTGAGCACCCGAGCATGGTAGTGCCCGCTCATCACTAGTTACAAGTACTGAGCACCCGAGCATGGTAGTGCCCGCTCATCACTAGTTACAAGTACTGAGCACCCGAGCATGGTAGTGCCTGCTCATCACTAGTTACGAGTACTGAGCACCCGAGCATGGTAGTGCCCGCTCATCACTAGTTACAAGTACTGAGCACCCGAGCATGGTAGTGCCCGCTCATCACTAGTTACAAGTACTGAGCACCCGAGCATGGTAGTGCCTGCTCATCACTAGTTACCAGTACTGAGCACCCGAGCATGGTAGTGCCCGCTCATCACTAGTTACAAGTACTGAGCACCCGAGCATGGTAGTGCTCGCTCATCACTAGTTACGAGTACTGAGCACCCGAGCATGGTAGTGCCCGCTCATCACTAGTTACGAGTACTGAGCACCCGAGCATGGTAGTGCCCACTCATCACTAGTTACTAGTACAGAACACCCAAGCATGGTAGTGCCCGCTCATCACTAGTTACGAGTACTGAGCACCCGAGCATGGTAGTGCCTGCTCATCACTAGTTACCAGTACTGAGCACCCGAGCATGGTAGTGCCCACTCATCACTAGTTACCAGTACTGAGCACCCGAGCATGGTAGTGCCCGCTCATCACTAGTTACGAGTACAGAGCACCCGAGCATGGTAGTGCCCACTCATCACTAGTTACCAGTACTGAGCACCCGAGCATGGTAGTGCCCACTCATCACTAGTTACGAGTACTGAGCACCCGAGCATGGTAGTGCCCGCTCATCACTAGTTACGAGTACTGAGCACCCGAGCATGGTAGTGCCCGCTCATCACTAGTTACAAGTACTGAGCACCCGAGCATGGTAATGCCCGCTCATCACTAGTTACAAGTACTGAGCACCCGAGCATGGTAGTGCCCGCTCATCACTAGTTACGAGTACAGAGCACCCGAGCATGGTAGTGCCCACTCATCACTAGTTACCAGTACTGAGCACCCGAGCATGGTAGTGCCCACTCATCACTAGTTACGAGTACTGAGCACCCGAGCATGGTAGTGCCCGCTCATCACTAGTTACGAGTACTGAGCACCCGAGCATGGTAGTGCCCGCTCATCACTAGTTACGAGTACTGAGCACCCGAGCATGGTAGTGCCCGCTCATCACTAGTTACAAGTACTGAGCACCCGAGCATGGTAGTGCCCACTCATCACTAGTTACTAGTACAGAACACCCGAGCATGGTAGTGCCCGCTCATCACTAGTTACGAGTACTGAGCACCCGAGCATGGTAGTGCTCACTCATCACAAGTTACGTCTACCGAGCATCCGAGCATGGTAGTGCTGACTCATCACAAGTTACGGGTACAGAGCACCTGAGCATGGTAGTGCCCGCTCATCACTAGTTACGAGTACTGAGCACCCGAGCATGGTAGTGCCCGCTCATCACTAGTTACGAGTACAGAGCACCCGAGCATGGTAGTGCCCGCTCATCACTAGTTACGAGTACTGAGCACCCGAGCATGGTAGTGCCCGCTCATCACTAGTTACGAGTACAGAGCACCCGTGCATGGTAGTGCCCGCTCATCACTAGTTACGAGTACTGAGCACCCGAGCATGGTAGTGCCCGCTCATCACTAGTTACGAGTACAGAGCCCCCGTGCATGGTAGTTCCCGCTCATCACTAGTTACGAGTACTGAGCACCCGAGCATGGTAGTGCTCACTCATCACAAGTTACGTCTACCGAGCATCCGAGCATGGTAGTGCCCGCTCATCACTAGTTTCGTCTACCGAGCATCCGAGCATGGTAGTGCTGACTCCTCACAAGTTACGTCTACCGAGCATCCGAGCATGGTAGTGCTCACTCATCACAAGTTACGTCTACCGAGCATCCGAGCATGGTAGTGCCCGCTCATCACTAGTTACGAGTACTGAGCACCCGAGCATGGTAGTGCCCGCTCATCACTAGTTACCAGTACTGAGCATGGTAGTGACCGCTCATCACTAGTTACGAGTACTGAGCACCCGAGCTTGATAGTGCTTGCTGATTACTAGTTATGAATACCAAGCACCCAGGCATAGCAGTGGTTGCTCATCACAAGTTACGAGTACTAAGAACCCGAGCATGGTAGTGCTCACTCATCACTAGTTACAAGTAGCGAGCACCCGAGCATGGTAGTGCTCACTCATCACTAGTTACGAGTACCAAGCACCCGAGCATGACAGTGCACACTCATCACTAGTTGCGAGTATTGAGCCCCCAAGCATGGTAGTGCCCGCTCATCGTTAGTTACAAGTACTGAGCACCCGAGCATGGTAGTGCTCACTCATCACTAGTGACGAGTACTGAGCACCAGAGCATGGTAGTGCCCGCTCATCACTAGTTACGAGTACTTAGCACTATAGCATGGTAGTGCTCGCTCATCACTAGTTACAAGTAGCGAGCACCCGAGCATGGTAGTGCCCGCTCATCACGAGTTACGAGTACTGATCACCCAAGCATGGTAGTGCCCGCTCATCACTAGTTACCAGTACTGACCACCCGAGCATGGTAGTGCCCGCTCATCACTAGTTACGAGTACTGATCACCCGAGCATGGTAGTGCCCGCTCATCACTAGTTACGAGTACTGATCACTCGAGCATGGTAGTGCCCGCTCATCACTAGTTACCAGTACTGAGCACCCGAGCATGATAGTGCCCGCTCATCACTAGTTACGAGTACTGATCACCCGAGCATGGTAGTGCTCACTCATCACTAGTTACAAGTACTGATCACCCAAGCATGGTAGTGCCCGCTCATCACTAGTTACGAGTACTGATCACCCGAGCATGGTAGTGCCCGCTCATCACTAGTTACGAGTACTGATCACCCGAGCATGGTAGTGCCCGCTCATCACTAGTTACGAGTACTGATCACCCGAGCATGGTAGTACCCGCTCATCACTAGTTACCAGTACTGAGCACCCGAGCATGATAGTGCCCGCTCATCACTAGTTACCAGTACTGATCACCCGAGCATGGTAGTGCTCACTCATCACTAGTTACAAGTACTGATCACCCGAGCATGGTAGTGCCCGCTCATCACTAGTTACAAGTACTGATCACCCAAGCATGGTAGTGCCCGCTCATCACTAGTTACGAGTACCGAGCCCCCGAGCATGGTAGTGCTCACTCATCACTAGTTACGAGTACAGAGCACCCGATCATGATAGTGCCCGCTCATCACTAGTTACGAGTACTGAGCACCCGAGCATGGTAGTGCCCGCTCATCACTAGTTACGAGTACAGAGCACCCGTGCATGGTAGTGCCCGCTCATCACTAGTTACGAGTACAGAGCACCCGAGCATGGTAGTGCTCACTCATCACTAGTTACGAGTACAGAGCACCTGATCATGATAGTGCCCGCTCATCACTAGTTACGAGTACCGAGCACCCGAGCATGGTAGTGCTCACTCATCACTAGTTACGAGTACAGAGCACCCGATCATGATAGTGCCCGCTCATCACTAGTTACGAGTACCGAGCACCCGAGCATGGTAGTGCTCACTCATCACTAGTTACGAGTACTGAGCACCCGATCATGATAGTGCCCGCTCATCACTAGTTACGAGTACAGAGCACCCGAGCATGGTAGTGCCCGCTCATTACTAGTTACGAGTACCGAGCACCCGAGCATGGTAGTGTCCGCTCATCACTAGTTACGAGTACTGAGCACCCGAGCATGGTAGTGCTCACTCATCACAAGTTACGTCTACCGAGCATCCGAGCATGGTAGTGCTCACTCATCACAAGTTACGTCTACCGAGCATCCGAGCATGGTAGTGCTGACTCATCACAAGTTACGGGTACAGAGCACCTGAGCATGGTAGTGCCCGCTCATCACTAGTTACGAGTACTGAGCACCCGAGCATGGTAGTGCCCGCTCATCACTAGTTACGAGTACCGAGCACCCGAGCATGGTAGTGCCCGCTCATCACTAGTTACGAGTACAGAGCACCCGTGCATGGTAGTGCCCGCTCATCACTAGTTACGAGTACTGAGCACCCGAGCATGGTAGTGCCCGCTCATCACTAGTTACGAGTACAGAGCACCCGTGCATGGTAGTGCCCGCTCATCACTAGTTACGAGTACTGAGCACCCGAGCATGGTAGTGCTCACTCATCACAAGTTACGTCTACCGAGCATCCGAGCATGGTAGTGCTGACTCATCACAAGTTACGGGTACAGAGCACCTGAGCATGGTAGTGCCCGCTCATCACTAGTTACGAGTACTGAGCACCCGAGCTTGATAGTGCTTGCTGATTACTAGTTATGAATACCAAGCACCCAGGCATAGCAGTGGTTGCTCATCACAAGTTACGAGTACTAAGAACCCGAGCACGGTAGTGCTCACTCATCACTAGTTACAAGTAGCGAGCACCCGAGCATGGTAGTGCTCATTCATCACTAGTTACGAGTACCAAGCACCCGAGCATGACAGTGCACACTCATCACTAGTTGCGAGTATTGAGCACCCGAGCATGGTAGTGCCCGCTCATCGTTAGTTACAAGTACTGAGCACCCGAGCATGGTAGTGCTCACTCATCACTAGTGACGAGTACTGAGCACCAGAGCATGGTAGTGCCCGCTCATCACTAGTTACGAGTACTTAGCACTATAGCATGGTAGTGCTCGCTCATCACTAGTTACAAGTAGCGAGCACCCGAGCATGGTAGTGCCCGCTCATCACGAGTTACGAGTACTGATCACCCAAGCATGGTAGTGCCCGCTCATCACTAGTTACCAGTACTGACCACCCGAGCATGGTAGTGCCCGCTCATCACTAGTTACGAGTACTGATCACCCGAGCATGGTAGTGCCCGCTCATCACTAGTTACCAGTACTGAGCACCCGAGCATGGTAGTGCTCACTCATCACTAGTTACAAGTACTGATCACCCAAGCATGGTAGTGCCCGCTCATCACTAGTTACGAGTACTGATCACCTGAGCATGGTAGTGCCCGCTCATCACTAGTTACGAGTACCGAGCCCCCGAGCATGGTAGTGCTCACTCATCACTAGTTACGAGTACAGAGCACCTGATCATGATAGTGCCCGCTCATCACTAGTTACGAGTACCGAGCACCCGAGCATGGTAGTGCTCACTCATCACTAGTTACCAGTACAGAGCACCCGAGCATGGTAGTGCCCGCTCATTACTAGTTACGAGTACCGAGCACCCGAGCATGGTAGTGTCCGCTCATCACTAGTTACGAGTACCGAGCACCCGAGCATGGTAGTGCCCGCTCATCACTAGTTACGAGTACCGAGCACCCGAGCATGGTAGTGCCCGCTCATCACTAGTTACGAGTACCGAGCACCCGAGCATGGTAGTGCCCGCTCATCACTAGTTACGAGTACCGAGCACCCGAGCATGGTAGTGCCCGCTCATCACTAGTTACAAGTACCGAACCCCCGAGCATGGTAGTGCCCGCTCATCACTAGTTACAAGTACAGATCACCCGAGCATGGTAGTGCCCGCTCATTACTAGTTACGAGTACCGAGCACTCGAGCATGGTAGTGTCCGCTCATCACTAGTTACGAGTACCGAGCACCCGAGCATGGTAGTGCCCGCTCATCACTAGTTACGAGTACCGAGCACCCGAGCATGGTAGTGCCCGCTCATCACTAGTTACGAGTACCGAGCACCCGAGCATGGTAGTGCCCGCTCATCACTAGTTACGAGTACCGAGCACCCGAGCATGGTAGTGCCCGCTCATCACTAGTTACAAGTACTGCGCACCTAAGCAAGGTAGTGCCCGCTCATCACTGGTAACAATGGGTTAAGTGGGTTAGCATGCAGAAGTCAAAGGCCACACACCCAAAGTTGACCCTCTTACAAGCTAGCCAACATGCAATGTAAGGTCCTAAACTAGGACAACTGCTAAAGTCTTATACTTTCGACTTTCACACCTGAGAAGTATTGATATTTTTTTTATTGTCTACGTGGTTCTATTACTTGAAAGCATTTTATTTTGGACTCATATTTATTTTGAATTTATATACTACCTGCCCAATGTAATGGAAGATTTATAATGTTATAATATTGTATTTAGAAAAAGAAAAAAGTGAAAAACTAAAAGACCAACTTTTTAGAGGTTTTTTCTTCAAGTAATAAAAATTGTGTTTTTAAAGAATTGTTTTTCTAATTCCTATAAATGACTGCAATTATCTATTTCTATTTCTTCCAGATTTTATCTTGGTAGAGATTTTTTTTCCAGGTGATTTCTGCTGAGCTTCACTTTCGTTATTTCATTATGACAGATCTGGGTTGTACATGTAACCTGTCAGGAATAATTTTGCAGTGATATATAAGATTGCAGACAAGCGGTTCCACAAATAAAGCTCTTAATTATAGTGTCCTATCATCAAGGGACCCATACTTCCACTACGAGGAGCGCAGAACTCATGGTGAGTTAAAGGGAAGTTTAATTAAAGGGGACGTTAACTCTTTTTTTGACCACACTGACCTCTTGGTTTATAAAAGTAAATAAAAAAAACAACCAAAAAACCCTCCGTTATTGTGCGGATTACTTTTCCTCCCTTTCCTCTATCCTTACAATAACCCATCAATCGGCTGTTTGAAGTGGGCCTTTTTGCATCACTTGTGCCGGGGCGATCTTTTTAAGAGAATGGGATGATGCTGCAATATCATACACCTTTCCTTATTTTTAGATTAATTTGGAGCAAAATGCCCAATTTCAACCATAAGGAAGAGTTGTCGGGTGGTTCGATGAAAAAAACCATGGTTCGTTTTGGCCAACAATCAACCATTGAATGTTAGTTAGAATTTAAAATACCGGTCGGGATGTTGGATTTTTTTTCCCCAGCATCAAGCACTGGCTTTATCATTGGCCAAAAAGTTTCAATATTTGTTGAAGTCAGTAATGTATCTTGGGTTATCATGCTATGATCGCTCGTTATTTGGACCATTTGCAGTGACTACCAGAGTTCCTGTCAGGTACACGGGAACCCCCGGCAAGTGCATCACACAGGGTACACGTTACAACGGTGGTCCCTGGCGCTAGGTGAAGGGGAGCAGGGTCACCTCCTAAACTTACCTGAGACTGATCCCTGCACTCCCTAACGTCCCTTCTTTTACCCCATCTCCGATCACGTGCCTATCCCTGTCTTTCCCTGGACTCAGCCCTGTATAATGCGCAGGGCAGCGAGAACGCTAGTCCTGCTCTAGGTTAAAGACACAAATTAGATAGACAACGGTAAAATAAACAGAAAACATGCAAAGCACTCAAAACAACAAAAGGTAATAATGATGAACGGACCAGAAGGGATAAATCAAAAAGGACTAAGGAAGGGAAAAACTTAACAGATTTCACACAGCAAATGATCTCTCTATGGCTTCCTGGTCCACAGCTCACAGGTTCCCTCTAGAGGCAAGCTAAGGCATTTCGCCGGATGCCAGATCCGGCACGCATGCAGTACAGTACATTAATTTACAGTGGAAGCATGACACCATGTGGTTGTGTGCTTCATGCACAACCACATTTGTCCGCATGGTGTCGCGCTTCCACTGTAAATTAATGTACTGTACTGCATGCATGCAGGATCTGGCATCCAGCGAAATGCCAGATGTGCGAAACAAGCCTAAGCAGAAACTATCACCAGCAATTACCTGAGCTAGGAGGGAAGATTTCATAGGAAAGCTAATTAGCAATAGATAACAGCTGGTTATTGCTTTCATTCAGAGTTCAGGAGACCAATGGACCTACTTAACCCTAGTTGTGCTGGAAAAAGGAGAATCTGCACAGCCATCGGTATTAACCTGAGCAAGTGTGTATAAAGCCCTTCACTGTGATCTCCTGACACCTGAAATAGGAAGGACCACTCTCTGACATGGTACCCTCGTTACACTAATGTGTATGGGTTGTCTACCTCTGGTGACATTTTGTTTACTATATTTAGGGCTACTTATCATTTTTGCAATTGGCGTTCATTAACAATGTTACATCGTTTGGCTTTCACAAACTCTTTGTTTCCCTTCACATTCAATTTTCATGTGGTCTGTGATCAAAAATCAGCTGAGAGGAGCTCAGAAAGGTGCATAAAAATGAAAAACTCTCCACTCTAAGCTAAGCTATTCTGCAATCAGCAATAGACTGCAACGCAGAGGTCTAAAAATTATTTTTGTCCAAAAATACATACATTTAAATATGAAAAAAGGTAGACAACCCCATTGTGCACATTTCTTATATGCTATACATTTTATATATTATTCTAAATATTAACATTGACTTTTTGATCAGAAATACTTACGACTGCTTTTTGTGCTCATGTGTCCTTTGAATGGTCCCATCATTGAATACTTCGGAATCATTACAGATGAGGTCTCTGACAATGAAACAACCCAACACATATATTAACAGACAAGTGCAAACATTTGTATTATCTCTAATACAAAGTCATTAATGAGTTTGCCAGAAGGGGATAACAGAAGGTGCTAATGTCAGAGACCAGACTGCCTAATAATAATAATAATAATAATAATATTTATTATTATTATTATTATTAATAATAATAATAATTATATTTATTAATAATAATAATAATAATAATATTTATTCATTTATATAGCGCTATTAATTCCACAGCGCTTTACATACATTGGCAACACTGTTCCCATTGGGGCTCACAATCTAGAGTCCCTAACGATTCTAATCACTTTTGTATAGGCGCAAATATGTTTTTTGGTAATTGCCCGGCTCCCAACTAGTGTTTTGTTGCAACTTCTACACAGGTCTTCTGCACGCAAAACTGCATGTTTTGGCAGGAAAAGCGCAGCAGAAAAAAACACACATTTGCTATCGTGTTTTCGTGTTTTTTCATGTGTTTTTTTCTGGTGTCTTTCCATTTGTTTTTCTAGTCATGGCGATCATGTGGGTTCCTGCGTTGTACCCCTGCGATCGCCGCCGAGTCTACGACTGATGTTATACTTGCACTTACCATGCGGAAATAGTAACAGGCATGTAATTGTCACAAAACCCAAACCAACCAGAGGCTGATGGACAGGCCTGCTGAATGGGAGTCCTCCGTAGGCTCCTAACAAAAGAAAATTGCAGGGAATGGCCAGTGCTTCACAACAGTCCTGCACAATTGGATTGTTTTAAAAAAAATGGTCCTGCGCTTAGATACTGTTATATATGTGTCCCTGCTGTGTACTGTGTAATGGCTGTGTCTGACTGTGTAGAGCTGATGAGTCTAACAGCCATGCATACACAGCTCCTGGTCTTGAGAGAAAGCTTGAGTGAATATTCTTGTGACTCTGCCAGGACTCTCAGCTGCTCGTAATTTTTCTGTGCCTGTTTGTTTTATCACAGGAGGGAGTATTTCTGAAGTGTCACTAGCCTTGTGAGTTCATCATAAAACAGATCAATGGCGTACAAGTTCCAGACGCTGCTAAGTTCTTGTGTACCTCACTGATTTATAATGAGTTCACAGGAATGGTGATATGGTAGAAACACTCGCTCCTATAATAAAACAAACAGGCAATGAGATATGTTCCCTCAGACAAATAAACAGCTGACAGCTTGTGCAGTGTCACCAGTATTTACCTGTGCTTTCTCCCATGGCCAAGATCTGTGTATTTATGACCATGAGCTGCTGCAGCTCTATACGGTCAGACACATGAAATAACACAGTACATAGCAGGGACATATATACGAGTATGAGATTATCTCAGCACAGGAACATTTTTTTTTTTTAAAACATCCAATTGGGGAAATTATTATTATTCCACGATCTATTGATTAAAATATACTTTGTGGGAAAACATTTTAACTATATTATCAATATGGTTTGTACTTAACTATGAAACAATCATTTTTTCCTATAAATTATCCAGTCGGTGCTTACATGCATTATTATAAGCATTCTTGCCAACTGTCATGCGGTGCGCTGCTCTGTACGCACCAGGTGTCATGGTGACTTCAGACTCTGTCCACACTGCAGGGTCTGACATGCCACCTTGTGCTTCTGGGTTGCTTAGTCAGAGCCGGGCGTCAACCAGTTTTGTGCTCGCTGATGATCGGTCTGGCAGGAATCAATTCCTGCTAGCCTGTAAGTTGCTTCTGGGGTCACAGGTTATTGAAGACATATCATAGCCGCCTCCGCCCTCTAAAAGATGCTAGATCCTAATCCTCTATGCCAAATATAGCGAAAGCGATACCGGTCTTGGTGCATGGTGATTCAGTTTCTGGAGCACTGATGTATGCTATTGTGATGCCCTGGCAAAACCAGGTTGTCACAGAGCCTGCACAA
Organism: Anomaloglossus baeobatrachus; assembly: GCF_048569485.1. NCBI lineage: Eukaryota > Metazoa > Chordata > Amphibia > Anura > Aromobatidae > Anomaloglossus > Anomaloglossus baeobatrachus. The sequence continues at coordinate 39,514,477 of NC_134355.1, read as the reverse complement.
ATCCACCAAAGGACAGGCCATTCTCCTCTTTGGCACCAACATAGTCCCCACACAGGTATACACCAGCCAATCAGGCCTAGTCACCCCCTCAGGACAATGGGAGGGATCGAGAAGAGCTTAGGAAGTGACAGAGCAGAGTTTAGTTTCAGTTTGAGCTGTAGTCAGTGGAGAGCTGACAGGAGGAGTTGGAGCTCTCTGGAGAGGGTGGTAGTCGGGGTTGGGGCCCCGGACCACCGGACGACTGGTCTAGCTACACTGACTGGGTGGCAGTGAGGGCCACAGGCGATGGAGATCCGGTCGCGGGGAACCTGAGGTCGACCGGGGCAGGGTTGTAGCCCATCGGTGCTGAGATAGAGGATCCGGTCCGGAGGCTGTTTCAAGCGGACTAGTCTAGACAAGAGAGACAGACAGAGAGTGCAGAAGAAAGGGCCCCTGGCTGTATATCTGTGTGTGGGACCCGAATGCAACCGCTGGAGGCAACAGGTCACTGGCAATACGGTTTACAATACAGACTGTGTGTGTTTACTGATCCTCCAAATCAGCTCCAGCTCATCCAGCACCACGACAACAAACTGAGTTCCCTGTTTCCTGCCTCCTAAAGACTGCTCCCTGCAACTCCTCACAATACCCTGGGCCCCGGGACTACACCTCCCCTACCCGTGGAGGGGATCCCACCTTGCTGCCCTGCTCCATCGGCCCCGGGCACCCCCATATCTAGGCAGCGGCAGTGTCATCATCTATCACCGCAACCCACGGGTGGCGTCACTGACAAAGTCTCTATCCCCTGTAAATAACCCCTTTTCACTCGTGGGCGAGCGGCCCCCTGTTGTGGTCTGTCCCCCGCCCGCAACACTATTGTGGTGTGTAGTGGGGATACCCTTGCCATTGTGTATTTCCCCCTGTGCACATATTGTCTTTACCTCTGTGATTGATAGCTGTGAGTAAGAGTTTTAGTTCCTGCCTATCTGTCTATTTGTGTGGGGATTTATCACTCCAGTCTCGGCCCCCTTCCAGGATGGAGGTGAGGGGGTATAAGATCAGGGCTTCTCAGGAGTTAGGGCTACGCTGGGGGTCCAGTCCTCTCTACCATCAGACATACCTCTGGGATGAGGGACAGTTGGGGCTCCCTTAGCCTGAGGGTCAGCTTAGGAGTCCTGATTCCCAGTTACTCTGTTACCACCGTGGCACAACTTTTCGAGCTGTCTTGGAGAGATATAAATTTGGTGCATAAATTGTGCCACTTGACATGTTCATACAGTACACAATTTTTGAGGTCATCCATTGTTCCATACTTCCTTAAAAGCCTAAAAGGACACAGATGCTTTCCTACATCAAGCAGAGACTTTACATGGCTTTAGCTGGGGTTTCACTGGGTGGAGGTGAAGGGGTATAAGATCCTGACTTCTTAGGAGTTAGGGCTATGCTGGGGGGTCCAGACCTCGCCACCATCAGGTGTATCTCTGGGATGAGGGACAATTAGGGGCTCCTATAGCCTGAGGGTCAGCTTAGGAGTCCTGATTTCCAGTCACTCTGTTAATACCGCGATACCAACTTTTTGAGTTGGCTGTCTTGGAGAGACATAAATTTGAAAGCCTAAAAGGACACAGAGGCTTTCCTACATCAAGCACAGACTTTGTGAGGCTTTAGCTTGCACTGAGAGATTTATTTACCACCTCTTCCAGGAATACTTTTCCTTTTTTCCCAAAGCTTCTCAGATATTCCTGATGTTCAAATATATGAATACGACCTTACGGCTTGGTGCAGACGACTGTATTTGTGGTCCAAGTGCGATCTAACAAAACATCGGAACACACTCGGACCCCAATGTTATTCCATTGGCCATGTACATGTCCAATCTTCTCCTTGGACCAAGTCAGACCGATTAAAATATCGCTGCATGCCCAAGTTGACTCTGTATTGGATTGCACTTGGCTGTGCAATTCAATGGATCTGTGGAAAAAATCGGACTGTACTCGGATGACATGAATGGAGAAGATAGACAATTTTTTTTCCTACTCCCCATCTAAGAAAATTGGATCAAACTCTAATCAGAATCTGATCAAAGTGCAAACAGCATAATTGATCTGATTTTTGTGACGCCCTGGCAAAACCAGGTAGTCACAGTTAGGCCCCCGCATAACACCTTCCCTCATTAGGAAACACACAGCCAACCATTAAACCCTAGTCACCCTCCTTAGGGACAGTTAGACACACCAGTGGGTGTGGCCATGCAGTTGGTGCACGCCCACCCAGGGGTTTAGATTGCACGGGGCGGAAAAAGCAGTAGTTCTGTTGAGAGTTCAGTGAAGAGTGGAGGTCAGGCCTGTGTGTCAGGCCTGAAGCAGACTGACAGGTAGGAGCCCTGGTGCCACTGGCTAGGAGGCAGATGGTGGTCTCAGTCAACAGGAGACGGGAAGATGGCTCGGTGGAACCGAGGTGGACCGGGCCAGGGTTGGAGCCCGCCGGTACCGACACGGGGAACCGACACGGAAACCGTAGCACAAAGGGGGTACTCGGACCCTGAAGCCAGGAACCAGAACCTACTGGAACTGGTTAATTAACCGATTGAGGCCAGGACTAGAGGTCCTGTCCCACCCAAAGTCCCTCATAGAAGACAACAGCCCACGGATTAGGGATAAGAGGTCACAGCCAAGGCCCATAGATCCCACAGGCCAGCGTCTGCGGGCAGGGCTCCTTTGGCTACATCCAGCTGGGAGCAGACTCCTACGTTTCATACAAGGAAGTCTTTTCTACTTAAACGGTGCAGAAAAAGGATTAAGACCACCAGCCGGGTGGGGTATCCTGAACGCAGCCGGCCGCGGCACCGGCCACCACCACCTTGGTTTACCAGAGACTCGTGTGTTTTACTGAAAGTGAGTTCACCGACACCCCCTGCGGTCGTCATTCCCCCTGCACCAGAGCCATCGGGTCCCGGGGCCACCATCCCTGCCCACGGAGGGGTTAACATCTTGCTGCACAACATCTTCCGAGGGTGCCCCTTAACAGCAGCGGTGGTGTCCCACCTCACCACACACCATGGGTGGCGTCACGAACCTATTACGGCCCAGCCCGTACATCTACGTCCTCCGAGTCCGGAGACCCTCGAGCCACCACCCCTGAAGGTCCAGATCCGAGCAGCGGCGGCTGCTGGCACGGGGGCGGCACATTTTCATGGATGAAAATTTTGGCGGCACCTAGCCTATTAAGTGTATATTAAATTCTTAACCATCTATAATATATCATTACAATTATGTTGGCTGGAATGACTCCTTAAAGTCACTAACAGGGTCAAAATGTGTGATCTGGGAATTTCTCCAACCTAGAGAATACACTTCTTTCCAGTATTCGACGTGGTGGCATGATGTGTTAGCAACTAAACTGAAGTAGGTCAGCACAGGCTCACTAGGTGTATGTCTCCTCAGCATCGTCCCCTGACGGTAGCCTAACAAGCAGTGGCCACGGAGCGGAGGCTTATTTATAATGCATGGAGAAAGCACTGAATACTCGCTGCTGACAGCTTGTTTGTAGTCATACAATTAATTTAGGGAGTGAAGGACATCACCACTGCTAAAAAGAAAAGAAGATGCAAAAAGCTGAATAATCCAAAATATTGGGGTCAGTTCCCCAGAGAGCATTTAGTTTCATCTTATTGACGTGATTTTAGGCATGCAGTCATTATTTACCATAAGTGCCCTATCCCTCACATTTTATTCCGTTCGTTTTGCATTATTTACATATTGACCTCTACGAAGAAAAAAAGACTATTCCAATGACATCTGCAAATAAGACATCCATTTATGCAGTGCATACTAGTGCAAAACAACTCTGCTGTTCCTATACAAAAAGTCGTAGAGACTGGCTCTATAGGGACATAATATGAAAATATTATCTATATGCCTGGTGACATCGTAGAACGTTGGGATATCATCGCTACCATCACTTCCATTGCAGATAATCAGAATTTTAACATAGTAGAATCCTGTTCCGATTATGGTTAGCATGGTTGGTTTGGCCGACTTTAGGGCTTCATGTGGAAGCTGTATTTTTAGTGCCATGAATGGATCACAATTAGGGATGAGTGAACCCGAATAGTTAAGTTTGGGGTTCGCACTGGTCACCTGGTATCCAGGGCTTGAACTCGACTTTTCGCGGATGTCTGTGTCAAAGTTTGGATGCTAATAAAGTTTATTGAAAAAAATGATGTGGGTGTCTCCCCAGCACAGATAAAGCAGACAGTTGTGGGCTGTAACCCTCAGCTGTCAGCTTTAACTTGGCTGGCTATCAAAAATAGAGGGGATCGCATGCTGTTTTTAAAAATACTTTATTTAAATAATTAAAAAAATGGCGTGGGGTCCACCATATTTTTGATATCCAGCCAAACTAAGCAGACGGTTGGGGGCTGGTATTATCAGGTGGTTGGATAAGCCTATGATTATTTGGCCCTTCCCAGCCTAAAAATAGCAGCCCATAGCTACCCCAAAAGAGGCGTATCAATTAGAAGCTCCAATTCTGGTGCTTTGCCAAGATTCTCCTGGTGCGGGAATACTTTTAGGGTTGATGACAGCTGTGAATTGACAGCTGGCATCGAGCTCATGGGTTAGTACTAGAGAGGCGACTATCAGTCAACCCCAAAACAAACATGGTAAGTGTGCCGCTAAAAAATACAAACACTGGAAAAAATAGTTTATTTGAATGACGACTACTCCACACTCCCTTCATCACCAATCCTTGAAGTTCTGACATAACCAATGGTGTAATGTTCCATGACATCTATCGAATCCTATGGAGCCTCATTCTGATTCACTGACCAGGCGTGAGAATGAGGCTCCACAGGAGTCAATGGGTGTCATGCGACATTACACCATTGGATTACTTCAAAATGTCAAAGATTTCCTTTTAATTACTCAATTAGTGAACGGGGGAATGTGGGAGAGTCTTTATTTACCACTGGATTATGTTGAAACTTCAAGGATTTTTTAAAATTAATAAATTGGTGAACAACGGAGTGTGGTGGAGTCTTTATTCATATAAACTATTTTTGTAGTGTGTGTGTTTTTTTAACTGTACACTTACTGGGTTAGTAATGGGGGTGGCTGATAGACGCCTCTCTATTACTAACTTCTGGGCTTGATGACAGCTGTCAATTCACAGCTGACATAAACCCTAAAAGTAATACTGCACAAGCCATATGTGCTTAAGCCATTTGCTAGCTCACAGCTCACAGGTTGCAATTAACTTCTTTAAATGTGACATGTGCAAACACTATGATAATTGAATAGCCATGTAATTAAAGGATCTCTCAAGCTCACCAGAATGGGAGCCGCCAGTGAAGCTGACCATACACACTTTTAGGTTGCATCCGCGAAGTAGATGCTGTCTAGAACTGTGACGCCCCTGGACTATCAGGTCATCACAGGGTACTGCACGCTCTTTCTCTTTAGTGCAGTATTCAAATCCCTCATGGTTCTGGGTCCCCATCTTACAGTGCTGCCTCCAACAGCAAATCAAATCCTATATACACTCTGCACCACACCCACCAGGCACACCAGTGGGCGGCTTGAGCGGAATAGGGTCACCCACCTAGGGGTCAGGAAGGGGAGGTGAGGAGTGAAGAGTAGTGAAGTGGAGTAGTAAAGTGGAGGAGGTGAAGTGAGGTAGCCCTCGAGCTGAGAGGAGCTCAGAGGAGGCTGGGAGTAGTGGCTCCCAGGAGAAGCTGACTAGGTTGCAGACGGTGGTCTGGACCTAGAGGAGTCAGATCCCCGGTCGCAGGGGATTGAGGCTAGGTGCCTTGACCTGTCAAAGAGGATGGTAAGCAGCCTGGTCCTATCACTGGTCCGGGACCGAAGGCACAGCGGGATACACGGACCCTAGGTCGGGGAGAAGCTTCAGGCAACCCGGCAATTAACCTGCGGACAACGGAGCCTTTATAGACTGTTCCCACTAGCTCCAGAATCGGGGCACTAGTGCAACGAGGGGGATAGGGACTTTCATACAAGCAGCCCACTAAAATCCCAAGCGTGAGCCCTGAGAGCAGGCTCCCACACTTAGCCACAGTGGGGAGCGGGGCCCAGCAAGTTCCAGACTACTGGGCCACTGCAGTGAATTTAAACTTTGTGCCAGGAGGCAGGGGACGGGACCCGGACGAGCTCCCCTTTGAGAGGCAGCGGCACCCAGAGACTTTGTTTACCCAGTTGTCAGCGTCTGTTTATTGGCTGAGTGAGTAGCTGAGTAATTTCCCCTTCACGGCACCAAGTAGCACCAACCAGAGTACCGGGGCCTACCCCTGGAGGGCAATAACACCTTGCTGCCCCATTCCATCATCCCGGGTACTCCCATTGGCAGCGGCGGTACTCCCAACTACTGCACATCACGGGTGGCGTCACGAACTATAACTCCCCTGTAAATATTCCCCCTTTTACTTTAGAGTGTGGCCCCTAAGCCCCCGGATCCGGAGACCCTCGAGCCACTTACAGACACTACCCCCGGATCCGAGTGGTCCGATCCGCTGCTGGGGCGGCACAGAACAAACAAAGTCGGGTCAGTATCAGGAGGGCCAGAAACAGAAACAGAATCAACAAGCAAAACCACAGTGTCATGATTCATGCATGGCTCTGCAATTCCTGAGCCGGTGCTTGTATCCTGCCTCCAAGGTTTAGTTCTCTTGGGAGGGGCCTGTTTGTTCTGGCCTCATTCCAGGGGTCATGCTGCCATATCTTGGTGCTGCTGCCTCCGGGACGCCGCCAGTGATATTTCTGGCTCTTCTGTGTGCTCCAATCTTGTGAGAAGTTCTCTGTTTCTTGTGCTGCTACCCGGTACTGTTTGTCCTGACCTCCGTACCCCTTGCCTGACCTGACTTCCATCCCACTTGCCTGACCTGAACTCCGTCCCCCCAACCTTACCCAACCTGACCTGACCTCCATTTCTCTAGTCTGTCCTAATCTCCGTTTCCTCTGCCTATCCTGATCTCCGTTCCTCCTGCCCTCTCCGTACCTCCATCCCTCCTACCCCTCCTCTTGGCTAACCTGACATCCATCCTCCCGACCTGACCTGACCTCCGTTTCCTCGGCCTGTCCTGATCTCCGTTCCTCCTGCCCTCTCCGTACCTCCATCCCTCCTACCCATCCTTTCCTCCATACCTCCCCTTTCTCCGGTCTCCTGTCCTGTCCGATATCCCCCATGTCCTCCCCTGTGCTTACTTGCTCACCCGGTATCTGGCCTCGGCTCTGTTCTTTGACTTTGGCTTGTTTTCCCCTTGGTACAGACGTGACATCCCAGCTTAGACCCTGACTGATCTACTATCCCTGCTCATATGTTAGCAACCTCTAGTGGGCTTCTTTCTAACCACACTCAGGAGTTATTTCCTACCTGAGTCACTGCGCCCCCCTAGTGGTAATTTGACACACAGTCAAAGGAATATTGTATCTAATACCAGGAGTCAGTCAATAAAAAGAGTCAGTATAAAAGACAGGGTAAAAATCAGGAGGGATTACTCAGACAGATGTACTCAAGGAACAAGTCAGGTCAAAATCATGATTAATACGTAACACCACTAGATAACAGGGATGAATCCAAGCAATAACTGTAAACTAACAGCAGTATGCTTGGAGTTTAAGTAGGGTGTGGTTCTACTCTATTGGCCCCAGCAGGGAGCTGATTACTCTTGCTGAGCTGTTAGCACACATGTAGCGCCCCTGAACCCCTCAGGGCACTACTAGGTACTGCATCCTGACAAAGATGCAGGGCCTACCAGGGACCTGGAAGACCAATGCTGGTACCACCAAAACACATAACATCCCCAGATCCCTCTCCAAACTAGGGATGACTGACTCATCTGGGACCCAAAGGATGGCCACCCAGGGGTGGAGCCAGTCCAGTCCACTAGACGGCAACCCGGTGGGAGGGGACATACAGACAGAACGACAGAGGAGTCCGGTAGTAACAATTGAAGGGGACGGACGTGTCTCCACATGGGGTCGTGTAGCAGTGACCTAGGTGGCGTAGGAGAGTGGTTGCCAGGGAGGGTACAGCCAGGTACCACTAGAACCAGGGCACCGATGGGGCAGAGGGCCCTAGGTCAGGTGACAGCTTCAGGCAACCTGACAAATACCTGCACAGTGAGGGGACCTTCACTGACCCAAGAATCCGGGGGCACCAGCAGTAAAGATTGAGCCAGGGACCGAAACAGAACATGACCCTACAGGGTTCGCACTGCCCGCCGTACGGACGAGAGACTGCCGACAGACAGTAAGGGACCCACAAACGCTCCAAGCTACGGGGTCCCACCAACCAGTCAGAGGTGCTGGTGAAAGAGACTACCAGGTCACCACACCGGCACTGGTACAAAAGGGACTTGGGGCTTGAACCAGCCGTTCTCAGTGCCACAGCTCAACACCACTGTTAGTAAAAACAGAAGTTGCACTGCATCCCCATTGTGTGGTCTCCCTTCTTTCTGCGCTGATCCCAGGCCTCCTTGGAAGTAACTAGGCTCCTTGGAAGTAACTAGGTAGCAGACGGTGGTCCGGGCCTAAGATCCCACCATTCACTCCCTGGGGCCCGGCCCTACTTGCGGAGGGCCTACCATCCAGGCTGCCATCACCATCAACCCAGTGGTAACCGACTGTGCAGCGGCGGTTCCATCACCATAACCACAACCCGCAAGTAGTGTCCCGATATAAACTCTTTCATGTCCCCTGTACATAATCCTCCTTTAAAAAGCGACCCCCCAGGGTCTCGAAACTGGGCATCGGCCGTTACACAACCGTGACACAGCATCCCCGTACATATACGGCCCGGCCCGGGACCGAGTACCCCATAGCCCTGGAGCGTCACACACACACCCATTCTGATTGCGCGGCACACATGTCCCAGTGACACCAGTATACCTGCTTGGACAGCGCCTGCACCACTCACTGATATAGGCCTTGAGGACACCTGCACCGCTCACAATGTGAATACATAGGCGAATGACAGACTTTGCTGAAGGAGGTCAAGGTCTGGATGTAACACTCATAAAGAGGATTCCCTCCACTATGATGTCCATGCGTCTTATTAAGGCCAATTGTCTTTGAGACTACCACTTTAAATGTGGTCATATATGACCCCTTGATACTGGCCGGAGCCACTGCCCCAGTGGTCTAGGCTAATTTACACTATAATTGGATTCCATAAGTGCTCCATAGTCCTAAGCGTCATAACAGACAGGTCCATTATACGTGGATGTGTCTCTAGGGCTGTGCAGTAAATGCCATTACATAGGAAGAGAGGAAACCTACGACATGTGCAGATACGTTACGGGGAATTCGTCATTTCTCTGTGTTATTAGTAATCTGAGCGCATTAAGGAATTATGTTATTACTGCAAATGAGCATTGATTTACCTCTCATTAATAAATCATTAGCATTGAAAATATTAACCCTGCGTACGTCAGTCTGAATAAAAAGATTAAACTGTCTTTAGTTTCGTTATTTGCAACCATGAAGCCGTTAGTGACACACACGATCACTACTTATATTGATAGTTTTAGGAAGGAGAATGGTGCAAATAAGAAATATAGGCATGAAATATTAATTATTGACTTGTTTGATTGTGCAACTTATTTTATTGAGGAAAATATCACGTCTGGCAAAAGAATGTGAACCTCTAATATCACTACTTGTGCAGCTATAACGTCTCCAGTAATTGTAGATTAGGTCTTGCACATCGGCTTGGAGGAATTTTAGCCTATTCCATCCTATAAAACAGCTTCAACTATGTTATGTTGGTGGATTTTCTCCTATTAATGGTTTGCTTCTGGTCCGGCCAACATTTCTATAGGATGAAGGTGGCGACTGAGACTTGGCCATTCCAAAGCTTTAAAGCGTAACTCTGACTCCCTGGCCTATCAGGTCATCACAGGGTATGGGTCCCCAACTAATGGTGTTGCCAACATCAGCCAATTAAAATCCTAGGAACACTCTGCAGCACACCCACCAGATACACCAGTGGACAGCCTGAGTGGAATAGGGTCACCCACTTGGGGGGTTGGTTAAGGGGAGGTCAGGAGTGTCAGGAGTCAGTCAGTATGAGTAAAAGGAAGTGAGAGGAGGTCAGGAGCTGGGCTCCTTGGAAGTAACTAGGTAGCAGACGGTGGTCCGGGCCTAAGTAGGAGCTGAACCCCCGGTGGCAGGGGATCGTGACCGCTCCAGAATCTGGGTACTAGCGCAACGAGGGGGAGAGGACTTTCCACTAAAACGGTCCAGGAAATCCCAAGCGTGAACCCTGAGAGCAAGCTCCCTCAGTTAGCCATATTGGGGAGCGGGACCCGACTAGTTCTAGACTACAGGGACCAACTGACAAGTGAACTAAGTGCCAGGAGGAAGGTCACAGACTATCACGCAACACCAGTGGGGACGGGACCCAAACTAGCTCCCCTCGGCGGCAGCGGTGTCCAGAACTTTGGTTTATCAAGTTGTCGGTGTCAGCTTTGAGGACTGAGTGAGTACAAAAGTGACCCCCTTCATTCCCAACGGCACTCCCCAAGTACCATCATCGAGTCCCGGGGCATCTCCCCTACCTTTGGGGGGGGGGCGGTTAAACACCTAGCTGCCCACTCCATCGCCCCCGAGTACTTCCAGCTGCAGTGGTGGTACTTCCCCCTTACCACACACCACGGGTGGCATCACAAATTCTGGACTTACAATCCCCTGTAAATACCCCCTTTATTTGAGTGGCCACACGACCCCCGGGTCCGGACGCCCCTCGAGCCACCGCGGATCCGGATCCGAGCAGCCCGGCTGCTGGCACGGGGGCGGCACATAACCATTGTTTTAATTTTTTTTACATAAAACAATAGTACACATGAAAACAAGCAACTCTGTAATATTTCTTATCAGACAAATCTGCTTCTTTATCTGCGGGACTTGATCAGTCATTATCACAATTCTTAATTCTGAGATAAATTCTGTATTCAGTGAAGTCTTTCCCATTGCTGAGATAGGAGATGACAGTTGGTGCTGATGAGATTCTATGTAGATAGAGGAGGGAGGAGCTAGATAGAATATGATCAACACCAAATGACATTTCCTATCTCAGTAATGGGAAAGTGCTTGAGTGCTTGAGTAGGTCTCCTGAAGGCATCAGGGAGCTACAAGGTACTGCATCCTCACCAGGATGTAGGGCCTACCCCCATGGACCCAGAAGACCAGTGCCGGTAACAACCAAACATTTTAGTTAGTCCCTGTTTTTCCCCAAATATTCCATAGACTGGCACCAGAGTAGGGTTGGACCAATGGATGGACATGAAAGGGGGCTTTACATGCAGCAATATCGTTTGTGCGTCACGGGCAAATCGCTGCCCGTGGTGCACAAAATCGTTAAGAGCTGTCACACGGACTTACCTGCCTAGCGACATCGCTGTGACCGGTGAACCGCCTCCTTTCTAAGGGGGCAATTTGTGCAGCGTCACAGCGGCGTCACTAAGCGGCTGCCCAATAGAAGAGGAAGGGCGGAGATGAGCGGGACGTAACATCCCGCCCACCTCCTTCCTTCCTCATTGTCGGCGGCCGTAGGTAAGCTGCAGTTCGTCGTTCCTGAGGTGTCACATGTAGCGATGTGTGCTGCCTCGAGAACGACAAACAACCTGCGTCGTCTACAATCAATGATTTTTTGAAAAGGAACGACGTGTCAACGATGGACGATAAGGTGAGTATTTTCCATCGTTAACGGTCATTCCTTGCTGTCACACACAACGACGTCGCTAACGATACCGGATGTGCGTCACGGAATCCGTGACCCCGGCGATATATCGTTATATACATCATTGCTTGTAACGGGGCCTTTAGAGGTGGAGCCGACCTAGTCCACTAGACGAGCAGGTGGCAGGGGCAGACAGTGGACAGAGAGAGTGAGAGGCAGCACACTAAGGAGCTGTTGTTCGGGCTACTTGGGCAGAGATTAAGCATTAGCAGGGAGGAGGGACACTGAGGAACTTTCAATCAAGCTAAGTGGATGGAGATTCAGAATGATCAGGGAGAAAGAACACTGAGGAGGGACACTGCGGAGCTGTCAATCAGTCAAGGTGGGGGACATTATGCAAAATTTTCATAAAGGATTATACAGTAATTACAACATTGATTTTCACAGTAATGCACCACATTCAACAGGATTAACTGAAAAAGGGGGGGAAGGGCACTACCCGGTGGGATCACCTGGTATACAAAACAGCAGTAAGTAAGAGAGAAAAAGGTATACCAAAAAAGGGATCACTGCACTAAGAATAAATAGAAAAAGACTTTATTACAACATGAGTACATTAATCACATATTACCACACTTGGGAGTGAGGCACACAGGAGAACAAAATTAAAAACACTTAAAAAGCCGATGGCATAATAAACCAACCCGCCAGGAACAATATCATGAAGTTACAATATGAAATGAAATTGTAATAAAAAACTCTCTTATGGACAAAATTAATGTCCAGTCATACACCCAAAATGCCAATAAACAGTGTTAAATAAGGAAGGCAGTAAGCCACGTGGTTTAGAAACCAGTAACCGGATTCAAGCTGGTACTTAATGTTAAAGGGAACAGAATTATATTCCAGTTTGTCTATGATTACATGTATAACACAAATTGTACTAGTCCAATACTAGATATAATTGCACAATGTGTGAGCCAGTAGCAAAAGGTTGGAATTTGCACTTAACGATAGACAGGCAGAAGGTATATATATCCACGATCACAAATAAACCACAATTGGATAGATCAAAAGAGTCACGTTCAGTCATGCCCCCAAGACTGTGCACTATAAGCCAGTGATAAATGGTAACGGTGAACAACCCAGGGAAATATCACATAAGCAAGATCCTGGACACTTAGATGAATACGACAGCCCTGACCCTGAATGGTAAGGGTATTATAAATCTAATAAAGCAGGCTGGTAATGGAAAGCTGCCTACAGCATGACAATCACAGTCCCGTACTTACTACCAAGGGTGTCTGACACCCATGTGGGCAAGGGTGATGAGGAGAGTGAGAGGGTTCCTGGCGTGGTGACCCCACGCGTATCGCCACCTATAATCGTGGCTTCCTCAGGGGAAAAGAGAGTGAAGGCAGTGCACCAGCCTCCTGTGTAGCACATATAAAGGACATAAATTATCACTCACCCGTGCTGCAGTTGAGAAACGGTGCACGTTTGCACCGCTCCGATGGCGGCCGCCATCTTGGTTTGGTCACATGACGTAACTCACTACCCATCATTCACTACTGCGCATGCGTTAGACAAAAATATATTAAGCACTTATCAAAGTGCAGAAAAGCAAAGCGCATAGCGTTATACATATGGCGGTGCAGTATAATACGTGAGCGGCGTTATGAAATGCTATTGAGTAATCCATTTTATAAATCACCATCCAACCATCGCTACTGCGCATGCGCCGAAATAAAAATATACTAAGCACTTGTCAAAGTGCAAGAGGACTCGGCGCATAATGTTATTCATATAGCGTTGTAGTACATATGAAGGCGGCGTTCTGAAATAGTATACTGGTAGCTACTTGAATCATCTAGGTTCAGACAACACAGGCACGTTACTGTTACTCTGCCCACTCAGGGCAGAGTGTGTATATGGACAAACAGAGTATCGCCGATAAGGCAGGTAACGCAATGTCTTTAGCCTTTACAAGGTACCCATTGATCACAAGGATTCCAGATATCAGAAGGAATCCTTGGAAACAAATAGATCCATAGGGGCCATATACAAGCAAAAATTGTCAATAAGCCTAGTAACGCAATGTTTTAAGCCCATTCCAAAGATCTACTGATCTCAAGGATCCCACAGATTTATTTATAAAGGGATCCTCCGAATCTAGTTGATCCAAAAGGATTAAGGGCTGTAAAAAGGGGATAAAAACCACCCATGAAATACAATAGCAGACTGTTTAATGTATTAATGACCTCAAAATATCTGGAAAAAAGGTACGATGAGGGGGGGGGGAGATTGAGTATACCACTCCCCATCACCTAATACCAGGGGAACATCCCACAAAGAAGGAAAAAATCCGTAATGACATTCATACAGGAAAGGACATAAAGATGTCATCGTTCAAGATGTCACATTTAATTCAATTGCTGGGCTAGGTTAATTAGGTTAGCGTTACACTTAATTGAAAAAGGATGCAGCATTAAATAAACATACATATCACTCCCCCTTCACAGGAAAGCACTCTTTACATGGCGACTATTTCAAATAAGTCACCACAACTGCATCCTCAAGCAACAGGACAAATGTACGTAACCCAGTCTACCTTACCAAGACCATGAGTATCTTATATAGGGGCACCAATCAAAGACCAACCCGTGACCACAGTCTTAACCCAGTAGGTATAGAGTAAACGTATCCCATAGGGGAGGCCCTAATATGTTAGGCAAAATCGCCGATGAGAGAAAAAGTTGCAAATTCCAACTAGCTCACACCAATGAAACAGAAAATTATACAGGATCATGAGCCAAAAAGTCAAACAGAGCATGATCTTTCATAAGTAGATGTTAATATCGTACCGCTCTAGGAGCACTACTATGTTGCATGGCAGAAATAATCGCCATGATCGAGGCATATGTATCGAGAATCTTGACAGAGTAGACAAAACAACGGCTATACACATGGCGAGCATGAAGGTCTATTTGGACGAAATAAACAGTGATTGATTACCACTCCAGAATCATGACAGATGGTATGATAGCGGAGAAGGATAAATCGCATATTAATGAGAAAGACCCAAGTGTGGTAATATGTGATTAATGTACTCATGTTGTAATAAAGTCTTTTTCTATTTATTCTTAGTGCAGTGATCCCTTTTTTGGTATACCTTTTTCTCTCTTACATTCAACAGGATTAAGAATTCTATTTAATAATCTATGCTGTTTATATTGTGAAATCCGGTCCAGTGTACATTTCTTCCAGTGTAAGTTTCTTGAAAGTGGAAAAACAGAAGAAGATGAGTAAAGTTTACCACTCACCTCCGTGTATCTGCGACATCAGTAAATGAAAGACTCACTTTCTCCAGGACACAATGTATATGGAAACCTCTTACTATGGGTGAATGGATTCCAGTGCAGATTAACACAAGGTGCTGTCAGCGCTGACTCCCGTACACAGAGCGCGGGTGTGGTGCGTAAGTATGTGATCCCCATAACAACTCAGACCTGACTCTAAACATTCTCCACGCTCAGGAAGCGAGAAGAACAAATATACCGACATGATAAAAACACATCATGAGAGAATATTCACATCATCTATTTAATAGCTGCGGCTGTTTTAATTTTATTTTATCACTTTTTGACTTTCCCTATCATTTGCATAGAAATATAAGGACTTGTCTATTACAGGATAAGTGTTACCGGTAGTGTAAAATGTCAATATATAATCTAATATATAAAGCTGTCTGAGTGTATGTGTGGCGCCCTGGACAAGCCAGGACGTCACAGGTACTGCAACAACACACCCCACACCCCGGTTAGGCACACCAGCCACACACACACAAATCCTTGTTGCCTCCCTCCAGGGGCTGATGTCCACACCAGGTGGGGCGGAGCCAGGTGGTTGGCTCCTCCCACTGAGGAGTTCACAGTCCTGGAGGCGGGAAAGAAGGGCAGTTGAGTAGGAGAGTTTGAAGTTGAAGGAGGTAGTAGTGGAGGAGCAGACTGACCGTGTGCGGGTACGTGGCCCGGGCACATACAGCAAGGTTGGCAGACGGTGGTGACCGTCTGCAGGAGAGGCAGATTGAGGCACAACCGTAAGGACCGGGGACGGGCGGTGGCCCGCCGGTACCGGACCGGGGAGCGAAGAGAAGCCAGCACCATTTGGCAGGGCCTATGGACCCCGACCAGGCTAGGCGTCGCCCTTAAACCGGTCAAATCCGTCAGCGACGGGAACCTCCGGGGTTTCCCAGCAATAAAGACCCGACTGAAGGCAACCGTCCAAACCGTGAGGGAGATAATGCTACCGCCAGAGCTAGAGCTCCCAGGGCCAGAGCCTGCGGGCAACAAAAGGGGCTCCCTTAGCCAACACACCGCTGGGGAGCGGGTTACCGGTGGGAAGCCATCGGGGCCGAGAACATAACACCGGAGCAGGGAGAGACCATTACCGCCAACCGACCGGCAGTGACCGCCGCAGCCGTCTGTGGGACTCGTCCATGCAGCTGTTTGTTTTACAAGAGACTCCGTGTGCGTTACTGGCTGAGTAAGTACCACCGTGCCGTCTGGCACTACGCTGCCCCGCTACCCTGCACCTGGCCAGGCCCCGCAATCCACCAAACAGACAATAACTCCGGGCCCCGGGACTACCAAAATCCCCCTACCCACGGAGGGGAGAGAAACATCCCAACTGCTCCCTGTCATCGCTCCTGGGATCCCTGTACAGAGCAGCGGTGGTGCCCCAACCTCACCACACACCATGGGTGGCGTCACGAACCGACATCCCAAACCCCAACAAACCATCCTTTTCACTCATGGGCGAGGAGCGCCGCTCGAGTCCCCGGATCCAGTCCATCGCTCGAGCCACCGAGCAGCAGCAGCGCCGGACCTGAGCATGGTGAGCGCAGCGTCCCCTCCCCACCCGCGACATATGTATGTGTGTATGTATGTATGTATGTCCACTAAAGGAATCTGCACTGTCACATTTACAATCACGAAATTGTGCACAGACGCCTCATGTGACTCAGGGAACATCATAGACTATGTTTTGACAGGAAAATTAAACCCCGCGCTTTACAGTTACTCACCAAAAAAACTGCCTCCATTAAAGATAATGGAGCTGCGAGTTATAGGTTATTAATAGATACTGTGAGTGGTTGCTATAGGAACAAAATAAATTGTTAGTATAAGAAGCTTATGTGTGAGGTAATAAGATGTCGGTGGAGAGATGGATAGAGACAGTGACAGAGAGAGACAACGACAGGTACAGACAGAGTAAGAGATAGACAGGGAAAGGGACAGACAGACAGAGTCAGACAAACAGAGACAGAGATAGAGAGACAGAGAGTCAAAGAGACAGAGAGAGAAACAGTCAAAGAGACAGACAGAAGCAGACAGACAGGGAAAGAGACAGACAGAGGGACAAACAGAGACAGACAGGGAAAGAGACAGAGACAGGAAAAGAGACAGTGATGGGGAAAGAGACAGAGACAGGGAAAGAAAGAGAGACAGAGAAAGAGACAGAGAAAGAGGCAGACAGGGAAAGAGACACAGACAGGGAAAGAGACAGAGACAAGAAAAAAGATGGAAAGAGACAGGGACAGAGACAGGGAAAGCGATAGAGACAGCCAGGGAAAGAGACAGACGGGAAAGAGACAGACGGGGAAAGAGACAGACCTTGAATTAAATATACCTGGAATGAGATAGACAGGGAAAGGACAGATGGGGAAAGAGACAGACGAGGAAAGAGACTGGCAGATAGACAGACACACACAGAGATAGGGAGAGACAGACACAGAGATAGAGAGAGAGACAGACACAGAGATAGAGAGAGAGACAGACACAGAGATAGAGAGAGAGACAGACATAGAGATAGAGAGAGACAGACAGACACAGAGATAGAGAGTGACAGACAGACACAGAGATAGAGAGAGATAGAAAGACACAGACAGACACAGAGCTCGAAAGAGACAGATAGAGAGAGACAGACAGAGAGACTGATACAGACAAAGATAGAGAGATATAGATACAGACAGACAGACATGGATAGAGACAGAGACGCACATGGATAGAAACAGACACATAGACAGAGCCAGACAGGGAAGAGACAGACAGAGCCAGACACACAGAGACAGACAGGGAAAAAGACAGAGAGACAGACAGTGACACAGACACACAGAGACAGACAGAGACAGACAGACAGAAAGAGACAGATAGAAAGAGACAGACAGATATAGACAGATAGAGACTGGGAGAGAGACAGAGAGACAGTTCATATCCCGGGCAACGCCGGGTACTACAGCTAGTTTACTGTATAATGTAATGTTGTGGGTGGGGGGAATGAAAATAAAAAAATCCAATTCTGCAATTTTTTTCTTGGGATTGATTTTTATGGCTTTCGCTGTTTGGTTAAACGGACCTGATAACTTTATTCTGTAGGTCTGTACAATTATTGACTTTTTATGCGTAAAAATCAATACTCCCGTGAATATCAAAAAAATTTGGTAATTATCTACTTATTAATGTTACCATGCGAACTGTCAACTTGTCCTTCTTACCCTATAGGGAAAATGCCAAATATTGGTATATTGTTCACGCCAGGACTAGTGATGAGCAAATCCGTGGATATTCGGGTTCACCAAACCATCACAGACTAAAAAAATAATAAGCTTCGGCATCCAAACTTGACCCTTATAAGCGTAAGGGACCCGAACTCACAGTATGTGTTATGAAATGGTGTTAGTAAGGGCTAGGGGGCTGCAAAAGAAAGAAAATAAGGAATAAAGCAGAATAGTTAAACTTACTGAACTGCCCTGCGGTGTCACACTGCTTCTGGGTCCGATCATTAGCTCTCATGCATATTCACTGCTTTCCCCGCCCCCGTCAGTCCCAGCATCAGTGATTAGTTGTAATCAGACCACGCCCCCACCCTCTGTGACAGCGTCTGTGATTGGTTGGAATCATGCACACTGTCTGCATCCCTATAGTGGTGTAAAAATATATAATTAAATAAAAAAATACCTAGGGTCCCCTATATATTGACACCAAGCACAGATAAAGAGCAGATGGCTACAGGTTGTAGCCCCCAGCTGTGTGGGGGAAGTAGTGAATATGCATGAGAGCTAATGAGCAGTGTTAGGCTATGTGCCCACGGGGAAAGTGTCCTGCGGATATATCTGCAGGACATTCTGCAGGAGCTCACAGAAAACCGCAGCACAACTTTGTCTGTTTACATGCTGCTGTTGTATTGCGGAATGTCCTGCGGATATAATGCAGGCATTCTGCATTGAGGATACAGTACCATGGCTTGGGCACTGCATTCTCAATGCAGAACAAGTGCTACAGTGATTGGGGCGTTCATACTTACCTCCATCACGCAGCACTTCACTTTCCGCCCGTGTCTACCAGTGTCTTCACTTTGCAGGAGAAGGTGGGCGGGCCTGAACTAGCTCTGGCTGTCACATGACCGGAGCTCGTGCAGGCCCCGCCCACCTCCTCCTTCCTGCTCCTGGCTCCACTGCGCTCCTCTGCACCGGAGGAAGTGACTCCGGTGTCTGCTATCAAGGCAGGTAAGTATAGGACCCTGCGGAGAAATCCGCGGGAATAATTCACATGCTACAGATTTTTCCGCAGGGAAATTCGCATTATTTCCGCTGTGGAAAAAAACGCAGCATCGGCACAGCAGTTACAAAATGCCATAGAAATCTGGGGACTCGCTGTACTGCGAATATTTGAAAATTTGAAAAATCTGCGGAATTTCCACAAAAAATCGCGGCAAATTCCGCAAATTTTCTGCAGCATGGGCACATAGCCTTACAGCCGCCGGGCAGGTCGGTAAGTATAACTGTCCTGCTTTATTCCTTATTTTTTTTAATTTTTACTATTATGTGGGTGGCTGAATCTGAACAGCAGTTCTCTGCTATCCTATAGTTATCGTGACAGTGAGAAAGGGAGGTGAATATGAGGGATTGAAGCAGCTAGCACATACATGATGTTAAGGTGAACTCTTAACCAGAGATCACTAGTTGCCTACTGCCTGGCCAAATTGGTATAGGCCAAGTGCATGCATAAAAGAATCCACACCAGACACAGTCGGATATGAAGTCTCTTCTTGGTCACAGTAGAAATGGCACCAAACAGACAGAGAAGGAACATGCGTCCTCTTGATATAGGCTAGGGGCGTACACAAGTTCAGATATGCCCATTTAGTGGGACAGTTCATGAGCTAGCCAATGGGGAGATCCGTGTTGCTGTTGATGGGTGCGTCTGCTTCAGTGGATGAAACCATGATGATGGGAGGGACGTCATCTGGTGCATCCATGCTGATGGTTTGGTCTGTGATGTCTTCTAGCTTGACCAGGGGTCTTCTCTTATATGGTATCTTCTTTCATCTGGACATTCCTTGCATTCCAAGCAAGGTGTGGATAACAGGAAATGGCGGCCATCTTTATATCTGTGTCATGTATATGATCTGAAACCTGAATTATGTAAGGCAAATCGACATATTTCCCACAATCCCTTCTCAAGAGGTTAATTAAGTATTTAATCTTATGGCTCTCCTCAACACATGATACCAATACATATGAAGAGTACAGTTTGCAGCTCTAGATTGTGAGCCCCCATGGGGACAGTGTTGCCAATGTATGTAAAGCGCTAAGGAATTAATGGCGCTATATAAATGAATAAAATTATTATTATTATTATTATTAAATAAACTAGGAACAGGTCTGTTTGATTGTCTTGCATGACCTACCTGTGTCCTGCCCTGTCTAACTGCCTTGTTTAACTGCAGGGCAGATATAAAAATCTGGCACTTGGATAAAATCTGCAGAAGAGCCTTCCCCTTAGCAGTGTCTAAATATATAGGAAAGTTTGTGCTTAGATCCAGGTTTAATTAACTCATTAATTCATCAATCTTAACTTAAGACAGCAGGAGGCAATAAGATGAAAAGACAAACAAACAGCTTGCAGGCCAACATGGATCATAAAATCTGTGAACAAGTGAGATGACCTTACAGCAGCAGGGAACAAACACAAGTGATGAATGAGATGAATACATTGATACCGCTGCAAAGTTGGGTTAAACAGAGCACATGAATAAGATGAAAATTCATAAGAAGAGAAGAGAGATGAGTGTTCATGGCATGTGTAACGTCCGGGCTCTTATAAGAACCAGGCACTTTGATAAAATCTTCTGCACCAAGTGCAGATTTTGTCATGGTCATATCATCATGACATCTCTGTAGATCCCAAAGTGCAGCACGAAGAGTTGCATGCTCAATAGATATCAGAAAATTAAGGCTTCATATTAGACCAGGGCAATAAATGTCAAATGATATAGGATGTGCGGCAGAATAACATTTGTCCCAAAAGCTCTTGTGAAAATGTAAGACAAAATTATATATGTGCCCAAAGTATTTACCATATTTTTTGGATTATAAGATACACACAAAAAAATGGAAGGAAAATGAGGGGTGCGTCTTATAATCCGAATGTAGCTTACCAAGTGTACCGCCCCGCGGCCTCGGCTGCGACCACCGAGCCGCTCGGATCCGTGCTCGCGTTCTACGGGTGGTGGCTCGAGCCTCTCACGGACCCGGGGGTCACGTCACTCTGCAAGGGGGTTGGCGTTACACACGGGGGATGCGGGTATTTGGTTTTTGGGATGATTGTTCGTGATGTGACCCACGGGTTGTGGTGATGGTGGACACCACCGCTGCAGTGAAGGTACGGGGACTCCCGGGAGCGGTGTAGTAGTGCAGCTAGGTGTTGACCCCTCCATGGGTAGGGGATGTTGGTTGCAGCGCGGTGCGGTGCCTGATGGCACAGTTGTACTCACAATTAAACCACACAGAGTCACTGGTAAACCAAACGGAGGAATGAACGGGGCCCGCAGCCGGCTGCAGCTTCCTAGTCGGGTTGGCAATGTCCGCCTTTCTCCTGCACCTGTGTTTGTAGTGTGACCACTGTGCCTGGGCACTGGTAGTCCGCTCCCCGGCGTGTATGTGTCGTAGGAGCCCCTGTTGCCCGCAGAGCAGACGCTGGCCCTTGGATCTCTGGCCTCTGGCGGTGGCTACTATCCGGACGGGTTGGGCTGTTGCCTTCAAACGGGACTTTGAAGGGAATGAACCCCTGAGGTCCAGACCGCAATCAGTTAATCTGACTATGGTGGTGGCATATAGCCTAGTCGGGGTCTGAGTACCCTGCCTGGTGCTCCGGTATCCAGTTAGCTCCCCGGTTCGGTTCCGGCGGGCCACTACCCTGTCCCGGTCCCTTACGGTTCCGCTGGTCGTATTCCCGGTCTCCTGCAGGAGGCCACTGCCGTCTGCCTGCCTGACTGTTTGAACAGAACTCCTGTCCACTCCGCTGTACTGAACTGTTTGTACAAACTCAAAACTGTCTTCCTGCCTCAGGCCAGCAGACTCCTCAGGGGGCGTGTCTTTCCACCTGACTCCGCCCACCTGGTGTGCCTGTCTAACACTGAGGGAGGCAATCAGGTCTTTGTGGTTGACTGGTGGTACCTCTCTAATGTGGGGGTGTATGTGGTGAGTGTTGTGACCTGAGACCCCTGGGGTCCAGGGTGTCACACAAGAGGTGGTGGAGAGGGGTCGCAGGAGGTAGGGACTGTTCAGGGGCCCGCAGGGTGCTGTGCTGGAGCCTATGGGGTGGGCTGTGCTGGGGCTGGTGCGGCGGGCTGTGCTGGTGTCTGTGTGGCAGGCTGTGCGGTGGGCTGTGCGGTGGGCTGTGCTGGTGACTGTGCGGCGGGCTGTGCTGGGGTCTGTGCGTTGGGCTGTGTGGTGGGCTGTGCTGGGGACTGTGTGGCGGGCTGTGCTGGGGCTGGTGCGGTGGGCTGTGCAGCGGGCTGTGCTGGGGCCTGTGCTGGGGACTGTGAGATGGGCTAAGCTAGGGTCTGTGCGGTGGACTGTGCTGGGGTCTGTGTGGTGGGCTGTGCTGGGGACTGTGCAGCGGGTTGTACTGGGGTCTGTGCGGTGGGCTGTGCGGCAGGCTGTGCTGGGGCCTGTGCTGGGGACTATGTGGCGACCTATGCTGGGTCTGTGCAGTGGGCTGTGCTGGGGCCTGTGCAGCGGTCTGTGCGGTAGGCTGTACTGGGGCCTGTGCTGGGGACTGTGAGACGGGCTAAGCTGGGGTCTGTGCGGTGGACTGTGCTGGGGTCTGTGTGGTGGGCTGTGCTGGGGACTGTGCGGCGGGCTGTGCTGGGGTCTGTGCGGTGGGCTGTGCTGGGGCCTGTGCGGCAGGCTGTGCTGCGGGCTGTGCTGGGTCCTGTGCTGGGGCCTGTGCTGGGGACTGTGCGGCAGGCTGTGCTGGGGTCTGTGCGGTGGGCTGTGCGGCAGGCTGTGCTGGGGTCTGTGCGGTGGGCTGTGCGGCAGGCTGTGCTGGGGCCTGTGCTGGGGACTGTGCGGCGGGCTATGCTGGGTCTGTGCGGTGGGCTGTGCTGGGGCCTGTGCGGCGGGCTGTGCTGGGGCCTGTGCTGGGGCCTGTGCGGTGGGCTGTGCTGGGGCCTGTGCTGGGGCCTGTGCTGGGGCCTGTGTGGCGGGCTGTGCTGGGGGCTATGCTGGCGCCTGTGCTGGGGCCTGTGCGGCAGGCTGTGCTGGGGCCTGTGCTGGGGCCTGTGCGGCGAGCTGTGCTGGGGCCTGTGCTGAGGACTGTGCGGCAGGCTGTGCTGGGGTCTGTGCGGTGGGCTGTGCAGCAGGCTGTGCTGGGGCCTGTGCAGGGGACTGTGCGGCAGGCTGTGCTGGTGTCGCGGGCGGAGGAGGGGACACCGCGCTCTCCCACTGCTCGGGTCCGGCCGCTGCTGCTGCGGCTGCCGCTGCTCGGTGGTGGATCGAGCGGTGTGCCGGATCCCGGGGACTCGAGCGGCGCGCCTCGCCCGTGAATGAAAGGGGTTGATTGGTGGTGGGGATTTGGTTATTGTCCGTGACGCCACCCACGGATGTGGTGATTTTTTGGTAACACCACCGCTGCTCTGGACGGGGATCCCGGGAGATGTGACAGTGAGCAGCCGAGTTGTTAGTTCTCCCCTCCGTGGGTAGGGGATTGGTTGTTCCGGGGCCCGGTGATGGGATAGGGATAGATGGTGGCAGGCGGGTTGCAGGGCCTGGCGAGGTGCAGGGTCGTGGGGGCAGCGCTGTGCCGCACGGCACGGTGGTACTCACTCAGCCTGAGACGATGACACAGTTCACGGTAAAACACACGGCTGGAAAGACGGGTCCCACGGACGGCTGCTGATGCTTTTCCCCGGTAGGTTAATGGTGACTGTCCTTTCCCTGCACCTGAGTACTGCTGTTGGTTCCAATGGGTTCCCACCGGTAACCCGCTCCCCGGCTTGGATATGGGCCGGAGGAGCCCCTTTCTGCCCGCAGGTGCTGGCCCTGAGAAACTGATGCCTTGGCGGTGGCGGTGTCTCTCTCACACGGTTGGACTGTTGCCTTCAATCGGGACTTAGTTGTTTGGAAACCCAGGAGGTCCCCTTTACTAACGGATTTGGCAAATTCACGGCGACTCCAAGCCTTGCCGGGTTCCGAAAAGCCCCTGCCAATGGTGCTGGCTTCTCCTTGTGTACCGGTCCGGTACCGCCGGGCCACCGCCCATCCACGGTCCTTACGGCAACTCCGATAGGCCACTCCTGCAGACGGTCACCGCCGTCTGCTAACCTTGCTGTCTCGCCCGGGGCACACACCCGGACGCAGTCAGATTGTTGCTCCTGTACCACACTTTTCTTCCTCTCACTTTCCTGTCAAAACTGATCTCTCTGCTTTTCCCGCCTCCAGGACTGTGAACTCCTCGGTGGGCGGGACCAACCGCCTGGCCCACCCCCTGGTGTGAACATCAGCCTCTGGAGGAAGGCAACAAGGGTTTTGTGTCTAGCTTAGATGTACCTAACCGGGGTGTAGGGTGTGGTGGTGTAATTACCTGTGACCCCTGACTTGTCCAGGGCGTCACACTGGGTCTGTGCGGTGGGCTGTGCGGCAGGCTGTGCTGGGGCCTGTGCTGGGGCCTGTGCGGCGGGCTGTGCTGGGGCTTGTGTTGGGGCCTGTGCTGGGGCCTGTGTGGCGGGCTGTGCTGGGGCCTTTGCTGGGGCCTGTGTGGCAGGCTGTGCTGGGGCCTGTGCTGGGGCCTGTGCGGCGGGCTGTGCTGGGGCCTGTGCTGGGGCCTGTGCGTCAGGCTGTGTTGGGGCCTGTGTTGGGGCCTGTGCTGGGGCCTGTGCTCGGGCCTGTGTGGCGGGCTGTGCTGGGGCCTGTGCTGGGGCCTGTGCGGCGGGCTGTGCTGGGGCCTGTGTGGCGGGCTGTGCTGGGGCCTGTGCTGGGGCCTGTGCGGCGGGCTGTGCTGGGGCCTGTGCTGGGGCCTGTGCTAGGGCTGTGCTGGGGCCTGTGCTGGGGCCTGTGCTGGGGCCTGTGTGGCGGGCTGTGCTGGGGCCTGTGCTGGGGCCTGTGCAGCGGGCTGTGCTAGGGCCTGTGCTGGGGCCTGTGCGGCGGGCTGTGCTGCGGGCTTTGCTGGGGCCTGTGCTGGGACTGTGCGGCGGGCTGTGCTGGGGCCTGTGCTGGGACTGTGGGGCGGGCTGTGCTGGGGCCCGTGTGGCGGACTGTGTAGCGGGGACATCCTAAAAATGACGGTGCTGCCATTTTGGGGTAGATATGATGTTTTAATCTTTTTGTATCGACTTTTTTTCCCACAGTTTTCACTGTCAAGAAAAACAAAGTTCGGATGTTTCCAAATTTTTCCGCTTTATGGCATTTACCGATCAGGATAATTATTGTTAGATTTTGATAGATCCGACCAAATATAGTTTATATTTAAAATTTGGATTATTTCTTTATTTTTCATGGAGAAAAAGAGGAGGGATTCATTTTTTTCTATTTTGTTTGTTAATCTAAAAAATTAGATTGACAGCGGCATTTAACAGATTAGCAGCAGCGGGCGGAGCACAGCGTCTGCCATTATATGTATAGCCCGACAAAAAAATATTAGACTAATCTCAGAACATGTCTTATTCATTATAATAAAGACCCTGGACGTCATCCTCAGTCCCAGCAGCGATTCCATTGATAGCATTGTTTTTGTACATTTGCATTTTCTGCTCCGGATCACCAGTGTCTTCAGAGCGAGCTACAGCTGCATGAAATCTGCTCCACCTGCTTTAGTAAAGTTACGCCTAATTGCGCAACTTCAATAGGTGAGAACAAGCTGTACGCCTTGTCTATATATACACACAGTACAGACCAAATGTTTGGACACACCTTCTCATTCAATGAACTTTCTTTATTTTCATGACTGAAAATTGTAGATTCTCATTGAAGGCATCAAAACTGCGAATTAACACATGTGGAATGAAATACTTAAAAAAGTGTGAAACAACTGAAAATATGCTTATATTCTAGGTTCTTCACAGTAGCCTCCTTTTGCTTTGATTACTGTTTTGCACATTCATGGCATTCTCTTGATGAGCTTCAAGAGGTAGTCACCGGAAATGGTTTTCCAACAGTCTTGAAGGAGTTCCCAGAGATGCTTAGCACTTGTTGGCCCTTTTGCCTTCACTCTGCGGTCCAGCTCACCCCAAACCATCTCGATTGGGTTCAGGTCTGGTGACTGTGGAGACCAGGTCATCTGGCGTAGCACCCCATCACTCTCCTTCTTAGTCAATAGCCCTTACACAGCCTGGAGGTGTGTTTGGGGTCATTGTCCTGTTGAAAAATAAATGATGGTCCAACTAAACGCAAACCGGATGGAATAGCATGCTGCTACAAGATGCTGTGGTAGCCATGCTGGTTCAGTATGCCTTCAATTTTGAATAAATCCCCAGCAGTGTCACCAGCAAAGCACCCCCACACCATCACACCTCCTCCTCCATGCTTCACGGTGGGAACCAGCCATGTAGAATCCATCCGTTCACCTTTTCTACAAAGACACGGTGGTTGGATCCAAAGATCTCAAATTTGGACTCATCAGACCAAAGCACAGATTTCCACTGGTCTAATGTCCATTCCTTGTGTTCTTTAGCCCAAACAAATCTCTTCTGCTTGTTGCCTGTCCTTAGCAGTGGTTTCCTAGCAGCTATTTTACCATGAAGGCCTGCTGCACAAAGCCTCCTCTTAACAGTTGTTCTAGAGATGAGAAGGTGTGTCCAAACTTTTTTTTGGTCTGTACTGTATATATATATATATATATATATATATATATATATATATACTACTCACAAAAAGTTTGGGATATTTCACTTTCGGGTGAAATTTCAGGAGGGTCGTATGATGCCCTCTGACCTTCATGTGACCTTCTCTAATCTTCTGACTGCTCTTGTTCAACTGTTCAATGTTTCAGGAGTTTTTGCATAATTTGCTGTTCTCCAGCAAGGAGCTTAATGGCAGAATTCACAACAGAGGTTTCATCCATGAATTGCCCAATAAATTTTGGGGTTGAGTTAAGATTGGTATTAATCAGTCCTCCTCATCATGCTGTTCATATTTCGACATCATGAGATCATGAAGACACCAAACAATTGATCAGCAGGACCGCGCCATTGTGAGGCTTCAAGCAGGATGTTCTCAGACAGAAGTGGCCACTGAGATTAGAGTGTCACCAGCAGGTTGTACAGAGACACGGAGAGACTGAAAGAGTCACAGAAAGGCAGAGAAATGGACGTCCTTTGGCCACATCCCACGCTGATGACCACCTCATGATGAGCAATGCCCTATGGAACTGGATGATGAATTACACTCAACTCCAGGTACATTTAAGGGAGATGACGGGCACCAAGTGTCATGTCAGACCATTCAAAACCGTTCACATCACTATGTTCTGCACGCCAGGTACCTGACCACACCACCAGGCACAGGCGTCATCTACGCTTGATGAAGGACCAGTGGCCTCAGGGCTGTTAACTTATGAAACTTGATTCACACTGAGCAGAAATGATGGCCACCAATGATATTGTAGACTTAAAGGAGAGCGCTATGTATCAGCCACTGTTGTCACCAGACAAGCCTTTGGTGGTGGTGGTGTTCCAGTGTGGGCTGGTGTGTATAGTCAGTACAGAATGGCCCTACACTGTGTGAATGGTACAGTGACAAGTCTCTACTACTGGAATAACATCATTAATCCAGTCATTGTGCCTCTGCATGAACAACATCGGCCTAGTGTCATCTACATGGATGACAATGCTCCAGCTCATCAAGGTTGCATCATTAGGGAATGTCTGCTGAAGAATCAGATGGAGCGGCTGCACTTTCTCCAGACTCGAATCCCATAGAAAACCTTTGGAATCAGATGAGTCGCCGTGTAGAGGCTGAAACTCTGTACCCCAGAACCTCAATGACCTGAGGGCCGCCCTTCAAGAAGAGTGGGATGCCAGCCTCCGCACACCATAACTCCACTTGTGACCAGCAGGAGGCATCGTTATCAGATGTAATTGATGTTGACATGACAAGTTATTGAGAGAGTGACATTTTTGGGGGGTGGAGGGGTGAGGGAGGGTATACCCACAGCTGGTGTTGGCTTTTGTGTCAATAAATTGTGAGATCAGGAAATCACCATCACTGCTTCTACTGAAATGCCCGACTGTCATGATAAAATATCACTGTGGAGGGAACTATTACACTTTATGTAAACTTCACCCGAAAGCCAAATATCACTAACTTTTTGTGAGTCGTGTATCTCTCCTGTCAGATTTCACTCTATGGGTGGCTTTACATGCTACGATATAGGTACCGATATCGCTAGCATGCGACCCGCCACCATCGCTTGTGCGAAACGGGCATATCGCTGCCC
Source organism: Anomaloglossus baeobatrachus (assembly GCF_048569485.1). Taxonomy (NCBI): domain Eukaryota; kingdom Metazoa; phylum Chordata; class Amphibia; order Anura; family Aromobatidae; genus Anomaloglossus; species Anomaloglossus baeobatrachus. The sequence goes on along the minus strand of NC_134355.1, from coordinate 39,486,026 downwards.
GTGGTGCACAAAATCCGGCACCCCCGTCACACATTACCTGCATAGCGACGTCGCTGTGACCGGCATACCGCCTTCTTGCTAAGGGGGCGGTCCGTTCGGCGTCACAGCGACGTCACTAAGCGGCCGCCCAATGAAAGCGGAGGGGCGGAGATGAGCGGGACGAACATCCCGCCCATCTCCTTCCTTCCGCATTGTGGCCGGCGGCAGGTAAGGAGATGTTCCTCGTTCCTACGGGGGTCACACACACCGATATGTGCTGCCGCAGGAACGAGGAACAACTTTGGCAAAGCGATAGCATCGATACTTGGGAGTGGACTCCCATGTCAACGAGGAGCGATTTTGGACGTTTTTGCAACGATCCAAAATCGCTCCTAGTCGTCACACACGAGATCGCTGCTGCGACCGGATGTGCGTCACAACTTCCGTGACCCCAACGAGATCGCTGTAGCAAAATCGTAGTGTGTAAAGCCCGCTTATGGTTTGCTCGGTGGATTCCTTTATATTTCAGTTTGCAGCTTTTAGAGGCAGCTGAATAAAGCTCTGTGCACACAAAAGGAAGACACTGCAGGAAATTCCGCCATTTTATTTCCTGCAGCGTCATTTTTAACATTTTTTTTGCCGTTTCCTGAGTGTTTTTTCAATCTTTTTGGTTGTTTTTTTAAGTATTTTCAACTGTTGTTTTTTGTGGCATCTTTTTTTACTGGCATTTTCCAGTTGGTTTTTAAAACTCTAGTCATCAATTAGGCGACCGCTTGCAAATTTTCAAGCAAAAACATTTGCAAAATGCTCAAAAAGATCCTGGATATCTTTTTAGCCTTCCCATTGTATTGCAAACTACAGCATGTCTTCAAGGCAGAGTATAGCTGAAGAATTGTCTGCTCAGACTGCACATTTTAGAGTGGCCTTTTATTGTGGCCAGCCAAAGGCGCACCTGTGCAATAACCATGGTGACTAATCAGCATCTTGATCTGTCACACCTGTGAGGTGGATGGATTATCTCGTTAAAAGAGGAGTAATCACTAATACAGATTTAGATATATTTGTGAACAAAATTCCATAGAAGTCTTAGATCTTTGAGTTGTGAACACTTTGCATTTATATTTTTGCCTAATATATATATATATATATATATATATATATATATATATATATATATATATATACACACACAGTATATCACAAAAGTGACTACACCCCTCACATTTTTGTAATATTTTATTATATCTTTTCATGAGACAACACTGAAGATCTGACCCTGTCATATAATGTACAGTGTCAGTGTGCAGTTTGTATAACAGGGTAAGTAACTCAACACACAGCCATTAATGTCTAAACCACTGGCAACAAAAGTGAGTACACCCCTAAGTGAAAATGGCCAGAACTGTGGCCAATGTTTCAATATTTAGTGTGTCCACAATTATTTTCCATCACTCTCTTTGGCATGAAGGTCCCTAGAGCTTCACAGGAGCCACTGGATTCTCTTCCATCCTCCATGACTGCATCACGGAGCTGGTGGATGTTAGAGACCTTGTGCTCCTCCATCTTCTATTTGGGGAGGACCCAGAGATGCTCCATAGGGTTTAGGTCTGGAGACGCTTGGGCAGTCCAACACCTTTACTCGCAGTTTCTTTAGCAAGGCAGTGGTGCTCTCAGAGGTGTTTCCGGTTATTATCATGTTGGAATATGAAGGGAGGGGATCATACTCTGCTTCAGGATTTCACAGGACATGTTGGCATTCATGATTCCCTCAATGAACTGTAGCTCCCCTCAGCTGGCAGCACTCAGACAGCCCCAAACCATGACACTCCACCACCATGCCTGACTGTAGGGAGGACACACTTGTCTTTGTTCTCACCTGGTTGTCAAAACACACACTTGACGCCATCTGAAGCAAGTTTATCTTGTTCTCTTTAGACCACAGCACAGTTCCAGTAATCCGTGTCCTTAGTCTGCTGGTCTTCAGCAAACTGTTTGTGGGCTTTCTTGTGCATCATCATTAGATGAAGCTCCCTTCTGAGACATCAGCCATGAAGACCAATGTGATGCAGTGTGTGGCATATGGTCTGTGCACTGATAAGACGGACACCCCCACCCCTGTAACCTCTGCAGCAATATTGGCAGCACTCATTTGTCTTTTGTGAAAAGACGACCCAGATCAGTGTCAGGGTGCTGACAATCTTTTTATAGCCTCGGCCATCTTTATGTAGAGCAAACATTCTTTTTTTCAGATCCTCAGAGAATTCTTTACCACGAGGAGCCATGTGTTACGGGGGGACTGGCAGATCAGGATAAGGTGGTAAATATCCCAATCGCCACTCGGGGCCCACCGGGCTCCAGATGACAAAAGAGCTGCTGACAACCCGAAGGTTAGGCAGAGAATACAGAGCTGGGTGGCTCTGAAATAATAGGTGCCTGATCCAAGTTAAGTAACACTTGGATCAGGAGACTGTGAACCCTGTTAGCATCACAGGGTCCACTCACCCAGACCAGGAATTCCCTGTTGACTGCACAGGAGACCTGGGAACCAGTCACGTGTGTAGGGACACGTCAGACCGGATGACAACTCAGTTAGCGTTTCGGTGTACCTTTGGCGCTACATCGACCACATGTGCAGGGAACACATCAGGCCGGGTGGTGACCAGGTAGCGTTGACCGGAAGACCGCCGTGAAAGCGCCCTGTTGGCAACGTGTGTACGACACGTCAGACCGAGCGGTCCCCCGATTAGTGTTTCTGGTCCCCACTCGACTGGCCATGTGTGTACAGGACACGTCAGGCCAGGTGGTCACACCGGTAGCGTTGACTGGGAAGCCGATATGAGGACAGGTGGCGCAGCAGCCGCAGCCCAGTTGACTCCACTGGGCTGCACTAGCAGGACTGGATGATAGAAGGTGGAAGCCCAGGGCCTGACACTAATGTGCTGAGCCTCGGGTGTCTTGGCGTGACAAGCACCGGACGACTAACCCTGCCTACCGCTTCTAATCTATGGCATATGCCGCAATGAGACTCTAACATGGAGGTGTGCTCTGTCTGAGCAAATATGAAGACTGCACGCCTCCATAATGTCTCCAGCCCCCTTTATAACCTTGGTCCGCCCCAAACCCAGGGTGGACCACAATGGCACCTCCTAGGGCCAATTGTGGAGTGCCAAATTTTGAGTGACGTCACCAGCAGCCTGTCCGGAACCGCCACGTCACTGATGACTTCATGGCAGCCACGCCCCAAACACCTCACCAGTCATCATCTGACGACCAATGGTGAGGTGCCATGTCATAGGGGCGGGCCTCTGCGAGCCAGTCTGGAGTGGCCACATCATCAGGACACATGATGTGTGTCAGCCTATCAGAGCCTGCCACCTCATGGACATGCCCAGTGAGGTCCTTACTGGCCCTAGCCTCTGATGTACTAAGTGCCTGAGCATGCTCCGTAGCCTGAACAACAGTTTCAGAAATCAGACTATTTGCCTGAGCATGCTCAGTAGGCACAACACAAGACTTCGACATGGCACGATGTCCAAGTACCTGTGCAAAGAGGCTTTTCGCACTAAGTGTAGGAGCATGCTCAGTAGCCTGAACTGAGGACTTAGCCTCAGGAATGGCACAGTCAGGCTGAGCATGCTCACTAGGCGAAACACTGGACTTCGGCTTTGGCTGGGGTAAATCGGCGTGCGCATGCGCACTAGCCTCAGGAATGGCACAGTCAGGCTGAGGATGCTTACTAGGCGAAATACTGGACTTAGGCTGTGGCTGGGGAAAATCGGCGCACGCATGCGCACTAGCCGCCTTTCCACACTTAGACGTGGAGGAGGAAGCAGCCAGCTGGACGACCCGAGGCACGGCCAAAAACGGCGGTCGGCGCCTGGGCATAACTGGAACAGGCTGCTTGCGGCTTTAGTGGTGCCGATTCATAACACCATGTTGATCTTCCAGTGTCCAGTATGAGAGAGTGTGTGGGCGATAACAGCAAATGTAACATCCCTGCCCCCATTCACATCTGAGACGTTGTAATGAGTCACCTGACACTGGGGAGGGAAAATGCCTAATTGGGCACAATTTGGCCATTTTGACTTAGGTGTGTACTCACTTTTGTTATCAGCAGTTTAGACATTAATGGTTGTGTGTTGAGCTATTTAGAGAGCACTAAGTGTTGTCCTATAAAAAGATATAATCAAATATTTTTAAATAATATTTACAAAAATATAAATATATATATATATATACATATATACACACATAGATATGTATATATATATATATATATATATATATATATTATATATATATAGTGCCTACAAGTAGTATTCAACCCCCTGCAGATTTAGCAGGTTTACACATTCGGAATTAACTTGGCATTGTGACATTTGGACTGTAGATCAGCCTGGAAGTGTGAAATGCAGCAAAAAAGAATGTTATTTCTTTTTTTTTTTTTTTTTTTTTTTAAATTGTGAAAAGTTTATTCAGAGGGTCATTTATTATTCAACCCCTCAAACCACCTCCTGTTTGGTTCCCCTAAAGTATTAAGAAGTATTTCAGGCACAAAGAACAATGAGCTTCACATGTTTGGATCAATTATCTCTTTTTACAGCCTTTTCTGACTAATTAAGACCCTCCCCAAACTTGTGAACAGCACTCATACTTGGTCAACATGGGAAAGACAAAGGAGCATTCCAAGGCCATCAGAGACAGAATCGTGGAGGGTCACAAGGCTGGCAAGGGGTACAAAACCCTTTCCAAGGAGTTGGGCCTACCTGTCTCCACTGTTGGGAGCATCATCCGGAAGTGGAAGGCTTATGGAACTACTGTTAGCCTTCCACGGCCTGGACAGCCTTTGACAGTTTCCACCCGTGCCAAGGCCAGGCTTGTCCGAAGAGTCAAGGCTAACCCAAGGACAACAAGGAAGGAGCTCCGGGAAGATCTCATGGCAGTGGGGACATTGGTTTCAGTCAATACCATAAGTAACGTACTCCACCGCAATGGTCTCCATTCCAGACGAGCCCGTAAGGTACCTTTACTTTCAAAGCGTCATGTCAAGGCTCGTCTACAGTTTGCTCATGATCACTTGGAGGACTCTGAGACAGACTGGTTCAAGGTTCTCTGGTCTGATGAGACCAAGATCGAGATCTTTGGTGCCAACCACACACGTGACGTTTGGAGACTGGATGGCACTGCATACGACCCCAAGAATACCATCCCTACAGTCAAGCATGGTGGTGGCAGCATCATGCAGTGGGGCTGTTTCTCAGCCAAGGGGCCTGGCCATCTGGTCCGCATCCATGGGAAGATGGATAGCACGGCCTACCTGGAGATTTTGGCCAAGAACCTCTGCTCCTCCATCAAGGATCTTAAGATGGGTCGTCATTTCATCTTCCAACAAGACAACGACCCAAAGCACACAGCCAAGAAAACCAAGGCCTGGTTCAAGAGGGAAAAAATCAAGGTGTTGCAGTGGCCTAGTCAGTCTCCTGACCTTAACCCAATTGAAAACTTGTGGAAGGAGCTCAAGATTAAAGTCCACATGAGACACCCAAAGAACCTAGATAACTTGGAGAAGATCTGCATGGAGGAGTGGGCCAAGATAACTCCAGAGACCTGTGCCGGCCTGATCAGGTCTTATAAAAGACGATTATTAGCTGTAATTTCAAACAAGGGTTATTCCACAGAATATTAAACCTAGGGGTTGAATAATAATTGACCCACACTTTTATGTTGAAAATTTATTAAAATTTAACTGAGCAACATAACGTGTTGGTTTGTAAGATTTATGCATCTGTTAATAAATCCTGCTCTTGTTTGAAGTTTGCAGGCTCTAACTTATTTGCATCTTATCAAACCTGCTAAATCTGCAGGGGGTTGAAGACTACTACTTGTAGGCACTGTATATATATATATATATATATATATATATATATATATATATATATATATATATATATATATAAAATTGTCTCTCTGTGTATATATATATATATATATATATATATGTACAGTGCTGGCCAACAGTATTGGCACCCCTGCAATTCTGTCAGATAATACTCAGTTTCTTCCTGAAAATGATTGCAATCACAAATTCTTTGGTATTATTATCTTCATTTAATTTATCTTTAATGAAAAAAAAAAAAAAAATTGTCATAAAGCCAAATTGGATATAATTCAACACCAAACATAAAAAAGGGGTGGACAAAAGTATTGGCACTGTTTGAAAAATCATGTGATGTTTCTCTAATTTGTGTAATTAACAGCCCCTGTAACTTACCTGTGGCACCTAACAGGTGTTGGCAATACCTAAATCACACTTGCAGCCAGTTGACATGGATTAAAGTTGACTCAACCTCTGTCCTGTGTCCTTGTGTGTACCACATTGAGCATGGAGAAAAGAAAGAAGACCAAAGAACTGTCTGAGGACTTGAGAATCCAAATTGTGAGGAAGCATGAGCAATCTCAAGGCTACAAGTCCATCTCCAAAGACCTGAAAGTTCCTGTGTCTAGGGTGTGCAGTGTCATCAAGAAGTTTAAAGCCCATGGCACTGTGTTTAACCTTCCTAGATGTGGAAGGAAAAGAAAAATTGACGAGAGATTTCAACGCAAGATTGTGCGGATGGTGGATAAAGAACCTCGACTAATATCCAAACAAGTTCAAGCTGCCCTGCAGTCCGAGGGTACAACAGTGTCAACCCGTACTATCCGTCGGCGTCTGAATGAAAATGGACTGTCTGGTAGGATACCCAGGAAGACCCCACGTCTTACCCCGAGACATAAAAAAGCCAGGCTGGAGTTTGCCAAAACTTACCTGAGAAAGCCTAACACGGTTTGGAAGAATGTTCTCTGGTCAGATGAGACAAAAGTAGAGCTTTTTGGGAAAACATAGAGTTTACAGAAAAAAAAGAGGCATTCAAAGAAAAGAACATGGTCCCCACAGTCAAACATGCCGGAGGTTCCCTAATGTTTCGGGGTTGCTTTGCTGCCTCTGGCACTGGACTGCTTGACCGTGTGCATGGCATTATGAAGTCTGAAGACTACCAACAAAATTGGCAGCATAATATAGGGCCCAGTGTGAGAAAGCTGGGTCTCCTTCAGAGGTCATGGGTCTTCCAGCAGGACAATGACCCAAAACACACTTCAAAAAGCACTAGAAAATGGTTTGAGAGAAAGCACTGGAGACTACTAAAGTGGCCAGCAATGAGTCCAGACCTGAACCCCATAGAACACCTGTGGAGAGATCTCAAAATGGCAGTTTGGAGAAGGCCCCTTCACATCTCAGGGACCTGGAGCAGTTTGCCAAAGAAGAATGGTCTGAAATTCCAGCAGAGCATTGTAAGAAACTCATTGATGGTTACCGGAAGTGGTTGTCTGTAGTTATTTTGGCTAAAGGTTGTGCAACCAAGTATTAGGCTAAGGGTGCCAATACTTTTGTCTGGCCCATTTCTGGAGTTTTGTGTGAAATGATCAATGATTTGATTTTTGTTTCATTCTCTTTTGTGTTTTTTCATTGCAAGAAAAATAAATGAAGATAATAACACCAAAGAATTTGTGATTGCAATCATTTTCAAGAAGAAACTGAGCATTATCTGACAGAATTGCCGGGGTGCCAATACTTTTGGCCAGCACTGTATATATATATATATATATATATATATATATATACAAATAGGAAACAAAAAAACCACACACTTTCCCTCACTTAAACAAGTTTTATTGCTTTATATTCCCTTTTCAATAGAACTTTAAATAGAGACCCACATAAAAAAACAGCTCGATTAGCTCCGCATGTTTCTTCTTTTCCACGCATTTTAGGACGGAGACTAAAAATCTGATGTTTTCGAGTTATCCGTTATTAATGTTCCAAGAGCTCATAACAACTAATGCATAAACGCCCCCGCGTCCAGTGTTTGCAGAGTGTTCTGGTCATATCTGCAATAATATTATCAACTATTAATGTTTAATTTGTTTGTGTTGTGCGGATCCTTGTTTTTTTGCTTCTCCGACATGGAAGCTGTAATTATAATTTGTTTACTCTGTCTCATGATTGGTTTTGATTGAGCGTGATGGAAAATGCAGCAGTCTCCATATTTAGCCATGATCTCAAGAAAATGTTACAATTATTCAAAGTAGTAAGAACGACAGAACATTGAGGCTTTGGGCATTGATGTCTCGTACAAGCTGTGCACAGATCGCTACCAGCTCCTATTCTCAGCCAGTCCCATGGATGATTAATAGAGCGCTCGTGTACATGCATGACCACCAATGCAACAGATGGGTCATTACTACATCTCCATGACTTGGCAGATTCTTGTTGTTGGAAAGGTTCTACAATAAGCAATGTGCGTTGCATATCATACTGGACGGGGGTGGGAGGCACAGGTGCAAAATCTATGTGGACACAAATTCCCCCCCCCCATCCCCACTATCAAATTTGCCAAATATCCATTGCTTCTTCTTCGAGCATTGCCCAGCGGGGAGCTAGCTGAGAAAAGTCTCAGTATAATAAAATGAGCTTTGTCATCTTGGGCTTAACCAATGCAGAGTGCAGCAATATAATTGAGCTTTGTCATCTTAGGCGGGCTTTGCACACTACGACATCGCAGGTGCGATGTCGGTGGGGTCAAATTGAAAATGACGTACTTCCGGCATCGCATGCGACATCGGAGTGTGTAAAGGTTCGATGATACGATTAACGAGCTCAAAAGCGTCGTAATCGTATCATCGGTGCAGCGTCGGCGTAATCCATAATAACGGTCCGATGTTGTTCCTCGCTCCTGCGGCAGCACACATCGCTGTGTGTGAAGTCGCAGGAGCGAGGAACATCTCCTACCGGCGTCACCGCGGCTTCCGTAGGATATGCGGAAGGAAGGAGGTGGGCAGGATGTTTACATCCCGCTCATCTCCGCCCCTCCGATCCTATTGGCCGCCTGCCGTGTGACGTCGCAGTGACGCCACACGACCCACCCCCTTAATAAGAAGGCGGGTCGCCGGCCAGAGCGACGTCCCAGGACAGGTGAGTCCATGTGAAGCTGCCGTAGCGATAATGTTCGCTACGGCAGCTATCACAAGGATATCGCAGCTGCGACGGGGGTGGGGACTATCGTGCTCGGCATCGCAGCATCGGCTTGCGATGTTGCAGCATGCAAAGCCCGCCTTAGTCTTAAACAATACAGGGTGCAGCGGTATAATAAAGTGAGCTTTGTCATCTAGGTCTTAACCAATGAAGGGTGCAGCAGTATAAAAAAAGTGAGCTTTGTCATCTTGGCCTTATCCAATACAGAGTGCAGCAGTATAGTAAAGTATAAAAAAAATGAGCTTTGTCATTTTGGTCTTAACCAATGCACTACTGCACTCTGCATTAGTTAATACCAAAATGACAAAGTTCCCTTTACTTTTCTGCGGCACTCTGCATTGGTTAAGACCAAAATGACAAAGCTCACTTTACTACTGTATACTACTGCACTCTTAACCAATGCAGAGTGCAGCAGTATAGTAAAGGGAGGTTTGCCATCTTGGTCTTAACCAATGCAGAGAGCAGCAGCTGAAGATAAAATTATCTCCCTTCCTTTACTCTACATAGGCAGAAACAGTATTGAATCATGTGCACTGCAAATGTGCCGCACTGTGCTCTCCCCCAGCTGTCAACCTTTTCTCTTGTATGTCATTTTATGAGAAGAGAAACAGTGACATGTTGTGAGAGATGAGCCAAAAATATGTATTTTATATTTTTTTTCTAACTCTAATTAAGGCTGCGGTTAGGGCTTGGATTAGGGTTAGGGCTACAACAAAGCTTAGGGTTACAATTAGGGATAAAGTAATACAATAGCATAAAAAATAAAAAAAAGTAAAAAAACCCCAAAATATATAACAATGCATAATGTTTTTATTTTTAAAATATTATTTCAGATGTCAGCAAAAAGCAGAAAAACACTAAAGGGTCAAATGGCTTGGAATATAAGGACCTCAATAGTGGTGGACGGGACTCAAGCAGCTCTACTTGTATCTATTAATGAGGATCTTACAAGTAATGGGATACAACCTTGTTTCTAGCTGTAAATTATATGGCAGCGCACTGTACCCCAAAGGAAAGTAAATGATGGTAAGTCTAATAGGAAAATGTATCTCGCCTCTAATACAGAGTCCATATTTAGAAATCATTTATCCATTCGGCAGAATTGTGCCGCATATCTTTTTCTTCTTTATTATCATTCATTTGGAGGACATTTAAAAATAAACCTTGGAAAACAAGTTTCATGGAGATATTCTCATACGCCGGCCATTTATGTTCTAGTCCACACAGTAGGAAGATAATTTGTATAAAATTGCCCGGCGCGTGCAGCCTATGATGAGGATTGTGGTTCGATAGTAAATGGAAAAATGAAAGCCATCAAAATTATCTTCTCTAAAGAGTTCACAACCTGAAGGTTCCGACAGATGTTCCGAAGGAAAAAGACGAGAGGGAAATGGTTGGACAATTAGAAGTCTTAAAGGGGTGGTCCAGAAGTAGGAAAAACATGGCTGCAATATCTCATGTATAGCGCCCCCCCCCGACCATTGGATGTGTCTGGTATTAGAATTCAGCCCTAATTGAAGTAATTGGAGAGATATTGTCATGGAATTAATTGACCAAAATAGCAATAGTATTCCTTCCTTTAGTTTCCTATGTTACAGTGATTATCCAATCATTTACAACAGTAACATGATACCAAATAGCTAAAAAATAAAGTACCATATTTTTGGACTATAAGACGCACTTTCCCCCCAATGGGGATGCATCTTATAATCTGGATTTGGCTTACTGGAGCGATAGTGTTGGTCGGCGATACTGAGGGCTCGGAGGAGGGGGTGTCCCTGCAGTGGAGTGGCTCAGGAGGGTAGGCGATGCGGCAGGCTCCATTGATTTGACAGCAGGCTGCGGGTTCCATTGACAAGATGGACTTCAATTCAAGAGAATGGCTGCAGAGTCCTATATGTGCAGGCGCCACCATTTTTTTTAAGTCAATCTTGTCAACTGCGTTCAATTCAATGGAGTCCTCAGTCTGCCAGCAGATCAATGGCATCTACCGCTGTGACACCTCCAAGCCCGCAGTATCGCCAACCTTCTGTCCATTGACTCTCCTGAGGGGTGACATCCCCTCCTCTGAGCCTGCGGCATTGCTGACCCTGCCTCCTGTGACCTTCCTGAGCCACTCTACCACTGCCCGCAGGCCACCAGCAGATCAGTGGCGTCTAGTGCCTTGACACCCCCAAGTCTGCAGTATTGCTGACCTTCTGTCCACTGACCCTCCTGAGGGGTGATATCCCCTCCTCCAAGCCCATGGCATCACCGACCCTGCCTCCTGTGACTATTCTGAGCTGCTCCACCACCTGAGCCACTCCCCCCGGTTAGATATTATAAGACGCACTATGATTATAAGACGGACCCTCATTTTAACATTAATTTTTTTTTCCTATTTTCCTCCTCTAAAGTTAGGGTGCGTCTTATAAAACAAAAAAATATGGTAATTAAAGTGTATATATGATTACAATAACAATTTTGTCATAATTCATGTATTAACCATCAGTGAAAATATTCAGGTTCATATCTAAATAAGAGAAAAATAACCAAAATAAGTGCCAACAGGAATCCCACAGAGAGGCCCCTAGAGGGGGAAGCCCTAACGCCCGTTTCACAGATGTGAAGTAGTCTGCTTTACCCTGATGAAGGATGGGGGACATATTGACCAGGAAGTGGCTCCAGATGAGGGACATCAGTATAGGATGGGGGTCATTACTACACAATGAAGGGTGAGGGGGGGGCACTGATTGACATCATAAGAAACCAAAGGAAGGAGTATTATACAATATCTGCAGACTGCAAATTAGGAAAACAAGGGCAAAAAGTGGTCTACAACAAATGCAAAGGATGGTCGGTGAAATAGGAAATCAGGGGAAGAAGTGGTCTTAAACAGTGGAAACCAAGGGAAGGAGTGGTCTACAACTAATGCAAAGGGTGGTTGTTAACATAGGAAGTCAGGGGGAGAAGTGGTCTGAAACAGTGGAAACCAAAGGAAGGAGTGATCTACAACAAATGCAAAGAGTGGTCGTTAACATAGGAAGTCAGGGGAAGAAGTGGTCTGAAATAGTAGAAACCAAAAGAAGGACTGGTCTACAACAAATGCAAAGAGTGGTCGTTAACATAGGAAGTCAGGGGAAGAAGTGGTCTGAAATAGTGGAAACCAAAGGAAGGAGTGGTCTACAACAAATGCAAAGAGTGGTCAGAAACATAGGAAGTCAGGGGAAGAAGTGGTCTGAAATAGTGGAAACCAAAGGAAGGAGTGGTCTACAACAAATGCAAAGAGTGGTCAGAAACATAGGAAATCTGGGGAAGAAGTGGTCTGAAACAATGGAAACCAAGGGAAGGAGTAGTCAACAATAAATGGTAAGATTGATCGCAATGGAAGGCGTATTCTACAACTAAGATAAGAAGTGGTCTTAAATGAATCGAAAGAGTGCTTGGTACTATAGGAACCCGGGTAAAGGTAGTAGTATGCAACAAAGTGAAGTAGGAGTCTATTAAAAGAAAGAGTAGTTGGATACATAGGAAACCAGGGAAAGAAGTGGCCTCCAACAGAAGATGGAGTCACTTGGCGCAGAGGACACCTGGAAATTGGACGATGTGGTCTAATGAAACCAGTTTCTGGCTTACTAGAAGCTGATGAATGAGTTATCTAAAGCACAGAAGAGCTGGAGAATACAAAGTCTGGCATGTTGAAGAGCTGGGGATGTGGTATTCCGGCATATATGAGCGTTATGAAAATAATGACTCCGTAGATAAGCGATCTATGGAAGACGTTACCTGTCACAAGGAAGACCTGGAAAGAAATAGCAATTTCTAGTTGAACCTCATACATCCACTATAATTCAATATTTTAGGAATTTCAGACTAACAAGTCCAGCACAACATGAGCATACCCGAGCTCTTCACTGTAGACCAAAATATTTCAGCAACATCATTGAAATAAATATTGCAACTCGGTTTAAATGGAAAAAGCCTTACCTCTTCCCAAGGTCATGATTTCACGGATAATGCCCAAATTCAAAGGATAATATTATCAGTTCATAGCAATTAATATTTCATGCTATGTCGTAAAGGGAGTAGACCTTCAGCGGTAACTTCAAGACGAAAGATCCATAATTCATCAATAATTTCACAGATAGCAAAAATACTGTAAAGCACAAAACTTTGACAAAAAGAAAAGTTTATTCCTGGCACACATAGACTTTTCTACGCTGAGTAGACAGAGTGTAAAGAAAGTAGAGAGAAAGAAGAAGAATACAAAAATTGGACTTTCCTCCACAGAAGTTGGTCATTTAGTGCCAGATGGTGGGCAAGATAAATCTTGGGTATTTTTAGACTATAGTTTCAGGTGAGAATAGATTTCAGGCTTTTGTGCCATTTTTTTTTCAACAGTCACCCATTTTGGCATATGCCATTTTTGTGCAGCATGTGCCACTTTGAGATTTTACGCCGTACTCACCACTTTTCATCAGTGGGTGTGCTTAGGTTTTAGCCAGATGTATTAAGTGTCATGTCTATAGCTTGGCACTGATGAGGTTAAGTCAGGTGGGAGAAGTCTGTTCGGTCATGCCTCGTTCCGGGACTATCGCCGCTTTATTATTGTGTGGATACCTCCGGAACACCGCCAGTAATAGTTTTGCAGTGTGCACTCTTATTCCTGTGAGTTTACTCTGATCTGTCCTGCTACCCAGCCTACCTCTCCCTGACATTCATTCCCCTGTGTTCCCATCCTATCTACCAAACCTTGGTCCCGTTCTGGATCTCGTCCTCCACCCCCTCCTCTGTACTTACCTAATCTCCCGTCCTCCGACCTCGGTTACGTTTCCTGACTACGGCTCTGCTCCCCTTCGGCTCCTGACGTGACTCCTTGGCTTCCAACCCCCTTGCTTCCATTTGATTTTGGCTTGCTCACCCCCTTGGTTAGACGTGACATCCCAGTTTTGACATTAGCTTGTTTAACTATTCTGACACTTGTGCTAGCGACCTCTTGTGGGCTTTTTGTCTTACTGCTCTCAGAAATTTGATCTTCTCTAGAGCGGGCTTTGCACGCTGCTTTCTCGCTAGCGAGATCGCAAGCGATCATACCCGCCCCCGTCGGATGTGCGACACGGGCAAATCGCTGCCTGTGTCGCACAACCTCGCTTACCCCCGTCACACACACTTACCTTCCCTGCGACGTCGCTCTGGCCAGCAAACCGCCTCCTTTCTAAGGGGGCGGTTTGTGCGGCATCACAGCGAGGTCACACGGCAGCCGTCCAATAGCAGCGGAGGAGCGGAGATGAGCGGGACGTAACATCCCGCCCACCTCCTTCCTTCCGCATTGCCGGTGGACGCAGGTAAGGAGATGTTCGTCTCTCCTGCGGTGTCACACACAGCGATGTGTGCTGCCGCAGGAACGAGGAACAACATCGCTAATAAGCTGAAAACGATTTTTTGTTTCAGGACGACCTCTCCGCGGCAAACGATTTTGACCGCTTTTACGATCATTTAAGGTCGCTCATAAGTGTCACACACTGCGATATCGTTAATGACGCCGGATGTGCGTCAAAAACAACGTGACCCCGACGATAATTCATTAACGATATCGCAGTGTGTAAAGCCCCCTTAAGTCCCTGCGCCCCCAAGTGGAAGCTTGACATTAAGTAGAATGTTTTTAACAAAGTTGCAAAAAAAGTTGCAAACTCAACCCCTTCACATCCTAGGATGTATATGTAGGTCCTAGGTTGCCTTCCCCGGTTACCGTCGGCTGTCACATGATCTGATCAGCAGACATATGTGGCTAACAGGAGCAGGTGGATATCTGATATACTGGCGCCTTTTAACTGCTTAGATCAAGCTGTTAAACTCTGACAGCACGATCTTATGATCTCTGGCGGGTGTGGTCTGACTAAACTAAAACTGAACTGTTTGGCCATAATGACCATCGTTACATTTAGAGGAAAAAGGGAGAAGTTTTGAAGCCTAAGAACACCATCCCAACTGTGAAACACGGAGGTGGCTGCAGAATGTTGTGGGGTTGTTTTGCTGCAGAAGGGACTGGTGCACATCACAAAATAGATGGCATCATGAGGAAAGAAGATTATGTGGAAATGCTGAAGAAACATCTCAAGATATCAGCCAGGAACTTAAAGCTTGGGTAGAAATGGGTCTTCTAAATGGACAATGACCTGAAGCTACTGCCAAACTGGTTACAAAGTGGCTTAAGGATAACATAGTCAATGTTTTGGAGTGGCCATCAAAAAACCCTGATATCAATCCTTTTGAAAATGAATGGGCAAAGCTGAAAAGGTCGGTGCGAGCAAGACGACCTCCAAACATGGCTCAGCTACACCAGTTCTGTCAGGAGGAATGGGCCCAAACTCCTAACAACTATTGTGAGAAGCTTGTGGAAGGATCCAACACGTCTCTCCCAAGACATACAGTTTAAGGGCAATGCCACCAAATACTAATGACATGGAGGGAAACTTTTGACTCTGCAGAAAGTAATAAAATACCTTAGAACATTATCTCTCTCTCATTATTCTGGTATGTGGCAAATAGAAATAATTTTGGTTCCTAATTGACCTAAAATGGGAAAGGTTTATACTGATTTGATGTCAGATAGTGAGAAAAACCTGCAGATGTGTCTGTATAGAGAGCGTAGGGGAAAAACCTGCAGATGTGTCTGTATAGAGAGTGTAGGGAAAAACCTGCAGATGTGTCTGTATAGAGAGCGTAGGAAAAACCTGCAGATGTGTCTGTATAGAGAGTGAAGGGAAAAACCTGCAGATGTGTCTGTATAGAGAGCGTAGGGAAAAACCTGCAGATGTGTCTGTATAGAGAGCGGAGGGAAAAACCTGCAGATGTGTCTTTATAGAGAGCGGAGGGAAACACCTGCAGATGTGTCTTTATAGAGAGCGGAGGGAAACACCTGCAGATGTGTCTTTATAGAGAGCAGAGGGGAAAAACCTGCAGATGGGTCTTTATAGAGAGCAGAGGGAAAAACCTGCAGATGTGTCTCTATAGAGAGCGGAGGGAAAAACCTGCAGATGTGTCTCTATAGAGAGCGGAGGGAAAAACCTGCAGATGGGTCTTTATAGAGAGCGGAGGGAAAAACCTGCAGATGTGTCTATAGACAGCGGAGGGAAAAACCTGCAGATGAGTCTTTATAGAGAGCAGAGGGAAAAACCTGCAGATGGGTCTTTATAGAGAGCAGAGTGAAAAACCTGCAGATGTGTCTCTATAGAGAGCGGAGGGAAAAACCTGCAAATGTCTCTTCTTAGAGTGCGGAGGGAAACCTCTGGTTTCAACTGTATATATGTGAAACTTTTTTCCACCATGCAGTGATTGTAATTGGAAAAAAAAAGGAGTACACAACCCATTTAGTGGGAAGATCTCACCTCTCCTGGATGTTTCCAGGTTCAGCGCCAAATATTTGTTAGCCACATTTGATAAATAAAAAGTCTCAGAACCTAAATTGATGAGTTTTCCCCCAGATGGTAGAGCACGGTTCCATCATCACCGCATAAATATTTAGCTGCTATTTCTAAGCATGTGCAAGATCACAAAGCATGTAAAACAATCAGTGCAAGGAATCCACAGGAAGCGCTCGCTTTTCTAATCATATCTGAGTAATGGTAAATGATTTAGCAGTTCCTGGAACAGCAAACATGTGGCATTGTGAGAGCAACAGCAGCATGTGCTATGGAGCTCCGCAGTGCTGCAAACGGACAGAGATATTTACAGTTATCTTCTATTTCTTGACAATTTTCATGTAAGCTATTGCTATCTGTTATCATCCAGTTCAGGCTCAGTAGTGTTAACAATAGCATCCCGTTATTCAATGGGATCATTGTCCCTATTTTATCTAGGGTATCGCAAGCTCCTAGGGACAGAAACAGCAAGACGGCAATAGTGGATGGAATGGAGGTCTGTCCTTTTCGGTGTTGTCTAGAGCGAAAAATTGGTCTGGACACCATGTGGGCAACGCCATGAAGAGGCATCCAGGAGGTAACGTCACACCAGTCCTATGTTGTGGGGTGGCGTAATGTACAGTAGCCGGTTCACCCTAGTCTTTATTCCTGGTGGACTATCAGCTCAGCGTGACATTGATTTGGTGGTAGAACCATTTCTCCAAAGTGTCCGAGGAACCGTTTTCAACACAACACCCGGCCAATTGTTCCTCTGCGTTCAGTCTTCGTGGCCTAAACCTTCGCCCATGGCTGCAGCGTCTCCAGACTTGTCTCCCATCGAGCACATCTGGGACGTCTTTGGTCGGTGATCACACAGGAGCTGCCAGCAGAGGATCTTGATGATTTGCCCAAATGCATTCATGGTCCTCAGATGACCCTGAATTACCTCAGTGATAGCAGCCGAGGCTGTAAGTTTCGGGATTTCTGCACCTGGTGCTCATAATACAGACTGAATAAAATGGGATGTTTTGAAAATATTGTTTCCATTTTTTCACATACCATTAACATCCGTCCTGTGATTTCTATAATCCCACCATTTTTCGTTCTGGGTGTTGTAATTGCAATCTTGAGTAGCCCTGACCCTATCTCTATCACAGATGGGAGAAGAATTGTTAACCCTAGTCCTGACCTTAACCTTAGTCCTAATCTGAACCCTAGTCCATGTCCTAACCTGAACCCTAGTCCTTGTCCTAACCCTAGTCCTAAATTTAAACATAGTCCTAACATGGACCCTAGTCCTAACCTGAACCCTAATCCTTGTCCTAACCCTAGCCCTAAACTGAACCCTAGTCCTTGTCCTAACACTAGTCCTAACCTGAACATTTGTCCTTGTCCTAACCATAGTCCTAAACTTAATCCGTCGGACCCGTCATGCACCGCGGCTAGAGAAGGAGAACAAAGATGGCCAAAAGAGGCGGCGCCTGGAACCGGACAACGGAGACGCCCATTAGGCCCACAGCGCGACCGTTAGGTATTATAAAGTGATTTTTATGCTATACCCCCGGCCTGGGCTCTTATATACAGCATGTTAGAATGCTGTATATAAGAGCCCGATGGTGGTGGCCGCAGCTTATAGGACAAAAAAGTGGTGACAGGTTCCCTTTAAGGGTAGGTTCACAAAAGCATATAAATAATGGTTCAGAGATTCATCCAGAAAACTCCATTTTTGTCTTACTTGTCACCCATGTGCAATCTGTTTTTTACAGCAGCTCCTATTAATAATTTACATTTGCAGTTGCCTGTGTTACAGTATTGCACTGTATCGGCTGCTGTACTGTGGCATCCAGTTTCTTTTGCGCACCCATAGACTTCAATGGCCGAGTCTCATCCGATTTATGGAAGACACTAGTGAGTGCTGCTGTTTATTTCACATGGAGATTTGGTCAGGGGAAAAAAGTTCCCATCTACACTGATACAGTGAATAACATTGCTCGGAGGCGAGCGCCGCTCATTTTTTTCACAGATAGCACTGGGACCAAACCCTTTACTGCCCCAGACTGCCAGGACTGCTGGTATTAACCCTTTACTGCCCCAGACTGCCAGGACTGCTGGTATTAACCCTTTACTGCCCCAGACTGCCAGGACTGCTGGTATTAACCCTTTACTGCCCCAGACTGCCAGGACTGCTGATATTAACCCTTTACTGCCCCAGACTGCCAGGACTGCTGGTATTAACCCTTTACTGCCCCAAGACTGACAGGATTGCTGGTATTAACCCATTACTGCCCCAGACTGCCTGGATTGCTGGTATTAACCCTTTACTGCCCCAGACTGCCAGGACTGCTGATATTAACCCTTTACTGCCCCAGACTGCCAGGACTGCTGATATTAACCCTTTATTGCCCCAAGACTGACAGGATTGCTGGTATTAACCCATTACTGCCCCAGACTGCCTGGATTGCTGGTATTAACCCTTTACTGCCCCAGACTGCCAGGACTGCTGGTATTAACTATTTACTGCCCCATACTGCCAGGACTGCTGATATTAACCCTTTATTGCCCCAAGACTGACAGGATTGCTGGTATTAACCCTTTACTGCCCCAGACTGCCAGGACTGCTGATATTAACACTTTACTGCCCCAGACTGCAAGGACTGCTGATATTAACCCTTTACTGCCCCAGACTGCCAGGATTGCTGATATTAACCCTTTACTGCCCGGATTGCTGATATTAACCCTTTACTGCCCCACACTGCCTGGACTACTGATATTAACCCTTTACTGCCCCCCCCCCCCGACTGACAGGATTGCTGATATTAACCCTTTACTGCCCCAGACTGCCAGGACTGCTGATATTAACCCTTTATTGCCCCAAGACTGACAGGATTGCTGGTATTAACCCTTTACTGCCCCAGACTGCCAGGACTGCTGATATTAACACTTTACTGCCCCAGACTGCAAGGACTGCTGATATTAACCCTTTACTGCCCCAGACTGCCAGGATTGCTGATATTAACCCTTTACTGCCCGGATTGCTGATATTAACCCTTTACTGCCCCACACTGCCTGGACTACTGATATTAACCCTTTACTGCCCCCCCCCCCCCGACTGACAGGATTGCTGATATTAACCTTTTACTGCCCCAGACTGCAAGGATTGCTGATATTAACCCTTTACTGCCCGGATTGCTGATATTAACCCTTTACTGCCCCAGACTGCCTGGATTACTGATATTAACCCTTTACTGCCCCCAGACTGACAGGATCGCTGGTATTAACCCTTTACTGCCCCAGACTGCAAGGATTGCTGATATTAACCTTTTACTGTCCCAAGATTGACAGGATTGCTGGTATTAACCCTTTACTGACCCAGACTGCTAGAATTGCTGATTTTAACCTTTTACTGCCCCAAGACTGACAGGATTGCTGATATTAACCCTTTACTGCCCCCAGACTGCTAGAATTGCTGATATTAACCCTTTACTGCCCCAGACTGCCAGGATTGCTGATATTAAGCCTTTACTGCACCAGACTGCCAGGATTGCCGATATTAATCCTTTACTACCCGGATTACTGATAGTAAGTTACCCTTTACTGTCCTAGACTACCAGGAATACTGACATTAAACCATTACTGCCCTAGACTAGCAGAAATGCTAGTATTAACTCATTAAGGCTCAGGGCTAGTAGAAATGCCGACATTATCCCATTACTGCCCTAGAGTACCAGGAATGCAGACAGTAACCCATTACTGCTAAAGACTATTAGAAATACTGAAATTTACTCATTACTTCCATAGACTGCCAGAAATTCTGCCATTAATCCATTTCTGCCCTAGACTATCAGGAATATTGCCATTAACCCATTACTGCCTTGAACTACCAGATGTGCAGGCATTAACACATTACTGCCCTAGACCACCAGGAATACTGACATTAACTCATTACTGCCTTGGACTACCAAGAATACTGACATTAACCCACTACTGCCCTAGACCACCAGGAATATTGACATTAACCCTTTACTGCCCTAGACGATCAGGAATACTGACATTAACCTATTACTGCCCTAGGCTACCAGTAATATTGATATTAACTCATTACTGCCCTAGACTGCCAGTAATGCTGCCATTAACCCATTACTACCCTAGACTGCCAGGAATGCTGCCATTAACCCATTACTGCTGTGAGCTACCAGGAATGTAGACATTAACCCAGTACTGCCCTAGACTATCAGGAATACTGATATTAACCCATTATTGCCCCAGACTACCAGGAAAGCAGACATTAACCCATTACTGCCCTAGACTACCAGAAATGTGGACATTAACCCATGACTGCCCAAGACTATTAGAATTGCTAACATTAACCTATTACTGCTCTAGACTTCTAGGGATGCTGACATTAACTCATTACTGCCCTAAATTTTCATAGATGCTAAAATTAACCCTTTATTCCCCTAGACTGCCAAAGTACCAGGGATATTGCCCTCATGGCATTAGAGCAATAGAGGTGCAATAAGCCATTACACCCCTGGCTTATAAGGGATATTAACACGACTACCGCCCCATGCCATGCTACACTCCGCGTAGTCAGGAGGATCAAGCCTTGTGTCGGAAGATCCGAGTGTTGTGGGGAAAGCATGTGTTATGTTGAAGATGACGACTGTGGTGAGGTTAAAGATGGTGCTGAGAATCAGCTCTAAGATGGCAGATGGTTGTACAGGTCTAAAAGCAAATCTCACCTATAGTGAGTGAGGGAGAAGCGTAAGGGCATGAAAATCTAGCTGCCCCTGGAGAAGGTATGCCCCTTGGAAAAATGAGGGCTCTGTGTTGCTGTGGTCTATGGGCCCCTAGTTAAAGGATTTGGATACTTTTGTTTCAGGGTCCCAACCCAGTGGGACCGGAGTTGTGCCGACCAAGAAGAGGATGTTATTCACCTCCCGAACCAAAAATAGTTGTTTATGTTTTGTGTGATGTGGTTGGTGTCTTTCAGGTCTTCACAAGTTTGAGGACGACCATGGTTAAAGGTGGGGTAGAATGTAAGAGAGGTGAACAATGGTGGTTGCATAACCCTGAAGACACCAATCACATCAGTGTTTTGTCATGCCATGTAATGTATCACGTGAAATGTATTGTATTGTAATTTTCCTCTGTAATATAAGGTATAATATGGTATAATGCATAGTATATGTAGTATTTGTGGTGCCCTGTACTAGCCAGGTCGTCACAGATAACACACAAACACCCCCACCCCCATTAGACAGTAACACCAGTCAAACACAAAACCCTTGTTGCCTCCCTCCAGTGTCTGATGTCCACACCAGGTGGGGCGGAGCCAAGTGGTTGGCCCCACCCACCGAGGAGTTCACAGGCCTGGAGGCGGGAAAAGTGTCAGAACAGTTTAGGAGTTTGAAGTGAGAGGAGCAAACACTTGGGTGTCTGGGTTTGTGGCCCAGGCGCTGACAGCAAGGTTGGCAGACGGTGGTGGCCGTCTGCAGGAGTGGTGAAGCAACGCGGAACCGTAGGATCGGGGTCGGGCGTTGGCCCGCCGGTACCGACCGGGGAGCGAAGTGAAGCCAGCACACACAGGCAGGGCCATCGGACCCCGACCAGGCTTGGAGCCGCCAACAATAGTCAAATCCGAGTGTGACCGGAACCCCAGGGGTTTCTTAACAGCCAAAGACCCGATAGAAGGCAACCGCCCACATCGTGAGGGTATACAGCTACCGCATAAGGTTAGAGACCCAAGGGCCAGCGCCTGCGGGCAAACGGGCTC
Organism: Anomaloglossus baeobatrachus; assembly: GCF_048569485.1. Classification (NCBI taxonomy): domain Eukaryota; kingdom Metazoa; phylum Chordata; class Amphibia; order Anura; family Aromobatidae; genus Anomaloglossus; species Anomaloglossus baeobatrachus. The sequence continues at coordinate 39,463,822 of NC_134355.1, read as the reverse complement.
CTCCGGCATCCATACAACGGGGAGCGGACTACCATTAGGGATCCATAGTAGTCAAACAAGTACATCAAAGTGCAGGGAAAGACAGCCGCCATCACCTGTCAGAGACACTGCAGCCAGCTGCGGGACCCGTCCATCCAGCCGTTTGGTTTACCGAGGACTTTGTGCATCTCTTACTGAGTGAGTACACCCGTGCTATCCGGCACTGCGCCGCGCTGTCCCTGCAACCCTGCACCTCACCAACCCTGCCTCCCCGTCACATCACCGGGCCCCGAGACCATCGATCCCTATGCACGGAGGGGGAAAACAACATCCCAGCTGCTCCCTACCATCGCTCCCGGGATCCCCGTCACCAGCAGCGGTGGTGCCCATCTTCACCACAACCCGTGGGTGGCGTCGCGGACTAAATCCCCCAAACCAACCACCCCTTTCACTCACGGGCGAGGAGCGCCGCTCGAGTCCCCGGATCCGGCCCACCGTTCGAGCCACCGAGCGGCCGCAGCAGCGATGTCCCCGAGCGTTGGCGAGCGACCAGCAGCGGCGGCGTCCTCCCCGCCCGCGACATATTTATCTGAGAAAGTGACGGTTCATTCTAGAACAGTGTTTCTCAACTCCAGCCTTCAAGGCCCATCAACAGATCATGTTTTCAGGTTTTCCTCAATATTAGACACGGAATAATTCCATCACCTGTGCAACATTAATGAAAGCCTGAAAACCTGATTGAGGAAAACCTGAAAACATGATCTGTTGGTGGGTCTTGAGGACTGGAGTTCTAGAAGGAGTCATTGAGGGCCTAGTGAGCATATGTGACAGACGTATAGTTGGTCGGTGGTCAAGGTCGCATACAGTGGATGGTTTGTGCTAACGAAGAGCAGGAGATAGAAGGCATGATAGCATGAACCTATGCCGGAAACACATGGTGTGAACAGCGTTGTAATTAGAGACCGATCCTAGAACGAAGTGGCCCCAGACTGTGGGAACTCTAGCCTCCAGGCCCCTTAAACCATCAAGGTAATGGGTGACTTCCACTGGTGCAGGACTCTAGTAGCCAAGTCCTTTAACAGTTAAGGTACCGGGTTAAGTACAGCTGGTGTGTGAATGTAGTCAAACAAGAAAGAAATTTCTCTCTAAAAATCCTGGAGTGGAAATCTTTACTCCAGTCTTTGTGAGACCCCTAAGAAGACTGGACGTAGGACTACATGAAAGAAGGTGACCAACACGGTGTATGCTGTAATGCTGAACTGTATCTGATCATGTATGTAAAGGAAGATACTGTATGTGCCCGCTATCTGGAACGTGAAGTTGTGACACAGAATGAACCGTACAGTAAAGAGTTGTGGTTAAAAGTGAACTGTTGAGCTCCTTGTGAGCGTGAGTCATCACCCGGTCCTTCCCAGCGGCAGTATGTGGCCTACATGAATTCCCAGCCTGCGTTGCACAAATCCACACACCCAGCCAGGACCAGGTATTTCATGTAGCGTGCCGGGTCATCCGGAGCCAATCCCTCACCCATGACAAACGCCCCACGTCACTCCACCCTACACTCTCACACTACAATGGGTGATAACAGGGAGCAACAGATTACGTTCAAAAGCCAAAAATTAGACTTAGTGTTCCTTTAAGACATAAAAGGCAACCCCATCAAAGAGACTGTATTATAAGATTCAGTACCACGATACAACTACTACAGCTGAGGTTCCGCATCAGAGGCGGCCGCACGTTCAGCTGTTACTATGGAGATAAGACGTCTCTATCTGTGTTATCTAGCAGTAGTTGCCTTCAAGCAAAATTAACCGTTGGATGCACAATACAATCATAGTTAGGAACTATTTTTAATAAGTGTTAAATGTAAAGGACTTTATCTGTTCCAGATCTTTCTGTTTTATTTACTGTAATGATTAGAAGTTCTGTGTAATTCTGATCGAGGCCTAGAAGGATCGCAATGCAGAGCTGAATCAGGTATAATACTGTGCAAAATAGGATAATGGGGCTGAACTGCAATACCTGACATAGCCTTTACACAAAGGGGGCGCTGACATGTTTTTACATTTTTTTTCTTAATCTTTTCTAACCTCTTATAACCTCTGGTGACTTACATTGTACATGTGTGGGAGAAGAGCGCCATCACTATATCGAGTCTGGTATTGAACCCCTTAATGTCATTATAGTTTGACCTCTGACCCTCTACTTAATTTCTGCTTTTGATGAAATTTGACATCAAACTTTAAAGGGAATCTGTCAGCGAAAAAAAGAAATGGTATTTAAATGCTGCCATAATGGTAATCTGGTGGTAATATAGGATTAGGGCTAGGGTTATATATTATCTGGCTAGGGTAATATATTTACATAAAGCCCAAAAAGGTCATTAAAAATTTTTTTAAAACACTTTTATAAAACGTATTATTTTTAAAGAGAAACTGTCAGCAAAAATAATGGTATGTATCTGCACCCACAATGGTAAATCTGAAGGTAGATACCTTTTTAAATGTATATCGAAGTGTAGCACAAGCGTCCCTGCAGTACTCACTCCCTCGCTGCAGGGGACGCCGACTCAGCATCTCGGTCGGCCCGCATCACGCTGCTGGTCCTCCACATAGGTATTCTCTGCTTCCCCCTCCTGGGTTCTGTGAATGCTACACAGGTCCTCTGGGTGTGTTTCTGTTAAAGGGCCAGTGCGTCATTTCTTGGAAGTGCTTCTCAGCCTATCGCTGAGAGGCACTGGGTAGTTAAGGCACTCTCCCACTAGGGGAGGTGCCTGAGTCACGTGATCAGTTTGTTAGTGATTTGTTCCCTAGCCAGCCAGTTGTCAGGTACCCCTTGTCCACTGTTCGTTCCCTTGCCAGTGTACATTTCTGTATACTTGCCCTGCTGGTACCCTGTACCTGCCACAGGTTCAGTCACTGCCCTGGCATCTGCCTCGCGGTGGGTGCTTAGTCAAGCCCCTCCCACTAAAAGGGTAAGCCCTGGGTCCCCCTGTGGTCAATTAGGTCCACTCCTGCTCGCCGATTTACCATTTCCAGTGTTACATGGCCTAAAATAAAAGTGCAAGTGCAGGGATAAAATGAAGTTATATTCTCACTGTAGTTGCTCGCTTCCACTTATACACGGTTATATAATTTTATGATTACAGTTTTGTGTTGTATGTAACTATATTACACTAGTCCTAAATCTAACCCTATCTCTTATCCTAAAACTGTACCTAACCCTAGCCAAAACTCTAATCTTAGTCCTAACCATCCCCTAGTCTTAACCCTAACCATAGTCCCAGCCCTAAGCAAAGTAGAAGCCAAATTGTAACGCTAATGCTGCTCTCCTGCATACACTATTGGATGGAGGATGCTGAGCCTTGTAGTTCTGCTCCCCCTGCCTCTCCCTCCAGCATACAGTCCTTGATGGAGCATGCTGAGCCTTGTAGTTCTGCAGCTGTCTGCTCTCCTGCATACACTAGTGGAGAATGAAGAACATATTGAAGAAGGAAATGACATCAGACCTTTTTTTTTCTTTCAACAATCAAATGGCATTGTTCACTGATAAAAACTGCATAAAGACGCAGTGAGCAAAAACGCACCAAATCGCACGCGTTTTTGCCGCTTTTTTTTACGTGGGTGCGTTTTTGTGCGGTTTTTGCCGCAAAAAACACACAAAAACGCAGCGTCAAAAAGTGTGAACCTAGCCTAACTCTAGTCGTAGACCTAACCCTCAAATGAGCGATTTTCTTTAAATTCACAAGATTTGGCAATTGTTTCCATAAAGTTAGCACTCCAATTGCCCTAAAAAGATGACATTCTGAAGTCTTTTAGGTCTATATCCTACCTCTCTCCAGATCCTTAATTTAAACACAGTCTTAATAATGTCAAAGAGAGCTCATTACATATGGCTGTGGGTAAACGGAACTTCACTTCTATGCTGTCACACACTAGATGTAGGATGTATTCATTTTTTTATGGTTTTCTCTCCCTATCTTTATGGTTAAGCTGTCCTCTCACTATTCAGATACAATGCAAAATGGCTTCTGCATTCCCTGCCTATGCTTTTATATAGACTATGATAATCCTCCCTGATTGGCTGTGCTATACCATGTGATGTGCTGAAATCCATTATGCAGAAACTTGTCTGGCTACACCTGAGGTCATGTGAAGTTTCTCTGGATGATACAATTTTCAAAAGCATGTAAAATTTTGGGCGATTTGCATAAAATTAATTGCAAATTATTCAAGTTTGTAAGGTTCAGAAAATTCCCAAAAATTTGAAATGAATCTGATTTATTCACTCATCTCAAATTATATTTTGATGGAGATGGGCGAATAGTGAAATATTCTGGTTCCAATTATTCAAGTCGAATAATTTCTATTATTCATATATTCGTCACAAATGACAAGCCCAATGCAAGTCAATAGGAAACTTGAATAATTTTCAGGAGGACCTTGGAAGTCGGTCTAGGAGGGCTGTAAAAATGCTGAAGTGATGAAAAAGTGTTGAAACTGAATGGGAACAGCATGGGGAAGATGCCTGGATGCATTTCCGAATCACATTTGGTTTCTGAGAATAATATTGTCAGAGTATTATGTACATTAAAGCAGGACATAAGATTCCCCGTGGCTGTTACACTATTTCTGCGTCTGCTCATTAGGTCTCCTGCATATGCACTGCTTCCTCCACCCACTCTCTTTGAAGGTGGGGGAAGAGGCATGATTAAAAGGTAACAAAATCCCCCCCTCCTCCCAAAATAAATGAAAAAAATAGTTATATGTAAAATATTAAAAGATATTTAAAAAATCTATATACAGTCAGGGCCAGAAATATTTGGACAGTGACACAAGTTTTGTTATTTTAGCTGTTTACAAAAACATGTTCAGAAATACAATTATATATATATATAATATGGGCTGAAAGTGCACACTCCCAGCTGCAATATGAGAGTTTTCACATCCAAATCGGAGAAAGGGTTTAGGAATCATAGCTCTGTAATGCATAGCCTCCTCTTTTTCAAGGGACCAAAAGTAATTGGACAAGGGACTCTAAGGGCTGCAATTAACTCTGAAGGCGTCTCCCTCGTTAACCTGTAATCAATGAAGTAGTTAAAAGGTCTGGGGTTGATTACAGGTGTGTGGTTTTGCATTTGGAAGCTGTTGCTGTGACCAAACAACATGCGGTCTAAGGAACTCTCAATTGAGGTGAAGCAGAACATCCTGAGGCTGAAAAAAAAGAAAAAATCCATCAGAGAGATAGCAGACATGCTTGGAGTAGCAAAATCAACAGTCGGGTACATTCTGAGAAAAAAGGAATTGACTGGTGAGCTTGGGAACTCAAAAAGGCCTGGGCGTCCACGGATGACAACAGTGGTGGATGATCGCCGCATACTTTCTTTGGTGAAGAAGAACCCGTTCACAACATCAACTGAAGTCCAGAACACTCTCAGTGAAGTAGGTGTATCTGTCTCTAAGTCAACAGTAAAGAGAAGACTCCATGAAAGTAAATACAAAGGGTTCACATCTAGATGCAATACATTCATCAATTCCAAAAATAGACAGTCCAGAGTTAAATTTGCTGAAAAACACCTCATGAAGCCAGCTCAGTTCTGGAAAAGTATTCTATGGACAGATGAGACAAAGATCAACCTGTACCAGAATGATGGGAAGAAAAAAGTTTGGAGAAGAAAGGGAGCGGCACATGATCCAAGGCACACCACATCCTCTGTAAAACATGGTGGAGGCAATGTGATGGCATGGGCATGCATGGCTTTCAATGGCACTGGGTCACTTGTGTTTATTGATGACATAACAGCAGACAAGAGTAGCCGGATGAATTCTGAAGTTTACCGGGATATACTTTCAGCCCAGATTCAGCCAAATGCCGCAAAGTTGATCGGACGGCGCTTCATAGTACAGATGGACAATGACCCCAAGCATACAGCCAAAGCTACCCAGGAGTTCATGAGTGCAAAAAAGTGGAACATTCTGCAATGGCCAAGTCAATCACCAGATCTTAACCCAATTGAGCATGCATTTCACTTGCTCAAATCCAGACTTAAGACGGAAAGACCCACAAACAAGCAAGACCTGAAGGCTGCGGCTGTAAAGGCCTGGCAAAGCATTAAGAAGGAGGAAACCCAGCGTTTGGTGATGTCCATGGGTTCCAGACTTAAGGCAGTGATTCCCTCCAAAGGATTCGCAACAAAATATTGAAAATAAAAATATTTTGTTTGGGTTTGGTTTATTTGTCCAATTACTTTTGACCTCCTAAAATGTGGAGTGTTTGTAAAGAAATGTGTACAATTCCTACAATTTCTATCAGATATTTTTGTTCAAACCTTCAAATTAAACGTTACAATCTGCACTTGAATTCTGTTGTAGAGGTTTCATTTCAAATCCAATGTGGTGGCATGCAGAGCCCAACTCGCAAAAATTGTGTCACTGTCCAAATATTTCTGGACCTAACTGTATATATATATATATATATATATATATATAATATTAAAAATATATATAAACATAAAGGATTGAATGAACAAAGGAATGATGGTTCCTCACTATGCATAAATAGTGTTAGGTGTAAACAACTAAAAAAAATAAAATAGATACTGTTGCGAATTATGGTCAGTTGTACAAAATCTTCAAAACATAAAGGGTAATCCCTGCAGAAGTTTGCGGTTGCTGCATTGTGTTTGTTAGTAAGTTTGCAGTTCGGTATGTGTGTGTGTTAGTGAGATTGTTACTTAAGTGCAAATTGGGGATAAAAGCACTGCCATACTTAACAGAGGCTTGATAATTATAATGCTATAATGGAAGGCAAACACTTCAATTTCCTGATTTAGTCCCATCGGGGCTAGACGATTAAAATTTAAAATCTACTTGGTTTCTACCGTGGACACATGTTTGAGGCAGTCCTCCCCTCTCCAGTTGTATAATACTGTGTAATGCTCGCGAATGAAAGTGGGGAGTGGACCCACTAGGCCACAGTACACAGAACACCTGAGGGGCATGACTATGGCTCACTCCAGGTTTTCACCAGAGCCTTCGATGGTGAGGTTGGATTTGGCTGCAGGTGGAAACCAAGTGCCAATCAGGAAGACTCAATGCTGCGACAGGTGGCCCAGGGGGATGGACACTAGCAGTCTCTGATAGGAGGATGGCTGATGCGGTTGGCACGGCTTGTATGGATGGATGCGGCAGTGGGTTCTGCAGACATGGCTAGTATGGATTGTTGCAGCAGTGGGTATGGCAGATACAGCTGGTATAAATAGTTGCAGCAGCGAGTACGGCCTATATGGAACAATTCAGCAGCGGCCGGTAGAGCAGATTCGGCTGATATGGAACAATGCAGCAGGACCAGCCGTTACTACGAAACAGACAGACATAAGTAACACAGCAGCACATAGGTAACAGACCAGAAAAACTAGCGTCTCTAGGATTAGACCAACTTGCAAAGGCACCCCCTTTAAAGGAAAGGTGTCTCGTTTTATAATTTTTGTACTAATAATAGTAATTATGGAATCAATTTTTTTTTATACAAAATTAAATTCATTGCTTATTTAGTTTTATTTAATTCTATTTTTACTCAAACACTGGGGGCTTCCATCTTGGATTTGCGTTGTGTAACTGTGATGCCCTGGCCTAGCCAGGTAGTCACAGAAGAGTGCATCCTCCTTGGTAATTCCACCCCCCCCCCACATGGTGCATATGAGCAGCCGCCCTCTACCCCCAGGGTAGGAACTGAAGAGAGCAGGAGGGGAGGAGTTGAGGTTAGTTGTAGGAGAGAGGCAGAGCAGTGAGGAGTGTGTCTCCTGGGCTGCTGGAGAGAAAGAAAAAGAGCAAGCTGTGTGCCAGAGGAGTCTGCAGAGAAAGGAGCAGAGCAGTTAGGGGTTGGAGCCCCTGGACGTGAACGGGAACCCGGACTAGTGCAGAGGAGTGGACTCCCCATTCCAACCAAAGGAGCTAAGCAGACTACGAAGTACAGTGCAACACAGAAGGCCCCTGCTCATTGCACCGTGTGTGGAACCCGGACACTACTCGCCCACGGCTCCCGGTCACCGGCAGTTTGGTTTACAAAAGGACTCTGTGTTTACTGAGCCTCCACATCAGCACAGCCTCATCCAGCACCACGACTACCAACTGTAAGTTCCCTATTTCCTGTCTCCTAAAGACAAAGACTGCTCCCTGCAACCTCTCACAATACCCTGGGCCCCGGGACTACACCTCCCCTACCCGTGGAGGGGATCCCATCTTGCTGCCCCCTGCTCCATCAGCCCCGGGCTCCCCATCAACAGGCATCGGCGGTGCCACCATCCCATCACCGCAACCCACGGGTGGCGTCACAGACAATTTCCCTTGTAAATAACCCCTTTTCACTCGTGGGTGACGGATGGCTGTGCGAGCCCCGGATCCAGTTGCCACTCGAGCCACAGCCACTGCCCGGATCCGAGTGCCTCGAGCGGCCCCCCGGTTGTGATCTGTCCCCCACCCGCGACATAACCACAGTTACCTCAAATACGGTGGGCCCTGTGCATAAGAGATAGTAGTCGTGCTCCGACCTATTTATTCATCGTGTCTGCTTCCTGCTGTGACATGGACACACCCCCTGGGCTGTCAAGATCACAGCTCGGGGAGGAGATCGGCGCCATCTTTTGTGGAGCCCACAGTATATACTGTGCATTCCACTTTCCCCCTGAGCACAGCGTGAGTGGTGATCTGCAGCATGAGCCTGGCATTGCATTATAGATGGCAGGATGTGAACACCGCTCGCCGCAGCATGTGCTCACCTCGGAGCTCTGATCTTGGCAGCTACCACTGTCACTGCCAGGAGGAGCTGCCAAGTGACACCAGGCTGATGGGAGATGGTAGGCTGTGATCACTGCCCTGCCATAGAATGTACCCCCCTTGGAGCTCCGCTCTCGGCAGCTACCACTGTCACTGCTCTTTGTGCTGTCAGGAGGAGTTGCCGAGAGACACCAGGCTGACGGGAGATGGCATACTGTGGTCACCGCTAACCACAGCATGTACTGTTGCTGGGGGCAGAGGCCTCAGGTGAGTGCATGCGGCTGGGAGAGGTGACATCTGTGGGGGCACAGTATATGGGGACACAGAAATATCAGGGCACAGTATATGGGGGCACATAAATATGGGGGCACATAAATATGGGGGCACATAAATATGGGGCACAGTATATGGGGTACAGAAATATGGGGATACAGAAATATGGGGGCACAGGAATATGGGGGCACATACAGTACATATGGGGCACAGGTATATGGGAGAACAGGTATATCGGGGTACAGAAATATGGGGCACAGGAATATGGGGGCAAAGGAATATTGGGGCACAGAATATGGGGGAATAGCATATGGGGCACAGTAATATGGTGGCAGAGTATTTGGGGCATAGTATACAGTGGAGCACTATGCCATCTGTCCTTGGTGACACTTTAGACATATTAGGATCACTTTGCGGTCACCAACAAAATGGCTCCTCACTGTGTCTCTAAACTTCATCTTCCCTTATCCTTTAGGAAACACTCAGAACGGGAGGGGGAGGCATGACATCACACACATGAGAGCAGATTCTGGCCACTTTTGCTGTAGTTGTAATGAGAGCTAGTTGTACACTAGGATTTCAGCAGCTGCTCCCCGTAGTGAGTGGAAAATATCAAACTTTTGAAATATTTTTTAATATTTTGCTCAATTAAAAACAAATAATAATATTTAAACAAAACATTAAAACATTAATACTTTACATTTTTTCAGGTATTGACATTTTTTTTTTTTTTTTTTTTAACGGCACCTTCCCTTTAAGCTAAGGGTGCAATAAAAACCTAGTGCCTCTGCCTCTCAGCCACAGCCTTAGAAGCACTTCCAGGTTAGGGCACCTTGGCCCCTTAAGAATAGGTGCACGCATGTGTCCTAAGTGTGCAACCAGGCGTGCGCAGGCTCTGGGAGGCGGCAGCAGGGACTGGGGACAGAACAACAACCACTGAGCAGCGTGAGTGAGTGTACTGGCATCCCCGCCGATGAAGGGGGGCAGAACTGTGCGGAGATGCCGGTGGTGGCATTACAGTACCCTCCTTACGCCCCTACCTTTTCCAGGAATTTCTTAAGGAGAAGAGGGGCATTAATATTCTACTTGGGCCGCCATGACCTCTCCTCAGGACCAAAACCCTTCCAGTCCACCAAGAATAGAGTCCTACGCCTCACTCTTTTCATGGCAAGGATATCCTTTACCTCAAAGATGTCTTTTGCACTGACTGGTGAAGGCATGGTACCAGGGTTCTTAAAATACAGTAGCAGCTCAGGGCAACAGACTTGAGGAGACACCTGGAATAAGTTAGGGATATGCAAGGAGGCCGGAAGATTCAGTTTAAAGGACAAGGCATTAATCGGCTGGAGCTTCTTGAATGGACCAATAAAATGAGATACCCTGCTTGTAGGATGGTATCTTTATCAGATGTATCTAGAAGTGAGCCATAATTTGTCTTCAGGCCAGAATGAAGGAGGGTCCAGGCATCTCTTGTCTTCATGCCTCTTCATTCGGATGGAGTATTGCTCCAGAGAAGATTTGGTCTCCATTCAGATCTTGGAGAAGCTCTTGATGAGAACATTGGCTGCAGGGTTGACGGAGGTGATAGCCACCGAAAACAGGATTTTGGGCTGCTGTCCATGTGGCGCCCCTGACCTGGTCAGGCACCACTGAGTACTGCACCCATGCTGGGGACAGTACAATACAGGTAATCCAGATGGCTGACAGGGGTGTGGAACACAGGCGCATAGTGATCAGGTCTCACACATGTACCTTTGAGAGGACCCCTGGGGATCCCAGGAGGGGGAAAAGCCTTGACCTTCACTGGAATAGTGGAGGGGGCCAAAAGCCTCCATCTCCTCTCAAGGGGTGTGGTGGAGAGTCTGGTTGCTAGGTGGCGTAGGCTAGAACAGGAGAGGAGGAGCAGTGAGCCAGTGCAGTGTAGAGTTCAGGGAGCTCAGAGAGGAGCAGATCCCTGGGGCTGTGCAGTCTGACAGCGTCCGCGCAGTGGCTACCGACGGGGGAGAACGGTCAACTAGGAGTGCTACCTGAAAGCCAGCTCAGCTAGAGAGAAAGCACGGAGTGGGAAGTAAGGAGACTGCTAGAGAGCACCAGGCCCAACCGGGCGGCAGATCCCGAAGCGAAGATAGATCCAGCTTTCTTCTGCTAAACCTGCCGGTGTGGGGCTCTCAAAGCCCACACCACAACACCACAAAAGCCGCAGCCACGTAACCACAGTTAGGGCCCATAGGTCACAGGAGGCAAGCAGCTGGAGTGGCCTGGTCCGGGGAACAAGCAAACGGCAAACAAAAGGGGGAGAGAGGCTGCAGCATCTTCCCTGGGTGACCCCCATAGGGACTCAAAGTCGGGGCCACCCCAAACCACCAAGGGCTAAGGAAGGCGAGTCAGTAGTCACCCTCATAAAGTCAGCCTGAAGGATACCTGGTTCCCATCTGGTTCATCCCAGCTACGCCCGGGTTACTCACCCTGCTATCAAATGTGAGTAAAAACCCTAAAAGACATCCTGCCTGTGTGGTCATTCTGCGACTTGTGGTACTACAAACCTACACAGGGCCCTGGGGCTTGCCTCACTCTCAGGAGGCTACTACATCCGACTGCACATACCATCAGCCCCAGGCGTCCCCTAAACCTGCAGTGGCGGTCCCCACTGACCGCAATACTGAGAGTGGCGTCACGATCAAAACCGAAGATTCCCTACCTGTGACCAGCACCAGCTACGTGGAGTCCCTGAAGGTATGCACCGATACAGCATCTGCGGGGCTTCACATCTGGCGTCACGAACAGGATAAGGACTAGACCTGTTCAGACAGGTGACCATGTGCCTGGGCGGTCCGCTTGAAAAATTGGAAGCGCCGCCATATTGCCACCATGAAAAGCGCGCTGAATAACAACAGCAGCCCGCGCTGGAAGAAATTACCGCCCACGAAGAGGTGTGGCTACCCAGAGATCCCCTGCAGAGTTCTGACCTTGCCAGCTATGAGAGTGGAAGCGTCCAGAGACGTCGGGACAGAAAGGGAGCCAGAAGCCTGCTGCTGGGAAGGGAGCTGCTGCAAGAGGCAGAGCAGAAATTGAACAGCTTGCTATTAGAGGCAACGGCGAGTCCACAGCTGGGGAGTCGTGCAGAAGACGGCGCAGAAGAAATGGCGTCTGACCGCAGGAACCCAGAACCAGGCTCCGCTGCCTGGTGGTATCGGGAGCTGGCCCAGTTCTGTGACCGACTGGAGACCCGGGTTGTGGAGCAGATCCGGGAAGAACGAATGGAAATGCTGGAGATGACCGCGGCGGTTCGGGCCTATGAAAGGAGAGCCGCGCGCCGAGTGCCAGACAGGACGGCGACGACGCAGACCCCGATGCTGCCACCGGTGGGTGAGTCGAGTGATGCCCCGGCCAGCGCAAGTGCCCCGACCCCTGCTGCCACGTCCGCGGTCCCCGAAGAGGCGTCCGGTGCGGCGACGCTGAAGCAGGCCGCAGCCACGCCAAGTGCGGCCCTCCAAGCCCCAGCGGCCGTAGCGATGCCCTGCTCGGCCCACCAAGACCCGGTCCCTGCAGCAACGCCCAGCCCGGCCCGCAAAGAACCGGCTGCCACCGCGACCCTCATCCGCGCCGCAGAGGTGACGCTGACCCAGGCCGCCGCCCTGCTAGGCCCGGCCCGCCGAGACCCCACCGCCGCAGCAACGCTCGTCCGCGCCGCAAGTGAGGTGCTGAACCAGGCCGCAGCCACGCCAGGTGCGGCCCGCCAAGCTCCGATCGCTGCAGCGACGTCCAGCCCAGCCTGCACAGAGCCCCCTGCAACAGCGATACTGATCCAGGCCGCCGCCATGCCAGGCGCGGCCCGCCAAGACCAGGCCGCCGCCATGCCAGGCGCGGCCCGCCAAGACCAGGCCGCCGCCATGCCAGGCGCGGCCCGCCAAGACCAGGCCGCCACCATGCCAGGCGCGGCCCGCCAAGACCAGGCCGCCGCCATGCCAGGCGCGGCCCGCCAAGACCAGGCCGCCGCCATGCCAGGCGCGGCCCGCCAAGAAAAGATTACCTCATCATTTACCCCGGCCTGCAAGGCCAGAGCAGACACTGCTCCCCAGTCCACGGAGGTCCCTGATAGGAAGCCCACGCTGGGAGAGAACTCCACATACTGGCAGCTGAAGGCCGACATGGAGGCCAAGTTTCCGCAGTGGTTGGTGGATCAGTACCTGCGCCCTCCGCACACCCCCAAGGAGATTCAGGCAACCCCTGCAGCCGCGCCAGAGAGTCCACCGCCCGGACCAGCTGAGGACCACTCATCCCCAGCGCTGCCACAACCAGAGTGCAGCGAAGAACTAAGGGGGAGAGGAGGCCAGGAAGCTGAGGGGCTGACTCCGACTCCAGTGCCACCAGCAGTGGACCCATACCCAGAGCCAGAGATGCTGCCCTATTCTCGCTGGGATGAGGAAGACCTGACCCCGTCTGCTGACGAAGATCAGCCCAAAGACCTCACCTGGGAGCCTGCAGGCATGAACCCAGCCCGCAAGACAAGGCGTCGCAACAGAACAACGCTGTCCCCTGCACCACAGTCTCCAGAGCAGAGAGAAGTCACAGCCAGAGACCTACAAGAAAAACGGTCCCTGAGAAGAGCTAAAGCCCAGGTCAGAGGACCCCTTTACAGAGGAGTAGTGGAGGATTTCAATTTGAGAAGTGGATATGGATTCATTGTAGCCCCTGGTATCAAAGAAGGGATATTTGTCAACAGAAGAGATGTGAACGCTCATCTGCCTAGAGGACACCCTGGCAGAAACCTAAAGATGGGAGATACCGTACAATTCACTATGCATGAAGGCGAAAGAGGACTGTATGCGCTTGATGTAACACCATGTCCCAAAGAAGAAATAAAAGCCAGAGATAAAGAAACAGATACAGGAAAGGAAACAGATGAAGATCAAGAAAGAAAAGACAAGGAACCTACAGATGAGACTACCACAGACGACGACAAGGAGCAAGAGAGCGACAGGTGCCGCCGCCATACAGGCTCAAGCCCTGGTAAGGAGGAGTAAAGTAAAGAAAGAAGTTACCAGTTGAAGTTTTGAAAAGTTTTGTTTTGCAACGTTTACGTTTAAGCATGTGCCCACAAAAACTATTGTGAGAAATAAACTTTAAGGCTATGAACTTGCTATAGCCACAAACTCTCGCAGTGTAAATAGTTACACCAGAGGGCACCACCACCACCAGAGTCAGCCTGTTTAGGGGCTTGGCTCGTCTGCAACCAGGAGGAGCCCGTCCGTATATAGGGCCTTGGCTCACCTGCGACCAGAGAGCACGCCTGTTTATGGGGCCTTGGCTCACCACCACAAAGAGGGTACCTGGTCAGCACCAACTGTGGAGGCCGCCTCTACATCCTGCCAGAAGAGGCTGAAGGCGCGGATCCACCAGGCCAGGTATACCCTGAAACCACCAGCCCATGAAAGCCGCCTCTACATCCTGCCAGAAGTGGCTGAAGCCGCGGCCAACGTGAAAGGGTTTTGGGTGGGTTAACGGACTTGTGGGTGGAGGGTGGTGATGTATGGTACCTGGTGCTTTTAAAAATGTTTTACATGTTTTAATGTTTTATGCATTTTAAAATGTTGTCTTGCAGCCCGAGGACGTGCTGGTGATAACTAAGGGGGAATGTGGCGCCCCTGACCTGGTCAGGCACCACTGAGTACTGCACCCATGCTGGGGACAGTACAATACAGGTAATCCAGATGGCTGACAGGGGTGTGGAACACAGGCGCATAGTGATCAGGTCTCACACATGTACCTTTGAGAGGACCCCTGGGGATCCCAGGAGGGGGAAAAGCCTTGACCTTCACTGGAATAGTGGAGGGGGCCAAAAGCCTCCATCTCCTCTCAAGGGGTGTGGTGGAGAGTCTGGTTGCTAGGTGGCGTAGGCTAGAACAGGAGAGGAGGAGCAGTGAGCCAGTGCAGTGTAGAGTTCAGGGAGCTCAGAGAGGAGCAGATCCCTGGGGCTGTGCAGTCTGACAGCGTCCGCGCAGTGGCTACCGACGGGGGAGAACGGTCAACTAGGAGTGCTACCTGAAAGCCAGCTCAGCTAGAGAGAAAGCACGGAGTGGGAAGTAAGGAGACTGCTAGAGAGCACCAGGCCCAACCGGGCGGCAGATCCCGAAGCGAAGATAGATCCAGCTTTCTTCTGCTAAACCTGCCGGTGTGGGGCTCTCAAAGCCCACACCACAACACCACAAAAGCCGCAGCCACGTAACCACAGTTAGGGCCCATAGGTCACAGGAGGCAAGCAGCTGGAGTGGCCTGGTCCGGGGAACAAGCAAACGGCAAACAAAAGGGGGAGAGAGGCTGCAGCATCTTCCCTGGGTGACCCCCATAGGGACTCAAAGTCGGGGCCACCCCAAACCACCAAGGGCTAAGGAAGGCGAGTCAGTAGTCACCCTCATAAAGTCAGCCTGAAGGATACCTGGTTCCCATCTGGTTCATCCCAGCTACGCCCGGGTTACTCACCCTGCTATCAAATGTGAGTAAAAACCCTAAAAGACATCCTGCCTGTGTGGTCATTCTGCGACTTGTGGTACTACAAACCTACACAGGGCCCTGGGGCTTGCCTCACTCTCAGGAGGCTACTACATCCGACTGCACATACCATCAGCCCCAGGCGTCCCCTAAACCTGCAGTGGCGGTCCCCACTGACCGCAATACTGAGAGTGGCGTCACGATCAAAACCGAAGATTCCCTACCTGTGACCAGCACCAGCTACGTGGAGTCCCTGAAGGTATGCACCGATACAGCATCTGCGGGGCTTCACATCCATACACTATACAAAATGGGGAGTTAGTGGAGGACTCACTCTCGCGATTATTGTAGGAGAACTATGCCCATGGAAGAAGCTTGACCCAGTCGCTATGGTGCTCATTGATGAAGTGCCACAGGAAATTCGTCAGGATCTGGTTAACTCGCTCCACTTGGGTAGGCCAACGAAAAGTCCAAGGTGACATCCAGTAGCTTACAGGTAGCCCTCCAGAAACGAGATGTGAACTGGATGCCTCTGTCAGATACAATATGGTAGGCCATGCAGGCAGAACATGTACCAGATAAAGTGCTCAGCAAGCACTGGGAAAAAAGGTAAACCAGGCAGCAGAGTGAAATGGGCCATCTCAGAGAATCTGTCCACTACAACCCAGATACCAGAGCAACCAGAGGACCTCGGCAGGTCGGTGATGAAGTCCATCATTATGTGCTGCTATGGAGCAGATGGCAAAGGTAAGGGAACTAGTTGCCCAGCAGGAAGCTTCTTAGGGGTCTTGTTGTGGGCACATGAGGGACAAGCCAAAATAAACTTCACAATGTCTTGATGCAATGTGGGCAGGAATGCTGAGAGATCAGTTGAATAGACTTCTTCTGTCTAGCGTGGCCAGCCAACTTTTTGCCTGTTTGCCTCTGAGATTAATGTTTTTCGGGGAAGAACTATGGACATATCCACATAGCCACCATGAACATCTTGGAAGGCTCAGTAATGTGCTAAGGCTACTCCTCTTTGTCGGCCGACATAAACAACCCGGAAAGCATATCTGCCTTGATGTTCTTTTTGGCTGTCCAGAAATGGAGAACAAAGTGAAAGTGGGAAAAGAAGAGTGATGACTGGCTTGACGTGGGTTCAGTTTCTGAGCTGACTGTAAGTAGGCCAAGGTTTTTTGATCAGTGTAGATGACTACAGGATGCACCACTCCCTTCAGAAGGTATCGCCACACCTCTAGAGCCATCTTGATCGCCCATAGTTCTTGGCCTCCAATTGCGTAACGTCGCATAAAGGTGGAGAAGGCGTTGTAAAAGAAACTGCAGATTACCATCTAACCGTAAGCTGATTTCTGCATGAGGACAGCTCCAGCCCCAGAGGAATACGCAGCCACCGCCAAGAAGAACTGTCTATTTATCTCCAGTCTATGCAGTGCCAGAGCTGATGAGAAGGACTGCTTGATGGAGACAAATGCACTTTCAGCTTCAGGGGTCCAAATTTTGAGATTCGCCCCCTTGCCGGTCAGAGCCAAAATAAGAAGAATCCGAGAAGAAAACTGCGGAATAAATTGGCAATAGTAATTTGCGAACCCCAGGAACCACTGAATCACTTTCAGACTATCAGAACGAGGCCACTTCAGAACCGCCGCCCCCTTCTCTTGGTCCATCTACAGGCTGATGTCAGAGCTTATGTAGCCCAGGAAGGGAAGGGATGCTGGTTCAAAGAGGCACCTCTTGAATTTGGAGTATAACTAATTCTCCCTCAGCCTTTGTAGTACCAGGCGAATATTCCCCCTGTGTGCAGGCAGATCAGGAGAGAACACAAGGATGTCCTCCAGGTACACCACCACGCATGAATAGAGAAGATCCCGGAAGATGTAATTTTGAAACTCCTGGAAAACCATTTCTAGCATTGCTGAGACCGAAAGGCATTACCCACTATTTATAGTGGCTGTCATGGGTATTAAAGGCAGTTTTCCATTTATCTATGAACCGTATATGAAAAAGATTGTATACTTCCACGGGGTCAAGTTTGGAGTAGATCCTGGAGCCTCAGAGATGGTTCAACAATTCCGGTAAAAGCAGCAGCGGTTACTTATTCTTGGCCGTGATTTGGTTGAGACCTCTTTCATTGATACAGGGAGCCATTTTTTTTACATAAAAAAAACCAGCTTCGGCTGGTGAGGAGGACTTCTAGATGAATCCCCTTGCCAGGTTCTCCTTGATGTATTCGGAAAGGGCTAGGGTCTCCGCCTGTGAAAGAGGACAGATATGGTAAAATGGAGGAGAGGAACCAGGAAGTAGGTTGATTGGTCGATCATACGGCCTAAGTGACAGCAGTGTCTTCTTGTCGAAGAAATCTGCATTTACCCAATAGGTGGATGGCAAGCGCAGAAGGTTAGAGGGCATCACTGATGGACGAGTAGGACGAACTGGAATGAGACACTTTTTGTGACAAGACTTACCCTCATTTGATTAAATCTCCAGATCTCAATTTCAAGGCAGGCTCACGTCTCTGGAGCCACAGCAGAAGCAATAGTAGAGGGTGCGACATCCTGGGTAGCACGTGGAAAGCAATTTTCTCCTTGTGCAGCATTCCCACCTGAAACTCAACTTGCTCGCTGACAAGCTGGATAGGCCAAAAGCTTTCCATCCTCAGAGGTCACTTTTGAAGACGATGTGCAACACCCAGTTGTATAAAGTTCATCTAAGGTCAACTTTCCGACAGACCTTAGACCTAGAAATTTCCTGGGTTTCTTGGACAGAAATGGATCAGGTGAGTAGGACTTCTGCAGTAAAAGCACCCTTCTTTGATGCGACGGATCTCTCGGCGGAGCTTTGCCGGATGCACCTGTGGCGCCCTGGACAAGCCAGGGGCCACAGAGAACAACACCAACACACCCCACACTCCCGATCAGGCACACCAAGGTCAGACACAAAACCCTTGTTGCCTTCCTCCAGGGGCTGATGTTAACACCAGAGGGTGGGCCAGGCGGTTGGCCCCGCCCACCGAGGAGTTCACAGTCCTGGAGGCGGGAAAAGCAGGCAGATCAGTTAGGGAAGTGGAAGTGGAAGGAGGAAAGTGGCAGTTAAGCAGCCTGAAGTTGGTCCGGGTGTGTGGCCCGGACGGATCAGCAAGGTTGGCAGACGGTGGTGACCGTCTGCAGGAGTGGCCTATCCGAGTTTACCGTAAGGACCGTGGACGGGCGGTGGCCCGGCGGTACCGGACCGGTACACAAAGAGAAGCCAGCACCAACCGGCAGGGGCTTACGGACCCCGTCAAGGCTAGGAGTCGCCGTGCAATTTGCCAAATCTGTTAGCGAAGGGAACGTCCTGGGTTTCCCAGCAGCCAAGTCCCGACAGAAGGCAACCGTCCAACCGAGAGAGGGAAACACAGTCACCGCCAAGGCTAAAGTTCCCAGGGCCAGAGCTTGCGGGCAAAAGGGGCTCCTTCAGCCCATATCCAAGCTGGGGAGCGGGTTACCGGTGGGAACCCATTGGAACCATTTACAGTACATAGGTGCAGGGAAAGGCAGTCTCCATCACCCTGCCGGGAGAAACAACACCGCAGCCGTCTGTGGGACCCGTCCATCCAGCCGTGTGTTTTACCGAGAACTGTGTCCTCATCATTGGCTGAGTGAGTACTACCGTGCCGTACGGCACAGTGCTGCCCCCGCGACCCTGCACCTCACCAGGCCCCGTAACCCGCCTGCCATCCATCCCTACCCCATCACCGGGCCCCGGGACAACCAACCCCCTACCCACGGAGGGGAGAACTAACATCAAAGCTGCTCCCTGTCACCGCTCCCGGGATCCCCGTCCAGAGCAGCGGTGGTGTCACAACTTCACCACAACCGTGGGTGGCGTCACGGACAATATCAAATCCCCACAATCAAAACCCCTTTTCACTCACGGGCGAGGAACGCCGCTCGAGTCCCCGGGATCCGGCCCACCGCTCGAGCCACCACCGAGCAGTAGCCGCAGCAGCCGGACCCGAGCAGTGGGAGAGCGCAGCGTCCCCTCCTCCGCCCGCGACACACCTAGTCCATCTCTATGGGCTCAGGAACAGTCTTGGAGGATGCGAGTCACGGCATTATGGGCCTCTTGAATAAAGGAGCCAGGTGTATCGACCTCCTCTCTCGGTTTGCTTCTCTGGATTGTTCTTGGAACCTGAGGACTATTCAGATAGCCAGCAATACCAGGTTGTTCAGAGTAGAAGGCACTGCTTGACCTGCCAGCTCATCCTTGATCCTATTGGATAATCCTTCCCAGAATGCAGCCACCAGTGCTTCATTATTTCAGCCCAGTTCGGAGTACAGGGTGTGGAAGTGGAAGGCATACTGACCTATGATGATGCTCCCCTATCGGAGTCTAAGGAGTGAGGATGCTGCCAAGGAAACTCGACCCGGCTCATCAAACACTTTGCGGAATGCCTCTAGAAAGATCTCCAGATTCTGGATAAAAGAATGTCTCTTCACCCAGCTGGTTGCAAGGGTATAGACACAGACAGTCTTTGATATAACAGATGTGTGACGCTCTGGCCTATCAGGTCGTCACAGGGTATTGTGCAATTTGCCCTTCTGCACAGTATACACTCCTCCTTGGTTACGGATCCTGGTCCTTTGGTGTTGCTAACAGCTTAGCCAGTCAAAATCCTAGGAACACTTTGCACCACACCCACCAGTCACACCATTGGGGGGCCTGAAGGTAATAGGGCCGCCCACATGGGGGGTTGGAAGGGGAAAGTGAGACAGTGACAGAAGAAGTGAAGAGGGAGTGAAAGGAGATGGAGGTGGAAGGTGACTCTCTGAGAGAAAGAGGTCACCGGTCTGTAGCAGGGCTCCTGAAGTCTACTAGGTGGCAGACGTTGGTCTGGACCTGGTAGGACCTGGAACCCCGGTCGCAGGGGATCGCGTCAAGGGGTACTGACTGCTGAGGAGGGCAGCCGGCGGCCTTAAGCCATGACCTGGCAGGGGCCAGGGCACGACGGGTACGTGGACCCTAGGCCGGGAAGTAGCTTCACGCGTCCTGGTAATTTACCTGACGGGGTGAAGACTTCAAGATTCATCCCCAACCCGCTCCAAAATCGGGGTACTAGCGCACCGATGGGATATGACTTTCCCAAATTACAGTCCAAAGAAATCCTACACGTGAACCCTGAGAGCAAGCTCACTCCATTAGCCATATGGGTGAGCGGGACCCGAAAAGTTCCAAACTTGAGGGTCCATATAGTGAGAAGGTGTCAAGGAAAAGGCCACAGGCTAACAGCAACACCAAGGGCATGGATCCACGTGTGCTCCCTCCCTGCTGCAGTGGTGCTCAGAATTCTGTTTTATAAGCTGTCGGTGTTATTCTTCTCAGACTGAGTGAGTACACTGAAAACCTCTTTTCCTCTTCCCAATGGCACCCCTGTCACTAACACCAACGGGCCCCGGAGCACAAAACCCCTACCCACGGAGGGGTTAAAACATCCTGCTGCTACACCATCGCCACCGGGCTCCCCCCTCCCCAACAGCAGCGGTGGTATTCCACATTAGCACGCACCGTGGGTGGCGTCACAAACTTCTAACTCCCCTGTATATACCCCCTCTTCAAATTCGAGTGTCCACGCGAACCCCCACGGTTCCGGAGACCCCTCGAGCCACCGCGGCTCCGGATCCGAGCGGCTCGGCCGCTGGCACGGGGGCGGTACAGATGCATTCGGAATGTCTGATGCGGCAGGCACGACCAGTATGGAAGAATGCAGCGGGTTTGGCAGACACAGCTG
Organism: Anomaloglossus baeobatrachus; assembly: GCF_048569485.1. Lineage (NCBI taxonomy): Eukaryota > Metazoa > Chordata > Amphibia > Anura > Aromobatidae > Anomaloglossus > Anomaloglossus baeobatrachus. The sequence goes on along the minus strand of NC_134355.1, from coordinate 39,442,540 downwards.
GTATGGATCGTTGCAGCAGCATGTTTTTCCCATATGGAATGATGCAGCAGTAACAGCTTTTACAGCAGGTTTGGCTGCTATGGAATTATTAAGCATGGGTGGCCGGTACTACGAAACAAACATACGTAAGTAACACAGCAGCAGCAAATAGGTAAAGGGCCTGGACAACTAGAAATGCGTCTAGTCTACTATTACACCACATTGCCCAGGCACCATAGGAGGAAGGTGCCATAAATACCTAGTGCCTCTCAGCCATAGACTGAGAAGCACTTTCCGGGTTAATGCATACCGGTCCCTTAGGAAAAGGTGCGCCGTCACCCTAAGTATGTTCCTAGGAGACATGTGCAGTGTGCGAAGGCCCTGGGAGCTAGCAACATGGATCAGAGATGGAGCAACCACCACTGGGCGGCCGGAAGGTGAGTCTGCTGGTGTCCCTGCCAGGGAAAGGGGAGCATGACAGTGCGGGAACGCCGGTGGTGGCGTTAGATACTGTTTGTATGCCGAAAATACTTGTCCCTTGAAAGGATTTGTTGTGACTTTCCGCAAAGTGCCTAGATAGTGGGCGGCCAAGAAAACCTTTGGTGATGTTGTTGAAGTGTCCTTTTATTCTTATAGCTGGAACCCTTTTAGTACGACAGGCACATACATTTTATTTCAGGAGCATACACTAACATAGACTATCTTCTTTTTTGAAACATGAGATGGTTTTTTTGATTGAAAATTGTGTAGTACAGTTGGAGTTGGTGAATTTGTTGATGATAGCCGGATGCATTTTAGAATGTATGCAGAGGGGGCATTTACCCCACGGTTTGAAAACCAGTTTGGGAGATAAAAAGTGTCAGTTTTCTATATTGGCCCTGGATGTAAAATTATTTTGTTTGATTGTGGGTGCTACTAAACTTCCCAAAATTGTGGGCTTTCCTGAAGACAAAGCGTGGTTGTTCAGGTAGAAGTTCAACTGTGATTTTCTCCATCTTCAGGATTGGCAAAGTGTTTGCGAACAATTTTTTTAAAGTACCCTAATTGTCCTGAAATTGAGTAATGAAAAGTAATTGGCTTATTTGCTGCATAATATTGGATAGTGAAGAAAATATTTTGTTTTTAAGTAATAGATTCATTCTAGGGCTTGCTTGAACTTAATTGATATAGTTTGCCACTAAAGTTGGATTGAACCTTTACGTTTGAATTATTTTTTGAGCTGTTCAGTTTCCTCAATATAATAATATAATGTTCCAAATAGGTGCAATTGCGGCAGACCCGTGTGAATTATGCCTTAGGAATGTTCATTACCCAAATCGAGAGGTCACAGCTTGTGGTGTGAAAAACACTGTTGGAGACCATCTCCTTGTGATAAAATTTAGTGGCTAATTTGCCTTGAGCCACAAATATGGATAGGTCCGTGAAGTTCACTGTGACTGAACTGACGTTTGGAGTGAAAGCAAAGCCAAAGTAATTTTGATTAATTCCTTAGAAAAATCTGGCTAATTCGTCATGTGAGCCTTCCCAGATAAACAGAATATCATCAATGAATCGTTACCATAGCATTAACCCTTTGGGTGGGAGACCTTGCTGGTAGATGTATTGCTCCTCCAATAGGTTGGCATAGCTGGGGGCAAAATGTGTCCCCATTGCAGTACCCCATGTTTGTAAATAGAATTGTTTCTCATGGATGAAATAGCTGTGGGTTAAGAAAGATTCAATACTGTCAAAGATGAATTTTATTTGGACCTTGAACAGTGTGCCCTCTTTTTTCAAGAAATATCTGCTGTATTGTACTGCTGTATGACTGTATATAGGGATTAAATGTCTAGGGTTCCGAGAATGTAGTTACTGCTCTATGTGTTTGACTCCAAAATTTCTAGTACATGGCCCGTACCTTTTAAATATGCTGGTTATAATATGGCACAGCTTTGAAGATCGTTGTCCATATATTTGGATAAATTTTCTGTTACACCATTGATGCCCGATATCATAGGTCTTCCAGGTGGATAAGTGCTATCCTTTTGGATCTAAAAATTGGCAATGCTGGGTGTTTTCAATGCAAATTGAATTTTTTTCTTGTTTAAAATCCTTGCATTTCTGCTTGTGTTAGCAAAATGTTCCAATTTTTTAATATATATCTCAGAAGAATCCTTTTTGGTTTATTATATTTTTGGGCATTTCCATAAGGCGGTTGGATTCTTTTTGATCCCTGATACATGCTCCGATTCATGATTACTATGCCGTCCCTATGCCGGATTATAATGTTTTCATTTTCTCTTTTTTTTCTTCTTTTTTCTTTTTATTTTCCTTCTTTTTCTTCTATTCTTTTCATCCCCTTTTGTTTCCGATGTTTTGTTTTCAAGAATTTTTAAACACATCCTGTATATCCATAACCATGTGTAAGAAGAGGTGACTGTGATCCCTGACAGGGGTCACTCCTAGACCTGCTACCCTTTTCACGTGTCCACAGCTGGGCATATCATTTTCCTCTCTGAGGTTCCCCACAAGTGTCCGACACTGGATTCACTTCCCTTCTAGGTCTCTCTCTAGCAGGGTTCACACACTTGCCTGTATGCTGGATCTTTGTTTCCACGTAGGTTACTAGCTGGACTTGGTGCCTTGTTTGTACAGAACACACCCAGAAACTTGCCTTTGCCACAGCACACTGCTAAGTGAAAAATAGTCTCTTTCCCTGCACTGTAGCCCCTCCCACTGTGGGCTGATCCCAACTGTGAACTGTCTCTGATCCTGCAGTCTGTTTCTGCGCACACTTAATCTTTCCCCCAATTCTATGCAAAAATTATAATATATTACCAACACTGCTATGCTTTAAACTTTACCCTAAAATACATACAGTGCCTACAAGTAGTATTCAACCCCCTGCAGATTTAGCAGGTTTACACATTCGGAATTAACTTGGCATTGTGACATTTGGACTGTAGATCAGCCTGGAAGTGTGAAATGCACTGCAGCAAAAAAGAATGTTATTTCTTTTTTTATTTTTTTTTTTTAAATTGTGAAAAGTTTATTCTAAGGGTCATTTATTATTCAACCCCTCAAACCACCAGAATTCTGTTTGGTTCCCCTAAAGTATTAAGAAGTATTTCAGGCACAAAGAACAATGAGCTTCACATGTTTGGATTAATCTCTTTTTCTAGCCTTTTCTGACTAATTAAGACCCTCCCCAAACTTGTGATCAGCACTCATACATGGTCAACATGGGAAAGACAAAGGAGCATTCCAAGGCCATCAGAGACAAGATCGTGGAGGGTCACAAGGCTGGCAAGGGGTACAAAACCCTTTCCAAGGAGTTGGGCCTACCTGTCTCCACTGTTGGGAGCATCATCCAGAAGTGGAAGGCTTATGGAACTACTGTTAGCCTTCCACGGCCTGGACAGCCTTTGAAAGTTTCCACCTGTGCCGAGGCCAGGCTTGTCCGAAGAGTCAAGGCTAACCCAACGACAACAAGGAAGGAGCTCCGGGAAGATCTCATGGCAGTGGGGACATTGGTTTCAGTCAATACCATAAGTAACGTACTCCACCGCAATGGTCTCCGTTCCAGACGAGCCCGTAAGGTACCTTTACTTTCAAAGCGTCATGTCAAGGCTCGTCTACAGTTTGCTCATGATCACTTGGAGGACTCTGAGACAGACTGGTTCAAGGTTCTCTGGTCTGATGAGACCAAGATCGAGATCTTTGGTGCCAACCACACACGTGACATTTGGAGACTGGATGGCACTGCATACGACCCCAAGAATACTATCCCTACAGTCAAGCATGGTGGTGGCAGCATCATGCTGTGGAGCTGTTTCTCAGCCAAGGGGACTGGCCATCTGGTCCGCATCCATGGGAAGATGGATAGCACGGCCTACCTGGAGATTTTGGCCAAGAACCTGCGCTCCTCCATCAAGGATCTTAAGATGGGTCGTCATTTCATCTTCCAACAAGACAACGACCCAAAGCACACAGCCAAGAAAACCAAGGCCTGGTTCAAGAGGGAAAAAATCAAGGTGTTGCAGTGGCCTAGTCAGTCTCCTGACCTTAATCCAATTGAAAACTTGTGGAAGGAGCTCAAGATTAAAGTCCACATGAGACACCCAAAGAACCTAGATAACTTGGAGAAGATCTGCATGGAGGAGTGGGCCAAGATAACTCCAGAGACCTGTGCCGGCCTGATCAGGTCTTATAAAAGATAATTATTAGCTGTAATTGCAAACAAGGGTTATTCCACAAAATATTAAACCTAGGGGTTGAATAATAATTGACCCACACTTTTATGTTGAAAATTTATTAAAATTTAACTCAGCAACATAACTTGTTGGTTTGTAAGATTTATGCATCTGTTAATAAATCCTGCTCTTGTTTGAAGTTTGCAGGCTCTAACTTATTTGCATCTTATCAAACCTGCTAAATCTGCAGGGGGTTGAATACTACTTGTAGGCACTGTACATTACATTATCAACGCTGCATCTTATACATTACTATACCTTACATTATACATTCCTATAACACCGCTATACATAACTATTACAGCATATATACAGTACGAGGTGAGCTGTGACATCACCTCTTGTGAAGGGTGGATCCTCTGTTATTTCCTGTATATAGAGGTGTTATCAGTCATTGTACAGGAGGAGGAGGTGAGCTGTGATATCAACTATTGTGAATGGTGGTTCCTGTGTTATATCATGAATATAGAGGTGTTATCCGTCAATGTACAGGAGTAGGATGTTAGCTGTGATATTACCCATTCTGAATGAAGGATCCTGTGTTATTTCCTGAATATGGAAATGTTATCAGCCATTATATGGGAGGAGTAGGTGTGCTGTGACATCACCTATTGTGAATGGTGAATCCTATGTTATCTACTGTATATAGAGGTGTTATCAGTCAATGTACAGGAGGAGGAGGTGAGCTATGATATCACCTATTGTAAATGGTGGATCATGTGTTATCTAGTGTATATAAATGTGTTATCACTCATTGTACAGGAGGAGGAGGTGAGCTGTGACATTACCTATTGTGAATGATGGATCCTGTATTATCTACTGTATATAGAGGTGTTATCAGTCATTCTACAGGAGGAGGAGGTGAGCTGTGACATCACTTATTGTAAATAGTGGATCATGTGTTTTCTACTATATATAGAGGTGTTATCAGTCATTGTGTGGAGGTCACCTGAGCTGTAATATGTTTGTTTAAACGTAATAAGAATATCTGTGTATATAACTAAATCAAAATCTAGATGTAGATGCAAAATTATCTGTCTGTCTATGTAGCCATTGCACAGACCTATAGTATAATTTAAAGTTGTATAGTCATGAAGGGGTTAACCAAAGATAATGAAGCCAAAATGTGAAGCTACAAACTCTTATCAGTAGTGTCCACACAGAAAGAATGTTTTAATGAACATCTGCTGGGAGAAATAGGGGAGTGACACTCCCATAAACTCTGTGTATCATTTTCAAGGCCGAAGGTGCCTTCTGTAATAATTAAGTTTCTTTCAATATAATAATGAGCTCAGTGGGTATTGCTGACTCAAGGAGAGAGCATGTTGTCTGTGCGTTCTTTGTCTTATATACATTGATATATATCGGCACTGGTATACAGCATTAATGGGGCACCGTCTCTGGATCCTAAACGAAGACTCCATTAGCAGTCTTGACCCAAAATTCCTCCCTTGACAATTGTACAGGAGGAGGAGGTGAGCTGTGACCTCACCTATTGTGAATGATGGATCCTGTGTTATCTACTGTATATAGAGGTGTTATCAGTCATTGTACAGGAGGAGGTGAGCTGTGACATCACCTATTGTGAATGATGGATCCTGTATTATCTACTGTATATAGAGGTGTTATCAGTCATTCTACAGGAGGAGGAGGTGAGCTGTGACATCACCTATTGTGAATGATGGATCCTGTGTTATCTACTGTATATAGAGGTGTTATAAATCATTGTCATCTTATGATAATGAGACTACTGAAAACCCTTATGTATAGAACAGCAAGTATGAGCTTAATATCAAACCTAGTGGCCTGTATAACAATTGCAAGATTTCTGATTTACAAATATTTTTCATTAATTTATTATATTGTCATTAATTTATATTATATTTATAACATATATTATATTGCAGACACTATCATCACTGTCCCCATCGGAGATCACAATCTAAGTTCCCCATCAGTATATCTTTGCGTGGGTTTCCTTTGGATACTCCGGTTTCCTCTGACACTGTTGAGAAAATAATCCCTTTTGCACCTGATATGCATATACATGATATGAGAGATGAAAAATTAACAAAAATAAAATACATTTAAAATATACATCCAATTTACACAATAGGTTACTTTTTCCAATGACGACACACTCTCTTTATATAACGGTTAATATCATTATTTTGCCTCAATAACTAAGTCCATGAGTAAAGAGGACTACAGGAGTGAGGAGAGCGGAGTATATAGAGAAGGCAATGATGATGGGGTCCCGGAGGTCTCTCCTGATTCAGGGACATTTGGGAAGTTTGATTTATTACCTGTTTTAGTATTTAACATATGCGACTGACCATAAACGTATATAGACATAGAACTCGCAGCCTCCCGCCTCATGTGCGCTGTGTAATCGTGCCCATAGGGCGTCCATTATGAGCGGTTATTGTCTTTCTCTGCATCTTAAGAAACTGATGTTCCCTTCTTGCATATTATTTCTCACCATGGAAAGAACATCTGAATGGATCTCCAATATAATTTGTACCATTTTATGCATTTTATATCTTTTATATCTTTTCAGTTTCATCTTGAAAAATGCAAAACAAAATATCTTTAACTCCATATACTGTAGATGTGAAAATGAATCTTCACGACGCGTTTTTGGCTTTCACTTCATAATAAGGACAGCGGTGAGAATGCATTTTAATGCTGCAGTTGGTTTTCACTTTCTTAGTTTTGCAGGTTGGGCTTGAAATGTGCATGGTAGGAAGAGACAATAATGTCTGTATGTAAAGACCTCCACAGCTTCCCCCATATGTCAGCCGACCACTATCATTCACTGACCCGGCCAAACAGTGGGGCACGAAGGCAACACCGACGTCAACGTAGCTTCTGGGATGTCATTTTAACCATTTTTATTCTGCAAATTGTACAGAATCTGCTTCATTATGTAATTTAATAGAGAAAATTATATGAATTTTATATTTATACTAGCTGTACTCCCCGGCTTCGCCCGGGTTAATAACTGCTGTTAACAAAATAGAATGTATTAACAAAAATGTATTCTGCACACAAAAACCACAAAGCAAATAGAAATGTAATTATGTCTGTCTCCCCCTCTGTATATATCTCTCTGTCTCTCTCTCTCTTTGTCTGTCTGTCTCTTTCCCTGTCTGTCTCTGACTGTCTCTGCCTCTTTCTCCGTCTGTCTCAATCTCTTTCCCTGTCTGTCTATCTATCTCTTTCCCTGTCTATCTATCTCTGTCACTTTCCCTGTCTGTCTCTTTCCCTCTCTTTCCCTGTCTGTCTCTTTCCTTCTTTTTCCCTGTCTGTCTCTTTCCCTCTTTCCCTCTGTCTCTTTCCCTGTGTCTGTCTCTTTGTCTGTCTCTTACCCTGTCTGTCTCTTTCCCTTTCTTTCCCTGTCTGTCTGTTTCCCTGTGTCTGTCTCTGTCTCTTTGTCTGTGTCTGTCTCTTTACCTGTCTGTGTCTGTCTCTTAACCTGTCTCTCTCTTTCCCTGTCTGTCTCTTTTCCTGTCAGTCTGTCTCTTTGTCTGTCTCTGTCTCTTTGTGTCTGTCTCTTACCCTGTCTATGTCTGTTTCTTATCCTGTCTATCTGCCTCTTTCCCTGTCTGTGTCTGTCTCTTTCCCTGGCTGCATTGTGACATGCCAACATTCCATATAAGGGCGTGGCTGCGCATTCTTCTGAAGTTCTGGCTGCACTGTGGCTCCCAGCTCCATTCGCTTTAATGGAGGCAGGTTTTTTGGCGAATAACTGTAAAGCGCAGGGTTAAAATTTCCCCTCAAAACATAGCCTATGATGCTCTCGGGGTCCAGACGTGTGAGTGTGCAAAATTTTGTGGCTGTAGCTGCGACGGTGCAGATGCCAATCCCGGATATACACACATACACACACACACACACACACACACACATTCAGCTTTATATATTAGATTTGCCATGTAGGAATGTCTTACTGATTTAGTTTTCAGAAACATAACATTTTTCCAAATATTAAGGTTCATTTCTATCCTGCAGTGATCTAACAGGTAGTTGTAACCTCAGCTGCAGCCACTCCCTTCTGCTATAAATATCCACTCCTCCCTCCTCCCTATGCCGGCTATAGCTCATACCTATGCTGATCATGTGGATGGAACTTGGCGCTGCATAACTGTGGTGTCCTTTCTATTGCATCTGCGTAGGTTCCTACTGAAGAAATCTAGAAGTGCTTTTCTTGTGTCTTTCCTCAACTGTTTGTCTTTCATACCTCCTTTCTATTGCATCTGCGCAGGTTCCCCATGAAGAAATCTAGGAGTGCTTTTGTTGTGTCTTTCCTCAACTATTTGTCTTTCATACCTCGTGTTGTCTTATTGTAGTGGTCAGACTAGCATTTCGCTGGTGCTCACCAGTCAGGGTGAGTTGAGGGCCTAGGCGCGTGATGGCGCATGGGGGAAGGACACATCTGGGGATGTTAAGGAGTACAGAGATCAGCCACAGGTGAGTGATTGGAGATGACCCCCATCTGCCTTCTCCCTTGTGCAACGGCTGGCTGTTGTATTATGTACCCTTTGGGCTGCATTGTTCACTGGGGGTTTTACCCTTCCCACGCGTAACACTACCCCAGTGTTCCCACTGTGTTGCGCCATTCACCGGGAGACATCTTGACTCCTGTAGTCGCATTGTAACACAAGTAATCTAAAAGCACCTATATTTGTAAGACTAAAATTGTCCAAACCCGCCTTCTAATATTTATAAGGCTCTCCTAAATTTTCCCTAACTAATGACATTGATGAGAGAAGGATTGCTCATATTGAATTAAGACACCTGACCTTCTGCTGCCCCAAGAGATAAGGTGTCACTAGAGGGGTCTTACAGGAGGTTACTCTACTGACTGAGCCGACCATACATGTGTATGGCCGCATTAATTTCAGCGGTATTTTGCCACAAAGCCAGACTCGGCACAAATGCATTTCAGTTCCATTGATTTCCAAAGGAATTACGGAAAGATGCAGTCACATGTGTTGGTGTATGACGCACACAACCGCATGTGACTTCATCTTGCCGCGATTCCATTAGAAATGAATGGAACTTAAACACATTTGTGCCGGATCCGGCTTTGCGGCAAAATACCGCTGATGTGAGCGCCGCCTATGGGGGACAAGGGGAAAATAGCGGTCAGTAAAATAAGCGCATAGTTGACTCCTACGAGAGAGCAGCTTAAGGCGGGCTTTGCACATTGCGACATCGCAAGCCGATGCTGCGATGTCGCACGCGATAGTCCCCGCCCCTGTCGCAGGTACGATATCTTGTGATAGCTGGCGTAGCGAAAATTATCGCTACGCCAGCTTCACATGCACTCACCTGCCCTGCGACCGTCGCTGTGGCCGGCGACCCGCTCCTTCCTAAGGGAGCGAGTCGTGCGGCGTCATAGCGACGTCACACGGCAGGCGGCCAATAGCGGCGGAGGGGCGGAGATGAGTAGGATGTAAACATCCCACCCACCTCCTTCCTTCCGCATTGTGGCCGGCGGCAGGTAAGCTGATGTTCCTCGTTCCTGCGGCTTCACACACAGCGATGTATGCTGCTGCAGGAACGAGGAACAACATCGTACCTGTCGCGGCACCGGCATTATGGAAATGTCGGAGAATACACCGATGATACGATAACGACGCTTTTGCGCTCGTTCATCGTATCATCTAGGATTTACACACTACGACATCGCAAGTGACGCCGGATGTGTGTCACTTTCGATTTGACCCCACCGACATCGCACCTCCGATGTCGTAGTGTGCAAAGCTGCCCTAAAAGTCAAACACTCTCCCCTTGGGCCTTTAAGAGGAACATCCAAAAAGACACTACTGCTTAAAAAAAAATTGGATTGCAGAAGTTGAAAATATCCCTGGGCCCAGCGCAGCTGCTCTTTTCTCCAATGATTGGCTGCAGTTATGACGTCATTGCGATAGCGCTTGTAACCACTGTAGCCAATCACTGGGAGTAGAGGCTTGTAGACATTGGAGTACAGTGACTGGCTGCAGCAATCACAAGACCTGTAGACAGAATGTCACCGCTGCAGCCAATCAATAAAAATCATAGCAGTAGGTGGTAGACAGGATGAGCGGAGTAACTGCTCCATTTACTATTTTAGACCTCTATGATACAATAAACTTTTAAAAAGTCCCGTGTGTATATTCAGCCTTTACGACCTGCCATCATGTATAGATCCAATCCGCACAATAACCTTTTGACCATCTCGGCACGTGCATCTTCTCTAAAATGAAAAGCGTTGTCTTCGCTCTTCTGCAATGCGTGACAAGAAAGGAATTTAGACTAAAAAGTATTTAGAAAAATGTATTTTGTTTTTACAACAACTGCCATATAACGATGGTACAGCTATTTCACACATTTTACCGCAGATTGTAAAGGTGCTTCTTAAGTGCTAATGGAGCACAGCAAGAGGGAAGGACTGGGAACATTGCTCATACCGTACATTATCGATCCCCATGTCAGCTATTCAAGAAGTTAACCCACAGCTTGCCCCAATACTCCTGTGAACGAGTCAATCAGCTAATGTATATGATTAGCCATCAAGAAGACTAAACATCATTACACACAGATATATGGTCTTCATGGTGGCCAAGATTTTCGCAAGACGTTATCAAGTTGTGTCTCTATCTATAGAGATAGAGAGTTTGCAAATCTGACAAAAAATTGTGGCACCATGTTTCTCTGATGTGTATAGGCTATTAAAAGTATTGTCAAGGATATATATATATATATATATACAGTCATATGAAAAAGTTTGGGCACCCCTATTAATGTTAACCTTTTTTCTTTATAACAATTTGGGGTTTTGCAGCAGCTATTTTAGTTTCATGTATCTAATAACTGATGGACTGAGTAATATTTCTGGATTGAAATGAGGTTTATTGTACTAACAGAAAATGTGCAATCCGCATTTAAACAAAATTTGACAGGTGCAAAAGTATGGGCACCCTTATCAATTTCTTGATTTGAACACTCATAACTACTTTTTACTTCAAATCCGGGACTGGAGAAAAACAGGTTTAACACCGCGCTTGAAGACCACGGACATCAGTGTTGAACACACAATTCTTTTATTTTACTTCGTTCCTACGCGTTTCGGAGGCCACAACTGCCTCCTTCTTCAGGGAAAAGAAGTAAAAAGTAAATTCTTTTCCCTGAAGAAGGAGGCAGTTGTGGCCTCCGAAACGCGTAGGAACGAAGTAAAATAAAAGAATTGTGTGTTCAACACTGATGTCCGTGGTCTTCAAGCGCGGTGTTAAACCTGTTTTTCTCCAGTCCCGGATTTGATGTCTTGCTTGTACAACAGGGCTGCTGCTGGACCACCTTAGCACTTGCCTATGCCATTAAAGGGGTTGTGACTGGCACAACCCGACCAGGTGAGTGCACCATTTCCTTATACCTCTTACCCAGTAAATCGGGTAATACCCTATTGTGCCTTCTCTCTCCCATCTTTAGTTAACTACTTTTTACTGACTTACTAAAGCACTTAATTGGTTTTGTAACCTCATTGAGCTTTGCACTTCATAGGCAGGTGTATCCAGTCATGAGAAAAGGTATTTAAGGTGGCCGCTTGCAAGTTGTTCTCCTATTTGAATCTCCTGTGAAGAGTGGCATCATGGGCTCCTCAAAACAACTCTCAAATGATCTGAAAACAAAGATTATTCAACATAGTTGTTCAGGGGAAGGATAAAAAAAGTTGTCTCAGAGATTTAAACTGTCAGTTTCCACTGTGAGGAACATAGTAAGGAAATGGAAGAACACAGGTACAGTTTTTGTTAAGCCCAGAAGTGGCAGGCCAAGAAAAATATCAGAAAGGCAGAGAAGAAGAATGGTGAGAACAGTCAAGGAGAATCCACAGACCACCTCCAAAGACCTGCAGCATCATCTTGCTGCGGATGGTGTCAATGTGCATCGGTCAACAATACAGCACACGTTGCACAAGGAGATGCTGTATGGGAGAGTGATGCGAAAGAAGCCGTTTCTGCAAGCACGACACAAACAGAGTCGCCTGAGGTATGCAAATGCACATTTGGACAAGCCAGTTACATTTTGGAAGAAAGTCCTGTGGACTGATGAAACAAAGATTGAGTTGTTTGGTCATACAAAAAGGCGTTATGCATGGAGGCAAAAAAACATGGCATTCCAAGAAAAGCACTTGCTACCCACAGTAAAATTTGGTGGCGGTTCCATCATGCTTTGGGGCTGTGTGGCCAATGCCGGCACCGGGAATCTTGTTAAAGTTGAGGGTCGCATGGATTCAACTCAGTATCAGCAGATTCTTGACAATAATGTGCAAGAATCAGTGACGAAGTTGAAGTTACGCAGGGGATGGATATTTCAGCAAGACAATGATCCAAAACACCGCTCCAAATCTACTCAGGCATTCATGCAGAGCAACAATTACAATGTTCTGGAATGGCCATCCCAGTCCCCAGACCTGAATATCATTGAACATCTGTGGGATGATTTGAAGCGGCTGTCCATGCTCGGCGACCATCAAACTTAACTGAACTGGAATTGTTTTGTAAACAGGAATGGTCAAATATACCTTCATCCAGGATCCAGGAACTCATTAAAAGCTATATAAAGCGACTAGAGGCTGTGATTTTTGCAAAAGGAGGATCTACAAAATATTAATGTCACTTTTATATTGAGGTGCCCATACTTTTGCACCAGTCAAATTTAGTTTAAATGCGGATTGCACATTTTCTGTTAGTACAATAAACCTCATTTCAATCCAGAAATATTACTCAGTCCATCAGTTATTAGATATATGAAACTGAAATAGCTGTTGCAAAAACCCAAATTGTTATGAAAAAAAAAGGTTAACATTAATAGGGGTGCCCAAACTTTTTCATATGACTATATATATATATATATATATATATATATATATATATATATACAGGAGGTGATATGAGTCACCAATTTTCAAGGTAAATATATTTCTAAATGTCCTATTGCAGGAGGTGGTCAGTATACCCCCACTGCTACGGTGTAGTAATTGTATAATGTATAATATTAACTAAGCATAAGAATGTTATGTAGATGGATTGTGTTAGTAACAGAAACAGTTCATGTCAGGGTCAGCTCATGGGGAGGGTTGGAACTAGTGTTGAGAAGAGAGTCACTTCCTAGTTACAGAGGGAGCTTGGAGGAAAGGTGGGAGGAATGACAGATGGCCAAAGGGTTGGTTAGTGAGACAGCAGATCTGCAGAGGGGTTCTTGGTGAGTGGATGGTTCTTTGTAACTTCGGCCCATCTGGGAACCTGGAGGTATTCTCCAAGGGTCCGGAGCTTACGGCTCACCTCGGTACGGGGTTAGTAGAGTCAAGGGACTAGACAGATGTGCTCGAAAGAGAGTTCCTCGGGACGGGCTTAGGGAAGTCGAGAGGCAGAGACAGCAGATCTGCAGAGGGGTTCCTGGTGAGTGGGTGGTTCTTTGTAACTTCGGCCCGTCTGGGAACCCGGAGGTATTCTCCAAGTGTCCGGAGCTTACGGCTCACCTCGGTGTGGGGTTAGTAGAGTCCAGGGACTAGATAGATGTGCTCGAAAGAGAGTTCATCGTGATGGGCTTAGGGAAGTCGAGAGGCTAGAAGCCGTAAGAGGCAGCGATTGCACATGATTAGCTGTGGAGAGAAGAACAGGGGGAAGTGGAGGCTTAGGTTCGTAAGTTGGAATACTAGGTCCCACGTAGTGGGCTAAGAAAGATGAAGTACCCCAGGAAACAGCTGTAGCAGAACCGGATGTTATTGGTCATGTCTGTTGTGAAGCAGAACAAGTTAAATACATGTATACAGTTCTTTTTCCCAGAGCTCTCCGGTGTCCTGTGCTTAACCAAACCAACCAAGATGGCAACCGGCTGCGGGGTGATGGGCGCTACCCTGAAGACTACAGTAAGTGTCGCACGACCCACTCAAAGCGGTTTACAAGCTGTGGCTCTTTCTATTGAAGGGGTGCTGAGACCTCACGGCCCGACCTCTGCACAATCCTTCACTACTGACATAAATTTCTCCCCAGATGTCAGTAACAACCCATCCAGTCCACACAGTGAAAGAACTCAAACCATAGATGTCTGCCCATAAATTATTTGATGTGTAATAATGACAAATGACACAGGAAAAGAAATGAACACATGAAGAAAGAGAGGTGCTAAATGCCATGGAAAGTCTTCACACCAGCTGAAATTGATCAGTAATTAGAAACCAATCCAGCTACTCAGTGAAAAATAATATCAGCTGATTCAGCCCTTGAAAAGGTGTCTCATTACCAAGCTGCCACACAAAAAAACATCTCATGATGGGTAAAACCAGTGAGCTTACTCAAGACCTTTACAACCTTATTGTTGCAAAATATACTGATCGCATTGGTTACAGGAGAATTTCAAAACTATAGAAGGTTCCAGTGAGCACTTATTGGGCCATAATACGAAAGTGGAAAGAAAATCATTTCACCATCAGGTGCTCCCTGGCAAATTTCAGATATAGACACACACACACACACACACCATGTTTCGTGGTCAAGAGACAAATCACCCCCCCCAAATGCCATACCAACAGTGAAGTTTGGAGGTGGGAACATCATGGTGTGGGTCTGTTTAAGAGCATACGGCACTGGAAAACTTCATGTAATGAAAGGATGGATGAATGGACAAATGTACTGAGACATTATTGATAAAAATCTGCTGCCATCTACCAGGATGATGAAGATGAAATAAGAGGAATAAGAGAAGCAGAGCCAAGTGATACAAGAGATTCAGAGGAAAAACTGGTCCAGCAGTAGAGCAGCATTAACGCAGCGAAGTAGCAGAGCTAATCCAAGGCAACGTTGACACATTGATAAGGCAGGGTTATTCCACGATGTAGCAGAGCTGGGATTGTCCCAGAGTCCAGACAGAGCCAGTCAGCAGTGAAGCGTAATTACCCAACAATATAGCAGAGCTAGGTTTGTCACAAAGTGAGGGCATTGGCCAGCAGTACATGGTAATGGCATGGATAGCAACTATCTGAACACTCATGACATAGCAACCCATGAGCCTGCCTAAAATGCCAGGGAGTGTGGCCTCACAGTAGTGTACCAGGTTGCCATGATATCCCAACTGTGCAAAAGATCAGGGCAAACTGTCCGAGACTGGAGAAGGATGCAAAACCCAACAATGGAGCCAGTACAGGTGAGTAACAAGAAGGAAGACGACAGGCGCTTGGTTGGGCATTTTCATAATGGGATTGATAGGATTAGGAGTATGGCCTCACAGAAGTGTACCAGGTTGCCATGATATCCCAACTGTCCAAAAGATCAGAGCAAACTGTCTGAGACTAGAGGAGGATGCAAAGCCTGGCATTGGAGCCAGGACAGGAGAGTAACAAGAAGGAAGATGACAGGCGGTTGGCCAGGCATTTTTAGAATAGGATTGATGGTATTAGGAGTGTGGCCTCACAGTAGTGTACCAGGTTGCCATGATATCCCAACTATGCAAAAGATCAGGGCAAATTGTCCGAAGATGCAAAGCCTGACACTGGAGCCAGGACAGGTGAATAACAAGAAGGAAGAAGACAGGTGGTTGGCCAGGCATTTTCAGAATAGGATCGATGGGACTAGGAGTTTGGCCTCACACTAGTGCACCAGGTTGCCATGATATCCCAACTGTGCAAAAGATCAGGGCAAACTGTCTGATACTGGATGAGGATGCAAAGGCCGACACTGGAGCCAAGACAGGTGAGTAACAAAAATGAAGAAGAGTGTCGGTTGGCCGGGCATTTTCAGAATATGATCGATGGGATTAGGAGTGTGGCGTTACTGTAGTGCACCAGGTTGCCATGATATCCCAACTACGCAAAAGATCAGAGCAAACTGTCTGAGACTGGAGGAGGATGCAAAACCCGGCACTGGAACCAGGACAGGTGAGTAACAAGAAGAAAGGAAACAGTTGGTTAGCCAGGCATTTACAGAATAGGATCAATGGGATTAGGAGTGTGGCCTCACATAAGTGCACCAGGTTGCCATGATATCCCAACTGCGCAAAACATCAGGGCGAACTGTCTGATACTGGAGGAGGATGCAAAGCCTGGCACAAGAGCCAGGACAGGTGAGTAACAAGAAGGAAGGAGACAGGTGGTTAGCTGGGCATTTACAGAATAGGATCAATAGGATCAATGGGATTAGGAGTGTGGCGTTACAGTAGTGCACCAGGTTGATATCCCAACTGCGCAAAAGATCAGGGCGAACTGTCCAAGACTGGAGTAGGATGCAAAGCCCGACGTCAGGCTGGTATGATCTATGGCAGTGAACATACAGTATAATTATAACCTATCTCAGCTTAGGAGTTGCTAAAGTAAAACGTTAAGCGAAAAATGTTCCCATGTACGGCATCACTGAATAAAGCAGGAGCATTAAATTTTAATGCGGCAAAGCACATAATGTCTCCGTGTGAAGCATGGAAAGCAATTTATGTCTTACATTGGAAATGAATTTGTTTTTCAAAGCGAAAATCACTGAACTCCGAACAAACAACCAATAAATACCGTCCAGACAGCGTCTAAGAAGTTGTGCAACAGTAAGTCAACTAATTAAGGATCACTATACTAACCAGTGCGTGTGAAATAACTATCGACGGCGCGAAACATCATTTTATCTTATTAGGAAGTCAATTTTTTCTGCTAATGTTGACAGTTACCAAAAAAAAATATGTTCAACACATCATATGATAGAAAAGTTAAATCTACCATATAATTAAAACATAACAAAGCTTGCAGCCTGACATTTCACAATCCTGAATAATCACCATGGCAGGAAAATTATATAAAAATTACCTACATTTATAATTAATTCCCATTAAAGAGTTTGGTCCCGTTATCTTTATTTGTGGGAAGGAGTTTTTTTCAATACGGTTCAATGGGGTTCAGTCTGAAACCTGAGTTATCATAAAGTTAATCTTAATGAAGAATTTACCTTATGCTTCTGCTCAATGTCTGATATCATGCAGTACCCTGCCTGATCGATTTTATATTTTACCATCTATATCAGTGTAACTGTCGGGTGATTTTGTATAATTGTTAGCTGGATTCTAGCAGAGCTCAACTCTCCTGCACATTTCTACAACAAAGCTGATAATAGCTAAGCAGTTGACATGGGGTATGAAATGACAGAACAGGCGCTACTAGGCTGTTGTTCCTTATCTCAGAGGTAGGGTTGATGGTAGCCAGGTCTGAGACCCCAGCGTGACCCTGACTCCTGCCCAAGCCCTGATCGTATGCCCCTTCTCCTCCACCCCTGGGGCGGGCTGGAAACACAGTAACAAAACCCCACAGAAATGACATGTACAGGGGAGAATGAAAATTCGTACACACTGCAGTCAAACACAAAGGAGAGACGATGCATGTACAGGGAAATAAAGAAAAAGTAAAGAAGTAAATGCACAATAGGGAAACTTCCAGACTATTCAAAATACCAACTACAGATTACCATGAACTAGATCACCACAAAGGACCAGAATCGCTGGAGCTATGCTGAAGCTATTATCAGCGCATACTGGAAGAAATCAGTGCCTTAAATAGGGAGAAGACAGCTGCACATGGCAATTAGCAACCTGAGCTCCTAGTTCCTGCTCACCAGTCTGCGGGAATTAACTCTTGCAGGGATGAAGGCCAGTGAACCTTAATCAGCCAACACCCGGGTCTGGCTGAACAACTCTGAAGCATCAGGTTGCTTGTCAGACTCTGTAGTGTGAACAGAGTCTGACACTGCCATGCCACCAAGTGCGTGCAGAGCTGAAGATCACATGACAGCAGTGCAGAGCTGAGCTGTGATTGTTGCCTGAGGCTGACAGATTCTTGATGTGAAACGACAAATGTTGCTCTAGTGATGCATATGGCAAATGATAATCTGCAGGGATAAAGACCAGTGAACCTGAATCAGCCAACCCCGAGTCTGGCTGAACAACTCGGAAGCATCAGGTTGCTTGTCAGACTCTGTAATGTGAACAGAGTCTGACGCTGCCATGCCACCAAGTGCGTGCAGAGCTGAAGATCACATGACAGCAGTGCCGAGCTGAGCTGTGTTTGTTGCCTGAGGCTGACAAATCTTTGATGTGAAACGACAAATGTTGTTCTAGTGATGCATATGGCAAATGATAATCTTCTGCCATATGCACCAACAGAGCTGCAATTACAGTTTAAAGAGCTTTCTGCTGCAAGCAACAAAACAGAGCTCAATTTTTGTCTCCACTTTGCAATACCCAGTTATTACAAGCTGCATTGTGGAGGAGTGCAGGAGAGGTACTCTCTGCTAGAAAAAAAGCAAACAATAATGTAAAATCTTACACACAACAATACAAATTGTTATTGCTCATTGACCAGCAGTACTAGAACTACAGCAGAACAGTTCCAATGGAATTCAGTGTAGTGTAGAAAATGTAATGAAACACATAAATAGTAGTGGAGACAACATGCAGCAGAGCTGGAACAGTGCAATTGTAGTAGTGGGGACCAGATAAAGAAGTGCTGAAACAACAGAGCTGGAGCATTGAAGTTGTGGCTGTGGAGCCCAGATGTAGTAGACCTGCAACAGCAGAGTTGGGCGATGGAGTAATAGAGGTACTGACTGCTTTCTGTACCGCTAATTAGGAGAAATACCGTGCTTGAAAAGTAATGTTTCAGGTCATACCAAACTGTTACTAAGCATAACAGTCCAGAAGGGTCCACCAGTCTTGATCCAACAGCGACCCAATGTCACGGTCATCTCTCTGCTATTAGAGATTAGTGACAGGTTCTAGAAATGAGCCTCACTTTACTTTGTGAGACTCTGCTATTTATATGTATTTCCTTTCGTTGGGGAAGAGAGGGTTAATGTCAGTGTCCCCACCAAGCAGTCTCATTACGATCTCAGGTGTTTTCGGTTTGAACCACTTCCGGTCCCTCAATATACCCTCTGCTACCAGCAGAGAGTGCTGGTTATTCTCTGATCTCCTTCATTTGGATGCTTGGCCTGGAGGTGAAAGGCGCTGGTGGAGCCCTCTCTGAAGTTGGTGTGGTGGCTGCAGTCTTAGTTCTGACTACAGCAGTCTGTTGTAGTGTTTTCCCCCCTGTCTGTTTTCCTTCCCTGGTGTGTTATTTCAATGCAGCAGTGAGGCTAGCATCCCTTACCTACCCACTCCCTGGCCAGGACTACTATAGGGTCACTCAGGCCTTCAGGTTCCTGCTCGGTGACAGGTGAGGAGCCTGTATAAAGACTGGTAAGGAGTGCAGGGTATAGCGGCAGGTAAGTGGAGGAGGAGTTCATCTTCCCTCTTACTGGTAAGGAGTGCAGGGTATAGCGGCAGGTAAGTGGAGGAGGAGTCCATCTTCCCTCTCACTGGTAAGGAGTGCAGGGTATAGCGGCAGGTAAGTGAAGGAGGAGTTCATCTTCCCTCTCACTGGTAAGGAGTGCAGGGTATAGCGGCAGGTAAGTGGAGGAGGAGTCCATCTTCCCTCTCACTGGTAAGGAGTGCAGGGTATATCGGCAGGTAAGTGGAGGAGGAGTTCATCTTCCCTCTCACTGGTAAGGAGTGCAGGGTATAGCGGCAGGTAAGTGGAGGAGGAGTCCATCTTCCCTCTCACTGGTAAGGAGTGCAGGGTATAGCGGCAGGTAAGTGGAGGAGGAGTTCATCTTCCCTCTCACTGGTAAGGAGTGCAGGGTATAGCGGCAGGTAAGTGGAGGAGGAGTCCATCTTCCCTCTCACTGGTAAGGAGTGCAGGGTATAGCGGCAGGTAAGTGGAGGAGGAGTCCATCTTCCCTCTCACTGGTAAGGAGTGCAGGGTATAGCGGCAGGTAAGTGGAGGAGGAGTCCATCTTCCCTCTTACTGGTAAGGAGTGCAGGGTATAGCGGCAGGTAAGTGGAGGAGGAGTCCATCTTCCCTCTCACTGGTAAGGAGTGCAGGGTATAGCGGCAGGTAAGTGGAGGAGGAGTTCATCTTCCCTCTCACTGGTAAGGATTGCAGGGTATAGCGGCAGGTAAGTGGAGGAGGAGTCCTTCTTCCCTCTCACTGGTAAGGAGTGCAGGGTATAGCGGCAGGTAAGTGGAGGAGGAGTCCATCTTCCCTCTCACTGGTAAGGAGTGCAGGGTATAGCGGCAGGTAAGTGGAGGAGGAGTCCATCTTCCCTCTCACTGGTAAGGAGTGCAGGGTATAGCGGCAGGTAAGTGGAGGAGGAGTCCATCTTCCCTCTCACTGGTAAGGAGTGCAGGGTATAGCGGCAGGTAAGTGGTGGAGGAGTCCATCTTCCCTCTCACTGGTAAGGAGTGCAGGGTATAGCGGCAGGTAAGTGGTGGAGGAGTCTATCTTCCCTCTCACTGGTAAGGAGTGCAGGGTATAGCAGCAGGTAAGTGGAGGAGGAGTCCATCTTCCCTCTCACTGGTAAGGAGTGCAGGGTATAGCGGCAGGTAAGTGGAGGAGGAGTCCATCTTCCCTCTCACTAGCATTAGGGCCCACCATTGGTAAAGTGTCCCAGGTGTACACCTTGTATGTCATGGTGTTACCCCTGTTAACTTGTGTGTTTTGCCTCACGCTGGACCTTCCAAATCCATGGTGTGACACCCAATCTAAAAAAAAACCTTCACTCAAGCCTGCATATGGTCAATAGAAAAAAAAATGGCTTCTTTCTTCCTTAAAAAGCTCCACAGGCTGAGTCTGGTATTGCATATCACTAAAAGTTAAGTGAACATAATGGCACATATATTTAATAAAAAAATTCTCAGCTTCTTCCCTTTTCATCTCAAATATATCTGTTCCTAAATTCCAAAGTTGTGATGAATACTCCTCCATCGTATTTTATTAAATTATCCGGAGTTATGCCTTTAGTGATTTATTAGCCTCATATCCAGCTCTGGATGTCTTATTCATCCGCGCTGTCATGCAAAATTATAACTGAAAAGTTTGGCAATAACTTTTAGCTTTGAGTGAATGGAATTTACTTATAGTATGGCCGTGAATCAGGTAAAACCGCAGCCTTAATATTCCCATATAGAGGGAAACATAATGCGATAATCTCAGAAATTCACTATTATACGTATCATTTATACAAAATAAAAACATATGGTCCATAGAAGGTGATAAAATAAGTTAATACACAGCAATGTAACTATTCACTGAAGACAGATTTTACCAGTGAACTAAGAATGTATAAGTGCATCTCAATGAATTAGAATACCATAAAAAGTTATTTTGTTTCAGTAATTCAATACAAAAAGGGAAACGCATATATTATATAGAGTCATTACACACAGAGGAATGTATTTCTACATAAAGGATAGTCATTACACACAGAGGGATCTATTCCTATATATTATATAGAGTCATTACACACAGAGGGATCTATTCTTATATATTATATAGACTCATTACACACACAGAGAGATCTATTTCTATATATTATATAGAGTCATTACACACAGAGGGATTTATTCCTATATATTATATAGAGTCATTACACAAATCTATTATATAGAGTCATTACACACAGAGGGATCTATTCCTATATATTATATAGAGTCATTACACACAGAGGGATCTATTCTTATATATTATATAGACTCATTACACACACAGAGAGATCTATTTCTATATATTATATAGAGTCATTACACACAGAGGGATTTATTCCTATATATTATATAGAGTCATTACACAAATCTATTATATAGAGTCATTACACACAGAGGGATCTATTCCTATATATTATATAGAGTCATTACACACAGAGGGATCTATTCTTATATATTATATAGAGTCATTACACACACAGAGAGATCTATTTCTATATATTATATAGAGTCATTACACACAGAGGGATTTATTCCTATATATTATATAGAGTCATTACACAAATCTATTATATAGAGTCATTACACACAGAGGGATCTATTCCTATATATTATATAGAGTCATTACACACAGAGGGATCTATTCTTATATATTATATAGAGTCATTACACACAGAGGGATCTATTCCTATATATTATATAGCGTCATTACACACAGAGATCTATTTCTATATATTATATAGTCATTACACACAGAGGGATTTATTTCAAGTGTTTATTTCTGTTAATGTTGATCATTATGTCTTACAGCCAATGAAAACCCAAAAGTCATTATCTAAGAAAATTAGGATAATTACCACAAAACAGCTGCAAAGGCTTCCTAAATGTTTAAAATAGTCCCTTAGTCTGGTTCAGTAGGCTACACAATCATAGGGAAGACTTCTGACTTGACAGATGTCCAGAAGACAGTCATTGACACACTCCACAAGGAGGGTAAGCCACAAAAGGTCATTGCTAAAGAAGCTGGCTGTTGAGAGTGCTGTATCCAAGCATATTAATGGAAGGTTGAGTGGAAGGACAAAGTGTGGTAGAAAAAGGTGCACAAGCAACCGGGATAACCGCAGCCTTGATAGGATTGTTAAGACATCCATTCAAAAATTTGAAGGAGATTCACAAGGAGTGGACGCTGCTGGAGTCAGTGCTTCAAGAGCCACCACACACAGACGTATCCAGGACATGGGCTACAAGTGTCACAATCCTTGTGTAAAGTCACTCATGACCAATAGACAAGGCCTGAAGTGTCTTACTGAAATAAATTAACATTTTGATGATATACTAATTTATTGAGATGCACTTGTAGAGATTGAATGATGAATTCAGGAGGGCAAAGAAGCAGAATTTTTTGATAAGATATATTACAATATCACAGTTGCTAGTTTTCACTTTTACTACTGATTTCTGAAATAAAAATTAAAAAGACGGTTACACTTCAAGTCCATTAGGGGTTGTGAGCCTGAGTTTATGCACAGCTCTCTGAAGGTCCGGCCATAGCAGCTGGGCTGATGACGACCAATCATGTGTTGCATACAAATTGAGCGACTTAAAACTTCCCAAATTATGTACTCTTCTTTGGACCACTTGAATGTCATCTGCCAGAATTAAATCCATGATGGGATTGTGAGTAGAGATGAGTGAACCCGAAGTTCGGTGTTCGTACCAAACACAGACTTTACAAAAAAAAACATAGTTCGGGTGCTTTACCCACTTGTGCACACATCTCTGACATCTTAGGCTACTTTCACACATCAGTTTTTTTCTATCAGGCACAATCCGGAAAAAAACGGGTAAAACGGATCCGGCGGCGGATCCGTTTTTTCCCCCATTGATTTGTATTAGCGCCGGATTGTGCCTGATGGCCTTGCGTTGCATCCGGCTTTTGCCGGATCCGTCATAATTGCCTAATGCGGCGGCCGGAGGGAACGTATCTTGTAACGTTGTTTTGTCTGGCAAAAAACCGCATTGCGCCGGATCCGGCGCGATACGGCATGTTTTACAATGGAAGCTTAGGGACGCCGGATCCGGCGTAATGCGGTAAAAACCGGATGCGGCCACCGCATCCGTTTTTGTAAACTGCGCATGCTCCAATGTATTGAAAAAAACAAATCCAGCAAAAAAAAAAAACGGACAAAAAGAATGCAACAACGGATGCGCTCGATCCGTTTTTTTGATGGATCAGGTATATTTGAACCGTCAAAAAAAGGATCAGGCACAGCAGTTTTTGCATATTCTGCGCCGGATCCGTTGCATCAGGCACACGCCGGATTGTGCCTGATGCCAAAAAAACTGATGTGTGAAATTAGCCTTAGGACTGATATGACAACATTATTGTGTCATATCAGTCCTAAGGGCTCTCTCACACATCCGTGCAATTAGGTCCAAGGTTGGATGCAAATGCACAGACTAGCCGCAGTTCTCTAAACTCAAGCATGACAGCTTAAAGGGAACCTGTCACCACTTTTTTGGCGTACGTGCTGCGGCCACCACCACATGGTATAACATGAGGTATATAAGAGCCCAAGCCGCTGTGAGAACATAAAGAACACTTTATAATACTTACCTAACGGTCGCTGGGTTGGCCAGATGGAGGTCTCCGTTGCCCGGTGCGGGCGCCTCCTCTTTCGGCCATCTTCGTCCTCCTTCTGACTCCTGTGTGCATGACGCTTCCTACGTCATACACACTCACCGGTCCTGCGCAGGACCTTAATGCCGGCAAGTGTGGATGACGTCGGATGTGTCATGCACCGTGGCTAGAGAAGAAGGAGCACGAAGATGGCCGAAAGAGGCGGCGCCGGCACCGGAGAACGGAGACGCCCATCTGGCCAACCGAGCGACCGTTAGGTAAGTATTATAAAGTGTTTTTTATGTTGTCACAGTGGCCTGGGCTCTTATATACAGCATGTTAGAATGCTGTATATAAGAGCCCGGTGGTGGTGGCCGCAGCTTATACGCCAAAAATGTGGTGACAGGTTCCCTTTAATTTATATCTTTGAAGTTGTCATGCTCAGGTAGAGAGCAATGGCGAGTCGGTGCATTGCGTTCCAACATCGGACCAAATTTCACGGACGTGTGATAGAACCGTTAGTGATCCTTGGCAAGTGATGGTATGTCAAAATGCTGCTAGCCGCATGGTAGAGTGACTGGATGGATTCTAAAGATTCTAAATAGAACTGTGTCTCCATGGTAACAGACTACAAACAAACACTGTGTAGTCGGCTCCTACAGTCAAACATCTACTCTGGCACAGTCATCTTCTCTGCATAGGTGCTGTGTCCACAAACAGAAATAATTTTTTGTTTTTTTACAAAGGTTTTGTTTTACCCTAGCATGATAAACACTTGTACATCAATATAATTCTATTGTCTGCTTTTTTTTATTTTTACACTATAATGAAATTGATTCAGACTAGAAGCACTGAGCATTACTTTCACCTTTGATTAAAAATGGTAATGAGGTGGAACGTGTTAATTACAGGGATTTATAGGT
Source organism: Anomaloglossus baeobatrachus (assembly GCF_048569485.1). Classification (NCBI taxonomy): domain Eukaryota; kingdom Metazoa; phylum Chordata; class Amphibia; order Anura; family Aromobatidae; genus Anomaloglossus; species Anomaloglossus baeobatrachus. Next base: position 39,417,473 of record NC_134355.1, on the reverse strand, counting down.
ACATCACATCTTCTGGAAAGCTCGGATATGTAGACAAAGATCTGGGTATATGAGGTTGTTCTTAGATGATTGTGTTGTATGTTATGTGTATTATATTGTACACATTGCTTATTATAGGAGCTCCCTTTTGGTCTTTTTTCGGTCACTGACCTGAATAGATAAGATATTCTGCTCAATTATTTCACTTTACAGCTGACTTATTACCACTCGTGATCAACGTGAGAAGTATATTGCAACAGAAATAGAGAAACATCATTGGGATATATGGATCATGCGAACATTTCTGAGATTATTTTTAAAGGTCGTATCCCCTCAAGTGTTGCAGGATGCACTTGTAAAGGGTAGCAACATGATAGGTCCAAGAACAATGCCAGGATCTAGGTTCTCCTGGTGGCTTCATTGGGTGGATCTTGGCACCATCCAACATTTGCAGCCACATTGCCATGAAAAGTTTCTGGGATTCTACTCAACAAGTTATTATTAATTCACACTCATCTCCTGGGTGGATGGACTGAAACACTAGAACACGTAAATAATATTTACCAACATAAAGAGATAAAAAAAAAATAGAAAAACTTGAATGAACTGATTAGACGTATGCTAGATGGCTGTACTCAATGTCAAGCAGCAGCTGCAAAAGCAAATATGATTTAGGGGTGTGTAAAGGAACTTGCCAATTTATGATCTAGTGTATTAGGTAGAGTTTATAGATCTTTTAAGTGATATCTTTCACCAATAATGTTTACTGTAACTTAGCTTAATTATGGAGGGGACATGACATGCCGATCAGATCTGAGATCTCAAGGTATAGCTACCGGACCAACTTCAGACGACAAATGGAGTGGATTAATGCCTTGGTTTGAGAGCGTTTTTGTGGGCAAAGTCACACATTATTCAAGAAGTCATATAATCATTTAGCCTAAAGTCAGCTAGGGGGTTATAGGAACAAATCCACCATGATTAGTTTAAGTGTCTTAACTACAAAAGTCACTGGAAACTCATTAGAAAATGGACTGAACAATACATCACCCAAAATCGAAGAAATTAATGTAACCAGATTTATAACGGGTGCTGCCTACAGAAGAAAAACTTTTCACTGGATTGTTTCATTTAAACAGAGTACAGTTATGGGATGTGATGGGATCACTAAGGACAGGGGAGCCTAAACTGGCCCTCAGGCTAGGGGAACTCTAGCTGACCCTGATCCCAAAGGTACGTCTAAAGGTGATGATGTTTGGGCCGCCTTCCTTACCCTAGCTCCTGAACAACCCTGTTCTGGTGGTCACCCCACCACCACCCATGAGAGGTCCGGGACAGGAGTTATTAATCCCACACAAATAAACAGATGGGAGGAAAACCAAAACTAAAACTCACAGAGTTATAGACTACACATGATCAGGAGGAAACTAAAGGAAGGGAGGAAATAATCAGACAACAAGAGTATTTCCACAACACACCAAACAGTACACAAAAGTTAACCAGCAATTGGATACAAAGTACTAGGACCAGGATCACATAAAGCTATCATCGGCATGGGAGACCAGGCTCCACCATCTTAAAAAGGGCAGAGGCGACTGTGATAGGTCTACTTCATGTGACTCAAGCAGTTATCCACAGGCTACCAGAAATTAACTCCTGCAAGCCCAATTACTAACAAGAGCACAGCTGGTTGACGCCCGAGCCTGTCTGTGCAACTCAGCAGCAGCATCGTGCGGAGTGTCTGACTCTGCTGTGTGAAGAGCGTTAGAAGTAGTCCTGACACTGAGATTTGAGCCAGACACCATGTGATAAATACCTCCTCCAATTGTCGCTGCTTCACTGACTCTGTAACAGTTTTCATTTTACTTCTGTATCCCTCAATTCCAAAGTTATGCCTGTTGTTAAAAAGTACCTTTCACCAAATTTTTAATGTTGAGCTGAACCCTTCATGCAATGGACGCTGCAGACTGGAATAAAACTTTTTGTCTATTTTGCATCTCTGTTGTGGAGACATTACCAAAAAATATTTGGCACTTAATAAGTTAACTTTAGTTAAATCCTAGTGGGTGTTATCAGACAGTTTTCACTTGGGGGCATGTTCTTCTACGTCCTGTATGATGCTGACCAATCATAACCAGGCAGCAATATAGAAGTACAGAAGAAGTGGGATGATGTCATCACGGTCACATGACCGAAGTGGGATGATGTCATCACGGTCACATGACCAGAGTTCACAAGTCCCTGCCAGCTGGAGTGACCAACCTAGATAAGCATTGAAGATATATCATACTACTACATGTGTGTCCAGTTCAACATGAAAAATTTGGTGAAATGTCTTCTTTAATAATGGTGAAAAATTTCCCTTCAACAAGTAGGCGTATACCATAACATACAGTACAGTCCAAAAGTTTGGACACACCTTCTCATTCAAAGAGTTTTCTTTATTTTCAGGACTCTGAAAATTGTAGATTCACATTGAAGGCATCAAAACTATGAATTAACACATGTGGAATGAAATACTTAACAAAAGAGTGTGAAACAACTGAAAATGTGTCTTATATTCTAGGTTCTTCAAAGTAGCCACCTTTTGCTTTGATTACTGCTTTGCACACTCTTGGCATTCTCTTGATGAGCTTCAAGAGGTAATCACCGGAAATGGTTTTCCAACAGTCTTGAAGGCGTTCCCAGAGATGCTTAGCACTTGTTGGCCCTTTTGCCTTCACTCTGCGGTCCAGCTCACCCCAAACCATCTCGATTGGGTTCAGGTCTGGTAACTGTGGAGGCCAGGTCATCTGGCGTAGCACCCCATCACTCTCATTCTTAGTCAAATAGCCCATACACAGCCTGGAGGTGTGTTTGGGGTCATTGTCCTGTTGAAAAATAAATGATGGTCCAACTAAACACAAACCGGATGGAATAGCACGCCGCTGCAAGATGCTGTGGTAGCCATGCTGGCTCTGTATGCCTTCAATTTTGAATAAATCCCCAACAGTGTCACCAGCAAAGCACCCCCACACCATCACACCTCCTCCTCCATGCTTCACGGTGGGAGCCAGCCATGTAGAGTCCATCCGTTCACCTTTTCTACAAAGACACGGTGGTTGGATCCAAAGATCTCAAATTTGGACTCATCAGACCAAAGCACAGATTTCCACTGGTCTAATGTCCATTCCTTGTGTTCTTTAGCCCAAACAAGTCTCTTCTGCTTGTTGCCTGTCCTTAGCAGTGGTTTCCTAGCAGCTATTTTACCATGAAGGCTGCTGCACAAAGTCTCCTCTTAACAGTTGTTCTAGAGATGAGAAGGTGTGTCTAAACTTTTGGTCTGTACTGTATCTGTGGGTTTGGGTTTGGCTGTATTTTGTTTTGGCCAATAGCAGAGGATAAAAAGCAAATGCCCACAGAGAAGTTCTGTAGAATATGCCCAGTTCGTTCGTTGTAGGGAAAAAAATGAATCATTAATACTGGGGGGGGGGGGGGCAGGAAAAATGTTTCAAAAGCAGTGAAGCAGCAGCACTTGAAGGAGATACTTAAAAGTATACTCTAGTCTAAAGGGAGGCTAAACTTTTATTTTATTTTTTTTTTTTAAAGATTTTTGTCTAGCATGGAAAGTTAAGAAACTTTGCAAATAACTGTATTAGAGGATTTATTTGTCTTCATTCCTGTAAATAAAATTGTATGTAAGTGGTTTCCAAACCCCGCCCTCTCCTCAGCCCTCAGAACGTGCACATTTGGACCACAGAGGAATGAAGACAAATACCTTAATAAAGTAATTTCTAAAGTTTTATAACTTTCCATGCTGGACAAAAAATTACTGAAAAAAAGAATGAAAGTTTAGTCACTTTTTATTATATTGTACATAGTGGGGAAGAGTCGGAAATCCATAGAATATACTGAATATCTATGAATATAGACACAACCTGAAATCATAAGATATTATAGAAAAATGGAAAACGAGCCCCACTACCCAGTGTATTAAGTTAATTGATCATTTAGAAACTCAATGTGAGCTGTATAAATCTGCGAGATGACAGTGTCATGGTTAGCAAGTTCAGTGCCAGAGATATTTCTACCATTTCACCGCACTTGGAATTTTCCACCCGTTTTCCAGTACAATATTGTCACGTGTGACAGAGAGTCATGTGGTTTCTGGCAATAGAAGGTCACAGCGTCTGGCTGCACAGAATGCTCCTTGACTTTCCATTGTTCCTGCTGTCAGTATTCATTGGTATAGGTAGCTTTCCTGCTGGATTCATCTCTCTCCCCTTTTGGACCCAGCAGGAGCTCACCTTCCACCCAGCTTCTGATCATCAGTATTCTCTGGGTGTTTAAATAACCCTTCCTTTGGACTGGTGCTGGTGATATTTTCAGTTCATTCAAGCCTTGGTTGCAAGCAGGTGGCTTGTACTCCTCTGTGGTATCATTTCTGAAGGCTCTGCTGAACTTTTACCCGAGTTATCTAATGATAAGTAGTTCATGTTTTTCTCCTGTGTGTCCTCCTTGTACCTTCTATAGTGGTTAGTGGGGTTGACGACGAGCTCATCCCATCCATTCTCTATTTAGGGCACAGCACTAGAGATACCTAGGGTCAGGTATCCGGCTCGGCGCATAGGTGAGGAACCTATCTAGGGTGGTGAGGGACCCCAGGGACCAGCAGTACGGATGCCTAGGGTCAGGTATCCGACTCGGCACATAGGTGCAGAACCTATCTAGGGTGGTGAGGGACCCCAGGTACCAGCAGTAGGGATACCCAGGGTCAGGTATCTGGCTCTAGGGTGGTGATGGACCCCAGGGACCAGCAGTAGGTTTCATCAGGGGTCACCATCTTCCCCTTCCCTAGATACAGGGTCTCCCTTCCCTTTCACCAAGTGCTTGGTACTTCCCCATACCTAGTGTGACATGTATATGGTCATTTAGATGGTATTGTTCAAAATTATAACACAAACCACAAAAAAACAAACAAACTAGAAATCGGCAATGTTGACAGAAAAGAAAAAAGTTCTATCTGTTGGAGAAAGAAGAGGATAAATATGAACAAGAATAAAAGGAAAATTACATGAAAGGGTTAAGTGTTACACATTGCCCATTGAAATCATTGCTGTGCACATATAATGCGCGGTGGTACACGTTCCTTCGGAGCAGCGCTCATTATTTACGGCCGTTCTCGGCTTTGGAGAATTGATAGAGGGAAAGATTATATACATGTCTCCAGAACGCGGAGCTTTACACGCCGGAAAAAGCCGCGTTCTTGAATCATATAAAAGGTCATACAAGCATCGATGCAGCGAGTATGTAAATAGCCTCGCTGGCCATAAATCAGGGAATAAAAAAAAAATAAAGACGATTGTATTTCACTCGCCGCCTAGAAATGGATGTAACGTGTGGGATTTACCGCCGCCAGCGACGCTGCAAGTGTCACGAATACGACACAATGGAAATAACTCAGTCATGTTACAAGTATACCAGAAAAGCAGCTGGAAGGAGCCGGCTTCTGTAATAAGCATCGGATGAATCCGCACAGCTGTACTCAAGACCTATTTATATTGAGTCTATAAACATCTAAACTCTCACATTGGAAGGGAGCGGTGACCTCTCCGCAAACTGCGGTGTCACATAGGGACAGGGGAGGTTTATACCCTACAAGAGTTTCCAATAAAAAAACATTTTGTTGTTATATAGTTTTTGGAATAGTTCTAAAAATAAAAATTCCCAACATCAAGAGGATTTTTTTCTGGTGTTTTTTGAGCTAATCAGCAGCATAAAATCCCAGAAAACGTGCTCAAAAAATGCTAAGAAGAATCCTATTTTTTTCTATGAAAAAACTACTTTGCTGTTCATATGTTCCGGCTTTAGAGCATCTTTTAAATGCTGCAGGCTTTCAAAACTGCCGAATGGTTAAAATCAGTGACCGGACCATAGAATATCTAATATATAAAGCGGAATGTGTGTGTGTGTGTGTGTGTGTGTGCGCGTGCGTGCGTGCGTGCGTGCGTGCGTGCGTGTGTGTGTGTGTGTGTGTCCGGGATTGGCATCTGCACCGTCGCAGCTACAGTCACACAATTTTGCACACTCACACTCCTGGACCCCGAGAGCGTCATAGGCTATGTTTTGAGGGGAAATTTTAACCCCGCTCTTTACAGTTATTCACCAAAAAACCTGCTTCCATTAAAGCGAATGGAGCTGGAAGCCACAGTGCAGCCAGAACTTCAGAAGAATGCGCAGCCACGCCCTTAAATGGAATGTTGGCGTGTCACAATGCAGCCAGGGAAAGAGACAGACACAGACAGGGAAAGAGGCAGACACAGACAGGGTAAGAAACAGACATAGACAGGGTAAAAAACAGACATAGACAGGGTAAGAGACAGACAGGGAAAGAGAGAGACCGGTTAAGAGACAGACACAGACAGGTAAAGAGACAGACACAGACAAAGAGACAGACTGACAGGGAAAAAGACAGACAGAGAAAGAGAGGGAAAGAGAGACAGGTTAAGAGACAGACACAGACAGGTAAAGAGACAGACACAGACAGAGACAGACACAGGGAAACAGACAGACAGACAGGGAAAGAGAGGGAAAGAGACAGACAGGGTAAAAGACAGACAAAGACAGGTAAAGAGAAAGACAAAGAGACAGACACAGGGAACGAGACAGTTGGAAAGAGGGAAAGAGACAGACAGGGAAAGAGAGGGAAAGAGACAGACAGGGAAAGAGAGGGAAAGAGACAGACAGGGAAAGAGACAGACAGGGAAAGTGACAGAGATAGATAGACAGACAAAGAGATAGACAGGGAAAGTGACAGAGATAGATAGACAGACAAAGAGATAGACAGGGAAAGAGACAGACAGGGAAAGTGACAGACAGGGAAAGTGACAGAGATAGATAGACAGACAAAGAGATAGACAGGAAAAGTGACAGAGATAGATAGACAGACAAAGAGATAGACAGGGAAAGAGATTGAGACAGACGGAGAAAGAGACAGTCAGAGACAGACAGGGAAAGAGACAGACAAAGAGATAGAGAAACAGAGATATATACAGAGGGGGAGACAGACATTATAATTACATTTATATCTATTTGTTTTGTGGTTTTTGTGTGCAGAATACATTTTTGTTAATACACTATTTTTTTAACAGCAGTTTTTAATCCGGGCGAAGCCGGGTAGCACAGCTAGTACTGAATATATGTGAATATAGACACAGCCTGAAATCATAGGGTATTACAGCAAAATGTAAAACGAGCCCCACCTCCCAATATTCAGCTAACTAGTCCTATAGAAACTCAATGGGAGCTGTATAAATCTACGAGATGACAGTGTCATGGTTAGCAAGTTCAGTACCGGAGACATTTCTACCATTTCATCGCACCTGGAATTTTTACCCCCATTTTACAATACAATAGAATACACCCCCCCACCCCCACCCCCCGTTTTCCAGTACAATATTGTCACGTGTGTGTCATATGTGACAGACAAATTAAAGAATGTACGTCTGGAACACCTATGGTGTGAACAGGGTGCAAGATTCAAAAATATACAACTAAACAATAGGATAAAGAGTTGCACCCCAGTCACAATGTATAGGGGAATAATGAAAAGCAGAACTGCTATGGGAATACTAGACTGAAAAATACAATAGACTATCTGAAAAAGTGAAAAACATGAAAATGATATGTGCATAACTGCTATGAATAATAGGAATGAGAGATGTTTAGCCATTGTATTGATCAATGCAGAAGAGCCCCAAAACCAAACGCCAAGGTAATCTCTATTTTTGGGTTACACATAGGTTAGGGACCCCAAAAATACAGATTACCTTGGCATTTGGTTTTGGGGCTCCTTTGCATTGATTAATACAATGGATAAACATCTCTCATTCCTATTATTCATAGCAGTTATGCACATTCCATTTTCATGTTTTTCACTTTTTTCAGATAGTCCATGTATTTTTCAGTCTAGCATTCCCATAGCAGTTCTGCTTTTCATTATTCCCCTATACATTGTGACCGGTGTGCAACTCTTTATCCTATTGTTTATATGTGACAGACAGACATGTGGTTTCTGGCAATAGAAGGTCACAGTGTCTGGCTGCCTAGAATGCTCCCTGACTTTCCATTGTTCCTGCTGTCAGTATTCATTGCTATAGGTAGCTTTCCTGCTGGATTCCTCCCTCTCCCTTTTGGACCCAGCTGACACTCGCTTTCCACCCAGCTGTTGATTCCCTTGGTGTTTAAATACCCCTTCCTTCTTTGGACTGGTGCTGGTGATATTCCACATGTTTCCCCCAGGTAAAATAAAAAAAGCTTATACTCGCCTCCTGGACCAGTGCTGTTCCAGCGGCGCCACTGCTCGCATTGCCGGGGCTCACGTTAAGGTGTCACACTGACTATGGTGAGACATTTTGTTGAAGCTGCATGAAGCAAATACTAAAATAATAATTGAATTCAGGAGAAATATTTTGTAAAACCTGAGGCAAATTCAATTTGCCTCAAACCAATTCTCTCATCTCTAATTAGATATTATTGGATAGTCTTTATAAAGGTGAAAGGAACCATGCAATTATGGGGGGAAAAGTTTTTGTGATTGTTGTAAAGTTGTTAGGACTTTTCTCCCGTTGGAAAAAATTAAGGCCATGTTCCCAGGTCTTCTGCTGCAGATTCAACATGCACCAGGTCTTCTGCTGCAGATTCAACATGCACCAGGTCTTCTGCTGCAGATTCAACATGCACCAGGTCTTCTGCTGCAGATTCAACATGCACCAGTTCTTCTGCTGCAGATTCAACATGCACCAGGTCTTCTGCTGCAGATTCAACGTGCACCAGGTCTTCTGCTGCAGATTCAACGTGCACCAGGTCTTCTGCTGCAGATTCAACATGTACCAGTTCTTCTGCTGCAGATTCAACATGCACCAGGTCTTCTGCTGCAGATTCAACGTGCACCAGGTCTTCTGCTGCAGATACAACATGCACCAGGTCTTCTGCTGCAGATTCAACATGCACCAGGTCTTCTGCTGCAGATTCAACATGCACCAGGTCTTCTTCTACGGATTCAACATGCACCAGGTCTTCTGCTACAGATTCAACGTGCCCCAGGTCTTCTGCTGCAAATTCAATATGCACCAGGTCTTCTACTATGGATTCAACATGCACCAGGTCTTCTGCTGTGAATTCAACATGCACCAGGTCTTCTGCTGCGGATTCAACATGCACCAGGTTTTCTGCTGTGGATTCAACATGCACTAGGTCTTCTGCTGTGGATTCAACATGCACCAGGTCTTCTGTTGCGGATTCAACATGCACCAGGTCTTCTGTTGCGGATTCAACATGCACCAGGTCTTCTGCTGTGGATTCAACATGCACCAGGTCTTCTGCTGTGTATTCAACATGCACCAGGTCTTCTGCTGCGGATTCAACATGCACCAGGTTTTCTGCTGCGGATTCAACATGCACCAGGTCTTCTGTTGCGGATTCAACATGCACTAGGCCTTCTGCTGTGGATTCAACATGCACCAGGTATGCACCAGGTCTTCTGCTGCGGATTCAACATGCACCAGGTTTTCTACTGCGGATTCAACATGCACCAGGTCTTCTGCTGCAGATTCAACATGCACCAGGTTTTCTACTGCGGATTCAACATGCACCAGGTCTTCTGCTGCAAATTCAATATGCACCAGGTCTTCTACTATGGATTCAACATGCACCAGGTCTTCTGCTGTGGATTCAACATGCACCAGGTCTTCTGCTGTGGATTCAACATGCACCAGGTCTTCTGTTGCGGATTCAACATGCACCAGGTTTTCTACTGCGGATTCAACATGCACCAGGTCTTCTGTTGCGGATTCAACATGCACCAGGTCTTCTGCTGTGGATTCAACGTGCACCAGGTTTTCTGCTGCAGATTCAACATGCACCAGGTCTTCTACAGTGAACATGCACCAGGTCTTCTGCTGCGTATTCAACATGCACCAGGTCTTCTGCTGCAGATTCAACATGCACCAGGTCTTCTGCTGCGGATTCAACATGCACCAGGTCTTCTGCTACGGATTCATCATGCACCAGATCTTCTGATGCAGATTCATCATGCACCAGGTCTTCTGATGTAGATTCAACATGCACGAGGTCTTCTGCTGCAGATTCTACATGCACCAGGTCTTCTGCTGCAGATTCTACATGCACCAGGTTTTCTGCTGCAGATTCAACATACACCAGATCTTCTGCTGCGGATTCACTTGTGGAAAATCTGCTGTGTATTATGATAAAACATTGTAAATGATAATAAAGCTCGGTGTAAAAAAAATGTGATGTGGAAATTGACCTGTGAACATATACTGCAGAATTTGGTCGCTCATATGCCCTATGCAATGAATAGTGTGAAATATCCATAACATCTGCAGCTTTTCTACAGCACTTCTGCAAATTTCACTGGATTAGTTACACATTAACTTTGGATATATTACCACAAAGTGAAAACTCTGTGGATTTTTATTTGCATATCCTTTTATAGAAATCATGCTGGACACAAGAAGCAATAGTGGAATAAAACATATATTTTAAATATTTTTTTCTATATCACCTCTCTTTTGCAGAATTAGGGATCAACGTATTTGGCACCTAAACAGTTAGTTTTATAAGCAGCAGCAGAAGACCTGGTGCATGTTCACTGTAGAAGACCTGGTGCATGTTGAATCTGCAGCAGAAGACCTGGTGCATGTTGAATCCACAGTAGAAAACCTGGTGCATGTTGAATCCGCAGCAGAAGACCTGGTGCATGTTGAATCCGCAGTAGAAAACCTGGTGCATGTTGAATCCGCAGCAGAAGACCTGGTGCATGTTGAATCCGCAGTAGAAAACCTGGTGCATGTTGAATCCGCAGTAGAAAACCTGGTGCATGTTGAATCCGCAGCAGAAGACCTGGTGCATGTTGAATCCGCAGTAGAAAACCTGGTGCATGTTGAATCCGCAGCAGAAGACCTGGTGCATGATGAATCCGCAACAGAAGACCTGGTGCATGTTGAATCCACAGTGGGGGGCGTGTTCTTTTTCCCTTCTGTGTGGCTGCCTACATTTTGATTGGTCAGTATCAGAGAGAGGAAGAAGTACACACACCCCCACTGAAATCTCTCTGGAAATGCTTACGTGTTCTTAAAAAAAAACCTGTTTATGTACCAAATACTTTGATCCTTAATACCTCCACAAGGGAGAGGTGAAATTATTTGTTGATTGCCTGGAAGCCAGAAGTGGATTTAATAAGAGGGAAATAAAAAGAAAAAGCTTCTACTTCTCTTTGAGGGTGGATTTATACCTCGTTTTGCGTTAAAAACTGCTTGTAAATTTTAAGCCTTGGGGAATCACAATTCCCCAAACTCTCCACTTTATGATAATTAGGTCCCATTCAGGTGACACAAAGATTATTAGACCGGGATATTCGAAAAATGTTAACAGTTATGAAAAATTTGCTCTGGTGACTGCAGCTATAAATCACTGCAATAGTAGATAGCCGTTATGGTGACATTGTCTCATCAGCCCTATGTATCCTAATGAAAAAATGGTTATTGCTGCTTATTTCATACAGAAGCATTTCCTGGTGATGTGAGAAGTCATCGTGGTGAGAAGAGTCCATAGTGAAGGTCAATGTGCGAACATGACCCCCATAAAACTCAATATAACTCCATGCTAAATAGCTGTAGAAGTTACACCAGTGGTATTACTCACTGCAGCGGAGTCACCGGATTCATGAGAGATCTTTACTAGTGATGAGCGAGTATTAAAATGCTCGGGAGCTCGAGGCTCGGGCCGAGCATCTCAAAATACTCGTGTACTCGGCCCGAGCACCGAGCCCAATGTTATCCTATGGGAGACCCGAGTATTATTCTGAAATGACCCCCGGCAGCATGTAGAAACCATAAAACTGTAAATTAACAAAAAAAACGTGCGTGTGTGTGTAAGCGTGCATATATATATATATACACGCGGAGTGGAGTGCGGGAGGGGCCGTAGCCGAGCGGGGAAGTGTCGGGCTAAAGGCACGGTCATGCTGTGCGGGCCGGCCAATCACTGCAATTCCACAAGTAACAGGGCTGTGGCATTGCAGTGTCCAGCCAATCCCTGCATAAGGGATGGCTGTAAAAAGAGCGCCAACATGAAGACCACGAGTACAGCACGAGTATCGCGAGATTACTCGGTCCCCGCCGAGTAGCCCGAGTACAGTGATACTCGTGCGAGTACCGAGTAGTGACAAGCATACTCGCTCATCACTAATCTTTACATTAGCTCTTCTTGGTTGCTTTTACATGTTGCAGCTATGATCCTTTTTTTGGTTTTACAGTTTTATGACAAAACAATGCATTTCCAGACCAACTTTGGAGGAACACAGTGTCTCTGAGCACTGAGCAACTTGTACTTATGTGTCTTGCTCAGTGGTGGTCGGGTTCAGCCTCAATTCAACCATGTCTCTGAGCACTGAACACCTTATACTTTTGTGTATTGCTTAGTGGTGGTTGGGCTCAACCTCTGTGACGCCCTGGACAAGCCAGGGGTCACAGGTAACTACACCACCACACCCTACACCCCGGTAAGGCACATCAAAGCTAAACCCAAAAACCCTTGTTGCCTTCCTCCAGGGGCTGATGTTCACACCAGGGGGTGGGCCAGGCAGTTGGCCCCGCCCACCGAGGAGTTCACAGTCCTGGAGGCGGGAAAAGTGACAGTCAAGCTAGGGAAGTGGAAGTGGAAGGAGCAAAGCGAAGTGGCAGGAGAGCAACTGTGAGACTGCGACCGAGTGTGTGCTCCGGACAGTGACAGCAAGGTTAGCAGACGGCGGTGACCGTCTGCAGGAGTGGCCTATCGGAGTTGCCGTAAGGACCGTGGACGGGCGGTAGCCCGGCGGTACCGGACCGGTACACAAGGAGAAGCCAGCACCATTGGCAGGGGCCTTTCGGACCCCGGCAAGGCTTGGAGTCGCCGTGAATTTGCCAAATCCGTCAGTGAAGGGGACCTCCGGGTTTCCAAACAACTAAGTCCCGATTTCTCAGGGCCAGCGCCTGCGGGCAAAGAGGGGCTCCTCCGGCCCATATCCAAGCCGGGGAGCGGGTTACCGGTGGGAACCCATTGGAACCAACAGAAGTACTAGGTGCAGGGAAAGAGACAGTCACCGTCAACTACCGGGGAAAAGCAACAGCAGCCATCCGTGGGAACCATCTTTCCAGCCGTGTGTTTTACCGTGAACTGTGTCATCGTCTCAGGCTGAGCGAGTACCACCGTACCGTGAGGCACAACGCTGCCCCCGCAACCCTGCACCTCACCAGGCCCCCGCAACCCGCCTGCCACCATCCATCCTTACCCCATCACTGGGCCCCGGGACAACCAACCCCTACCCACGGAGGGGAGAACTAATGTCGCGGGCGGGGAGGAGGGTGTCAACACTGCGCTCACCCCACTGCTTGGGTCCGGCGGTTGCTGCTCTGTGGTGGCTCGAGCGGTGGGCCGGATCCCGGGGGTTCTCGAGCGGCACTCCTCGCCCGTGAGTGAAAGGGGGGTTTGTTGGTTGGTGGGGGATTGGATTAATGTCCGTGACGCCACCCACAGTTGTGGTGATTGTAGGAACACCACCGCTGCTCTGTATGGGGATCCCGGGAGCGGTGACAGGGAGCAGCAAAGTTGTTAGTTCTCCCCTCCGTGGGTAGGGGGCGGTTGTCCCGGGGCCCAGTGATGAGTTGGAGGATGAGGGATGGCGGGGCCGGTGCAGGGCTTGGTGGTGTGCAGGGACGCGGGGGCAGCGCTGTGCCTCACGGCACTGTGGTACTCACTCAGCCTGAGACGGTGACACAGTTCTCGGTAAAACACACGGCTGGAAAGACGGTTCCCATGGACGGCTGCTGTTGCTTTTCCCCAGTAGTTGACGGTGACGGTCCCTTTTCCTGCACCTACGTCTATGTTGGTAGCGATGGGTTCCCATCGGTAACCCACTCCCCGGCTTGGATATGGGCCGGAGGAGCCCCTCTTTGCCCGCAGGCGCTGGCCCTGAGAAACTGGTGCCCTGGTGGTGGCGGTGTCTCTCTCTAACGGTTGGACTGTTGCCTTCAATCAGGACTTGGTTGTTGGGAGACCCGGAGGTCCCCTTCACTGACGGATTTGGCAAATTCACGGCGACTCCTAGCCTTGCCGGGATCCGAAAGGCCCCTGCCACTGGTGCTGGCTTCTCTTTGTATACCGCTCCGGTACCGCCGGGCCACCACCCGACCGCGGTCCTTTCGGCAACCTCCAAGCAGCCTCTCCTGCAGACAGTCACCGCCGTCTGCTGACCTTGCTGTCTCAGTTCGGGGCACACACCCGGACCAACTTCAGGCTTTCTCCACTGTCACTTTCTCTTCCACCTTTGCTCCTCTCTAACTCCTCTACCACTTCACTGTTTACTCCTCACTCCAGCTCTGCCTGAGCTAACTCACTGGTTTTCCCGCCTCCAGGGCTGTGAACTCCTCGGTGGGCGGAGCCAACCGCCTGGTCCACCCCCTGGTGTGGACATCAGCCCCTGGAGGAAGGCAACAAGGATTTTTGTGTAGCTTTGGTGTACCTATCTGGGGTGTAGGGTGTGGTGGTGTCATGACCTGTGACCCCTGGCTTGCCCAGGGTGTCACACTAACAACTCAGCTGCTCCCAGTCACCGCTCCCGGGATCCCCATACAGAGCCGCGGTGGTGTCACCAAAATCACCACAACCGTGGGTGGCGTCACGGACAATAACCAAATCCCCCACCACCAATCAAACTCCCCATTTCACTCACGGGCGAGGAGCGCCGCTCGAGTCCCCGGGATCCGGCCCACCGCTCGAGCCACCACCGAGCAGCAGCAGCCGCCGCAGCAGCGGCCGGACCCGAGCAGTGGGTGAGCGCAGCGTTGCCATCCTCCTCCCCGCCCGTGACAACTTGGCGTCACGAACAGGATCTTACCGCTCTGCCGTTGGGTAGAGGTGCACCTTGTTACCGCCGGAGGTGTCCGGCTGAAAAATTTCAGAAGCCGCCATCTTTGGCGCGGAAAGTTCCCGCTCGAGCGTCTCCTCGAGTAGTGGAGGCGCGAAGGCCAAAACCCCACTCTGATAGAGGAGGAGCCGGAAAGAGGCTGAGGGGGACGAAATGGCAGCTGGTTGCATGTGAGCGCGGCTATAAAAGCAGGGACGCCAGGACCCTGCGTCCATCTTGTTACTGGGAGAGGCCGCCAGCAAGATGTTTATGCCGTCCCGAAGCACCGTGGCCCCCGCGCCTGGAACAGCGGCGTGGGTGGAAATCCGGACCGCGCAGCTCTACCAGAGGCTGCAGGTCAAGATGCAGCTCCTCTTAGAGGAGTGGGAGACCGACATGGCGGAGGTCATAGCGACCGTGCGGAGACGCGAGGAGGAATCTGCGGAAAGGAGGGTGAGTGACCCACGCCCCGATGCCCTTAAAGGGCCGGTCATCACGGCTGCGGGACCCGGTCTAAACCCTCTCGCCCTGCTGCCTCCCTCGCCACCCATCCCGGAAGCCGTGACCCCGCCACTAGGCCCGCTGCCACCACGACCGGTAGCGATACCCCGCATGCCCGCCCCGGCGGGCCGACCTGTAGCCGGAGCCCGCAAACGACCGGAGGTGCTGCTGCCGTGGAAGGCCCCAAAGCCCGAACCGGAGGCGTCCCTTGAGAAATTCCCCGAGCCAGAGCCGCTGGACCGCTCCGTGAAGAAGGCCCAGCCGCGGAAAGCTCCTGTGCCCATCCCCCACGCCTCGGACGAGGTAGCGCCAGGTTGCCGCTGCAAGGCGGCGCCCAAGGCCACGTCACCGCGGGACCTTCTGCCCATATCACCAGCAGTGGGCAGTGTCCAAAAGGTCTCACGGGGCCCGACCCGTGCACCGGAGCTCGCAGCAGCCCCGTATTGGGACAGGGAGCCGGTACCGTTGGGCCTAGAAATTGAAGAGAGGGAGAGGAAGAAAGCGGAGTTGGTGGCCCGTGCGATCCGGGAGAAGGAGAGTCTCTGCCAGGCACCCTTCCGCATCCGAGGCCCGCTGTATGAGGGGTAGGTGAGGCGGTTTGATGTCCGCCGGGGCTATGGATTCATTTATGAACCGGGCCTGGAGGCCGAAGTTTTTATAGCCCGGCGGGATGTTAATGCTCACCTGCCAGAAGAGCACCCAGGCCGTAACCTGATGCCGGGAGATCTGGTGCAGTACACCAGGCATTGTGGGGAGAGGGGGTGGTTCGCCCTGGATGCAAAGTTGAGGGGCAGCCAGGAGGCCCGTGTGAGCGCCGCACCCCCTCCCTCCGGTGATGGCGGCGGAGCACCGTTGTCACCGTCCCCGTTGGGACCACCACTGTTATAAAGTTTTGAAAGTTTTACCAGAATGATAAGTGAATGAAACCGTGCAAAGTCACCTGATTTACCGCTGATTGAAACCAGTCGTTGCCGGCACCGTTGTCCCTGTGGGGACCATTCTAAAAAAGTTTTGCATAGGAACTACTATGGACAAGCCTGAGAACTTGCAGGGCAACCACAAACATTAGTGGAATGTAAATAATTGTTGTTGTTACAGCTTCCACCGTTGCCGCCTCCGGAGAGGCAGATTGGAGGAAGGGCCCGCAGTGGAGCAGGCTGGGGCCCAGCCACCACAGGAACCGGTGGCAATCCTCTGGGGGTTTCAGGGGTTCCCCATGGACGTGGGTCCCCTGAAAAGGACAGAACCCGCTCGGGCAGCTTGTGCAGGACTGGGGTCAAGGGGTGCTGCCTGTTTGCTTAGGGGCAGCATCAGGGCCAGGTTGCTTGGGTGGGAGAAAGCGGAAGCCGTAACCGTTTGAAACCGTTGAAACCGTTTAAATAAGAGTACCTCCCGATGTGGGAAGAGGTTTTCATAAATGTAATGTATGTCACCGTTAACTTTTTATATTTTTGCAGTTAAAAAAAATAAAAATAAAACCGGTGTTGGACGGGCAGCCCGCGGACGGTCTGCATTTTGCTAAGGGGGAATGTGACGCCCTGGACAAGCCAGGGGTCACAGGTAACTATACCACCACACCCTACACCCCGGTAAGTCACATCAAAGCTAAACCCAAAAACCCTTGTTGCCTTCCTCCAGGGGCTGATGTTCACACTAGGAGGTGGGCCAGGCGGTTGGCCCCGCCCACCGATGAGTTCACAGTCCTGGAGGCGGGAAAAGTGACAGTCAAGCTAGGGAAGTGGAAGTGGAAGGAGCAAAGCGAAGTGGCAGGAGAGCAACTGTGAGACTGCGTCCGGGTTTGTGCCCCTGACAGTGACAGCAAGGTTAGCAGACGGCGGTGACCGTCTGCAGGAGTGGCCTATCGGAGTTGCCGTAAGGACCGTGGACGGGCGGTAGCCCGGCGGTACCGGACCGGTACACAAGGAGAAGCCAGCACCATTGGCAGGGGCCTTTCGGACCCCGGCAAGGCTTGGAGTCGCCATGAATTTGCCAAATCCATCAGTGAAGGGGACCTCCGGGTTTCCAAACAACTAAGTCCCGATTGAAGGCAACAGTCCAACCGTATGAGAGAGACACCGCCACCGCCAAGGCACCAGTTTCTCAGGGCCAGCGCCTGCGGGCAAAGAGGGGCTCCTCCGGCCCATATCCAAGCCGGGGAGCGGGTTACTGGTGGGAACCCATTGGAACCAAGAGAAGTACTAGGTGCAGGGAAAGAGACAGTCACCGTCAACTACCGGGGAAAAGCAACAGCAGCCGTCCGTGGGAACCGTCTTTCCAGTCGTGTATTTTACCGTGAACTCTGTCATCGTCTCAGGCTGAGTGAGTACCACCGTGCCATGAGGCACAACGCTGCCCCCGCGACCCTGCACCTCACCAGGCCCCCGCAACCCGCCTGCCACCATCCATCCTTACCCCATCACTGGGCCCCGGGACAACCAACCCCTACCCACGGAGGGGAGAACTAACAACTCAGCTGCTCCCAGTCACCGCTCCCGGGATCCCCATACAGAGCTGCGGTGGTGTCACCAAAATCACCACTACCGTGGGTGGCGTCACGGACAATAACCAAATCCCCCACCACCAATCAAACTCCCCCTTTCACTCACGGGCGAGTAGCGCCGCTCGAGTCCCTGGGATCCGGCCCACCGCTCGAGCCACCACCGAGCAGCAGCAGCTGCTGCAGCAGCGGCCGGACCCGAGCAGTGGGTGAGCGCAGCGTTGCCATCCTCCTCCCCGCCCGCGACACCTCCTCAGCTCGGCAGTTTCTCTGAGCAATGAACACCTTGTACAGTGGAACTTTGGTTAACGAGAACAATCAGTTCTGGGCGTGTGCTTGTTAACCAAGTTACTCGTTTAGCAAAGCAAGATCTCCCATAGGAAATCATTGCAATGCAGACGATTCGTTCCACAACTTGTGCAATGCCCCATCCTGGTCCCCTATTGTGCCATTCTACACATGCACAAACACACACAAACACACAAGCACGCACGCACACACATACATATTATGCTCACCTTACTTTCTGTTCCATCGCCGGTCTCCTGGGACTTGCTGTTCTCCAGTACAGGATGTGTATCGGGTTACCATCACGACGAGGGAGGAACTTCCGCTGCCAGAGCGCTGACGTCAAAGGCAGGACCCGCTAGCCTCTGATTGGCCAGCGCGCTGCCTTTGAGTAGCAGTGACAGGAAGTTCCTGCCTTGTTGCGTTCGTTGCGGATACACATCCTGGAGCGGCGAACTACAGGACCTAGGAGGCCGGCGATGAAACAGAAGGTACACATATTATGCTCACCTTACCTTCCGATCCATCACCGGCCTCCTGGGTCTTGTAGTTCTACAAGAACCATGAGGCCAGCGATGGAACGGAAGGTAAGGTGACCATAATACTGTATGTGTGTGCGTGCGTGTTTGTGTGTGTTTTGTGTGTGATTGTGTGGACTGTAAGAGCGGGTCAGAGCGTGGTGGATGTACGGAACTGGAAGTGTGTGCGGTGAGGATTTGCTCGTACAGCAAAGCTTTCTCGTAAACCGAGTTATAAATTTACAGCAAGCTTTGCTCATTAAGCGAAATACTCTTTAACTGGATTACTCGTTAAGCGAGGTTCTGTGATGCCTTGGGCAAGCCAGGGGTCACAGGTCACAACATCACACACACCCCACATCCCTGCAGGAACACCGAAGTCAGAACACAAACCCTTGTTGCCCTCCTCCGGGGGCTGATGATCACACCAGGGGGTGGAGCCAGGTGGTTGGTCTCCACCCACCGAGGAGTTCACAGTCCTGGAGGCGGGAAAACCAGCAGTTTGGTTAGAGAGGAGTTGAGGAGTGGACAGAGCTGAGCTTGAGTAGTGAAAGTGGAAGGAGGGAAGTAGAAAGTGGCAGTGGAGAAACAAGTAGAAGCTGACTGAGAGCGTCCGGGTGTGTGCCCCGGACGGAGACAGCAAGGTTGGCAGACGGCGGTGACCGTCTGTAGGAGTGGCTAATTGGAGTTACCGAAAGGACCGTGGACGGGTGGTGGCCCGGCGGTACCGGACCGGTACACGAAGAGAAGCCAGCACCAGTGGCAGGGGCCTTTCGGATCCCAGCAAGGCTTGGAGTCGCCGTACAGTTTGCCAAATCCGTTAGTGAAAGGGACCTCCTGGGTCTCTAAACAGCAAAGTCCCGATTGAAGGCAAAGGTCCAACCGTGAGAGAGGGACACCGCCACCGCCAAGGCACCAGTACCTCAGGGCCAGCACCTGCGGGCAAAGTGGGGCTCCTCCGGCCCATATCCAAGCCGGGGAGCGGGTTACCGGTGGGGACCCATCGATACCAACAACCGTATTTAGGTGCAGGGAAGAGACCGTCACCGCTAACTGCAGGGAACATCAGCACCGCAGCCGTCCGAGGGACCCGTCCAACCAGCCGTGTGTTTACCGAGAACTGTGTCATCATCCTTGGGCTGAGTGAGTACCTCCGTGCCGTGCGGCACAGCGCTGCCCCTGCGTCCCTGCACCTCAACAGGCCCCATAACCTGCCTGTCAACCATTTCAACCCCATCACCGGGCCCCGGGACAGCCAGCCCCCTGCCCACGGAGGGGAGAATCACCAACTCAGCTGCTCCCTGTCACCGCTCCCGGGATCCCCGTACAGAGCAGCGGTGGTGTCACCAAAATCACCACAACCGTGGGTAGCGTCACGGACATTAACCAAATTCCCCACCAACAATCAACCCCTTTCACTCACGGGCGAGGAGCGCCGCGCGAGTCCCTGGGATCCGGCCCATCGCTCGAGCCACCGAGCAGCAGCAGCAGCCGCAGAGCAGCGGCGGCCGGACCCGAGCAGTGGGAGAGAGCAGCGTTGACACCCTCCTCCCCGCCCGCGACAGTTCCACTGTACTTCTGTGTCTTGCTCAGTGGTGGTCAGGCTCAGCCTCCTCACCTAGCTCGTGACAGCACTGGATGATGATGGGCTTATGGTCTCTTTGATTCTTCTCCAATCTTTGTCAGTTCTTTTGCCCCTCTTTTTCCACAACAAGTTTTGTTGGACCCTGTTGCCTATTTACAGCAGCACTTTTGATTGTTCTGTGATGACATGATCAAAATACTCAGTGCCTGATGCACAGTGTTCTCAATAAGGCTATGTGCGCACTAGAGCTTTTTACCCGCGGATTTACCCGCGGATTTGCCGCGGAAATTTCTTGAGAAATGTCTGCAATCTTTGTGCAGACATTTCCCAGCAATTTCTATGAAAAAAAAAAAAAGCTGTGCGCACTTGTGCGGATTTTTCTCAAGAAATTTCCGCGCGAAGAATTTCTCAAGAAACTTTCTTGAGAAAATGAACATGTCCATTATTTCCGCAGGTACCCTGCGGATTTCTGCAGTACAGCCTGCAAAAATCCGCAGGGAACCACCCGCGGGAAAATCGCGGCAATTCCGCGGCTATTCCGCGGCAAATCCGTGGCAAATCCGCATGCGGATTTGGTGCGGATTTTTTCCGGAGGTCCGGAAATCTTTCACTTCCAGAAGTTTCTCAAGAAAGTTTCTTGAGAAACTTCACATTTCTAGTGCGCACATAGCCTAAAGGCTGCATAGTGATGGGTGACATCTTTTCGCCCACATGTTTTGGAGTCTCGGCTTCTGTTCTCCTACATATGCAGTAATATATAAATATTTTATATATATATATATATATATATATATATATATATATATATATATATACAGTACAGGCCAAAAGTTTGGACACACCTTCTCATCTCTAGAACAACTGTTAAGCGGAGACTTTGTGCAGCAGGCCTTCATGGTAAAATAGTTGCTAGGAAACCACTGCTAAGGACAGGCAACAAGCAGAAGAGACTTGTTTGGGCTAAAGAACTCAAGGAATGGGCATTAGACCAGTGTAAATCTGTGCTTTGGTCTGATGAGTCCAAATTTGAGATCTTTGGATCCAACCACCGTGTCTTTGTAGAAAAGGTGAACGGATGGACTCTACATGCCTGGTTCCCACCGTGAAGCATGGAGGAGGGGGTGTGATGGTGTGGGGGGGCTTTGCTGGTGACACTGTTGGGAATTTATTCAAAATTGAAGGTATACTGAACCAGCATGGCTACCACAGCATCTTGCAGCAGCGTGCTATTCCATCCGGTTTGCGTTTAGTTGGACCATCATTTATTTTTCAACAGGAAAATGACCCCAAACACACCTCCAGGCTGTGTAAGGGCTATTTGACTAAGAAGGAGAGTGATGGGGTGCTATGCTAGATGACCTGGTCTCCACAGTCACCAGACCTGAACCCAATCGAGATGGTTTGGGGTGAGCTGGACCGCAGAGTGAAGGCAAAAGTGCCAACAAGTGCTAAGCGTCTCTGGGAACTCCTTCAAGACTGTTGGAAGACCATTTCCGGTGACTACCTCTTGAAGCTCATCAAGAGAATGCCAAGAGTGTGCAAAGCAGTAATCAAAGCAAAAGGCGGTTACTTTGAAGAACCTAGAATATAAGACATATTTTCAACTGTTTCACACTTTTTTAAGTATTTCATTCCACATGTTTTAATTCATAGTTTTGATGCCTTCAATGTGAATCTACAATTTTCAGAGTCCTGAAAATAAAGAAAACTCTTTGAATGAGAAGGTGTGTCCAAACTTTTAGTCTGTACTGTATATATATATATATATATATATATATATATATATATTGTGAGGTAGCACGGTCGGCTGCGCAGCAGAAGACACGGGATCCAGGCATTAAGGTTCACAGCACACGGTTTTAATGTCCAAACAAAAGTCCATAACACAATACATGTCCTCTCCAGCAGAAAACTCAGGGAGTTCTGTTCATTCCCTCACACCCGGCACACCTGCCCTCGTTCCTGATTCTATTTAACCCTTCCTTCAGCCTGTAGGGAAACAGCATTAACCCTAGAGTGGATTTACTTTCTATCATGGAGTGAGCACAACCGGGGCGAGACATACCGGCCGTCATAGATAACCCCGGTCACAGTCTCACATACCCCCCCCTCAGTTCAAGCGTGCGGGGTTGAACTCCCGCCATCAAACACGGGCCGCGGGACAAGGCATCGGCGTTGCCCTGCAACCTACCGGCCCTATGTTCAACCGTAAACCGGAAGTTCTGCAGAGAAAGGAACCACCGGGTAACCTGGGCATTCCGTTCCTTGGCGGACCTCATCCAGACCAGCGGAGAGTGATCAGTCACCAAGCGAAACTGCCGTCCCAGCAGGTAATAGCGGAGGGACTCCAAGGCCCACTTGATCGCCAGGCACTCCTTCTCCACTACGCTATAATTCCGCTCGGGAGGGGTGAGCTTCCTACTTAAGAAGGTGACGGGGTGTTCCTCCCCCTGAACCACCTGAGACAGCACTGCCCCCAGGCCGACCTCTGAGGCGTCAGTCTGTACTATGAACTCCTTCCGGAAATCAGGGTGTACAAGAACGGGCTGTCCGCACAGGACCCCCTTCAGGGCCCGGAAGGAGTCCTCGGCCTGCGGAGTCCAGCGCACCATGACGGACTTCTTGCCTTTGAGAAGGTCCGTCAAGGGGGCTGATAGTCCCGCAAAATCCTTTACAAACCTCCTGTAGTACCCCACGATACCCAGGAAGGCCCTAACCTGCTTCGTGGTCAGGGGTCTAGGCCACTTCTGGATCGCCTCAACCTTGTTAATTTGGGGCTTAATCACTCCTTGGCCTATCACGTAGCCCAAGTAGCGGGCTTCCGTGAGTCCCAATGCACATTTCTTGGGATTGGCTGTCAATCCGGCTGTTCGAAGCGCGTCCACCACCGCTTGTACCTGTTCCAAGTGGGTCTGCCAATCGGAGCTGTAAATAATGATGTCATCCAGGTACGCTGATGCATACGCCTGGTGGGGTTCCAGCACTAAGTCCATCAACCTCTGGAACGTGGCCGGAGCGCCATGTAACCCAAAAGGCAAGACAACATAGTGGAAGAGACCCTCCGGCGTAACAAAAGCGGTTTTCTCCTTGGCGGACTCCGTTAGTGGCACCTGCCAGTACCCTTTGGTCAGGTCGAGCGTGGTAAAATATCGCGCCTGTCCCAGCCTATCAATCAGCTCATCCACCCGGGGCATGGGGTAGAGATCGAACTTGGATATTTCGTTCAATCTCCTAAAGTCATTGCAGAACCTTAAGGAGCCATCGGGTTTTGGTATTAGGACAATCGGACTAGCCCATTCACTCCGGGATTTTTCGATGACCCCCAGGCGTAACATTGTCTTTACTTCATCCGATATGGCTTGTCGTCGGGCCTCCGGTACCCGGTATGACTTCAGGCGTACCTTCAGGTGGGGCTCGGTGACAATATCATGTCGTATCAGACTGGTCCTACCGGGCAGCTCGGAGAAGACATCGGGGTTCTGCTGAACCAACCGTCTGGCCTCTCGCCTCTGTTGCTTGGTGAGGGCTTCTCCAATCCTTACTTCCGGTTCGTCCTCTCCGGAGGTCGCTGGAGCCGGATGTGAACGACCCGAAGAGGAGGGAGGTGGGGAAAAAACAGCCATCAGGCTTTCCCGTTCCTGCCAAGGTTTTAATAGGTTGACATGGTATATTTGTTCAGGTTTCCGCCTACCGGGCTGCAATACTTTATAGTTAACCACCCCTACTCTTTCCTTTATCTCGTAGGGGCCTTGCCACTGAGCCAGGAATTTGCTCTCCGCCGTGGGGATCAATACCAACACCCGATCCCCGGGTTTAAAGGTCCGCACGGTGGCTTGTCTATTGTAGCGGCCGCTTTGCGCGGCCTGAGCCTCCTGTAAATGCTCCTTCACAATTGGCATGACCGCGCTTATGCGGTTCTGCATACCCAAAATGTGTTCAATCACACTTTTATGGGGGGTGGGCTCTTGTTCCCATGTTTCCTTTGCCAGGTCCAACAATCCCCGGGGATGTCGCCCGTATAACAATTCAAAAGGCGAAAACCCCGTGGATGCCTGTGGCACCTCTCGTATGGCAAACATCAAATAGGGAAGCATCATATCCCAGTCTTTCCCGTCTTTTGAAATCACCCTTCTTAGCATGGTTTTCAGGGTTTTATTGAAACGCTCGACTAAACCGTCCGTTTGAGGATGATACACAGACGTACGCAACTGCTTGATCTGGAGTAGCCGGCATAGCTCTTTGGTCACTTTAGACATGAATGGGGTCCCCTGATCCGTAAGGATCTCCTTGGGCAATCCCACCCGGCAGAACACAGCAAACAACTCCCGAGCTATAAGCTTTGCTGCAGTATGTCTGAGAGGTATCGCCTCGGGATACCGGGTGGCATAGTCAACGATCACTAGGATGTGTTGGTGCCCTCGAGCGGACTTTACGAGGGGCCCCACCAGATCCATCCCTATCCGTTCAAAAGGGACTTCTATAATGGGTAACGGTACCAACGGACTGCTAAAATGGGTCAGGGGTGCAGTAAGCTGACACTCCGGGCAGGTTTCGCAGAACCGTTTTACCTCCCCAAAGACCCCGGGCCAATAGAACCTTTGCAATATTCGCTCCTGCGTTTTCTTGACCCCTAGGTGGCCACTCATCAGGTGTTTATGAGCCAAGTCGAGGACCCGCCGGCGATGCGGCTGGGGCACCACCAACTGTTCTACCCCTACGCCCCGTATTTCATCTACCCGGTAGAGTAAATCCTGCTTAAGAGCGAAATGGGGGTACCTTACCTGGGCACCGGGCAGCTGTGCCACCCCGTCAACTACTGTCACCCGACTCCGGGCATGTATTAACGTAGGGTCCTGGAGTTGGGCTGTCCCAAACGTATCCGGGGACGCCTCCAACTCCGGGATGGGCTCGACCGTCTCAGCCTCTCCTGCCAATACCTCTAGGGGCGACCTATCGGGTTCACACTCTGTCCCTATCATGGTGACCCCTACGGCAGGTGTCCCGGATTCAGGATTGTAGGGCTCAGGTCCTGGACCGACCAATATCTGAGGGGACTTAGGGGGTCCCTTCCATAAAGTCCAAAAATAGGGCAGATCCCTTCCTAGGATCACGTCATAAGGAAGAGTGTTAAGAAGTCCCACCTCATGTTGCACCTGACCGCAAGGTGCTGTGATGGTGACAATCCCCGTGGGATAGTCGCGGCGGTCCCCATGTATGCAAACCACCCCCACGGTGCGTCCTGTGGCCTTTACTTTAGCTCTCAAGGTGGATCGCACAAGGGTCACTAAGCTTCCGGAATCCAACAATCCTGTAACCGGACATCCATTCACCTGTATTTGGCACAAGTGGGGCTCTGTCTCTGGGGAGACCAGGTCAGCGGTACACACCACCTGAGCATACATTGAACCCCGCCGGGTAACCCCACAATCCATGGGCTCCGTGGTGAGTGGACACTGGGCTTCCATATGTCCCACCCGCTGGCACCGCCAACATCTAATGGGGACGGAAACCCCCTTGACGGGTTGTCGTTTAGGGTACAGAACCTTCCGGATCTCAGGAATGGCGGCCGCGGCCTCAGACGGGACGGTAGGGGACTCCTGTACCGTTGTCAGCGGTGGGTCCTTGGCCCTAGGCTTGGAGGGGCCGGACCGACGGGCGGTACGCAAAGTCTCAGTGTCCCGTATCAAGTCCTGCGTAGCCACATGCCGCTCTACCAGGGACACTAATTGGTCCAGGGTACTCGGGTCACCCTGTCCGACCCACCGTTGAACGGTGACGGGTAAAGTGCGCACAAAACGATCCACTACTACCCTTTCCACCATTTGCGCCGGGCTCAGAGTGTCAGGCTGCAACCACTTTTTTACAAGATGCAACAAGTCATAGGCCTGGGAGCGTACGGGTTTGGCTTCCTCATAGAACCACTGATTTACCCGCTGAGCCCGTACATAGGTATTCACCCCCAACCGAGCCAGTATTTCGGCTTTCAGGGTCACATAGTCAATGGCGTCCTCGGCACAGAGGTCCAGGTACGCTTTTTGGGGTTCCCCCGTCAGATAGGGCGACAATACCTCAGCCCACTGCGGGGTCGGCAGCTTTTCCCGCTCGGCCACCCGCTCAAACACCGCCAGGAATGCTTCCACATCATCACCCGGGGTCATCTTTTGCAACGCTTGTCTCACCGCTTTCCGGACGCTGCCGTCGTCACCCGGTCCCGGGGTTGTTGCTGCCGGTCCGGCACGGATCGACTTGGCCAGGAGAACCATCTGTTCTTGGTGCCTTTTTTCCTGCAATTGCAAGGCTTGCTGCTGACGTGCATTGGCCTGCTCCATCTGTTCTTGGTGCCTTTTGTCCTGCACTTGCAAGGATTGCTGCTGACGTGCATTGGCCTGCTCCATCTGTTCTTGGTGCATTTTGACCTGCACTTGCAAGGATTGCTGCTGACGTGCATTGGCCTGATCCAACTGTTCTTGGAGTTTTTTTTCCTGCACTTGCAAGGATTGGAGCAGGTGTGCATTGGTCTGTTGCTGCTGTGCATTAGCCTGAGCCAAATGCTTTAGTATGTCCTCCATGGCGTCGCCGGGTTTGGGCTGTAGTATAGCCGCTCGAATCCAGGACATGCGCAGCTGGGTCACCAGGGATGGATGCTACACCTCACCGGCTGTCATGCCCGCCGATTCTCCACCATATGTGAGGTAGCACGGTCGGCTGCGCAGCAGAAGACACGGGATCCAGGCATTAAGGTTCACAGCACACGGTTTTAATGTCCAAACAAAAGTCCATAACACAATACATGTCCTCTCCAGCAGAAAACTCAGGGAGTTCTGTTCACTCCCTCACACCCGGCACACCTGCCCTCGTTCCTGATTCTATTTAACCCTTCCTTCAGCCTGTAGGGAAACAGCATTAACCCTAGAGTGGATTTACTTTCTATCATGGAGTGAGCACAACCGGGGCGAGACATACCGGCCGTCATAGATAACCCCGGTCACAGTCTCACAATATATATATATATATATATATACACTCACACACATTATATATACATACACAGAACACATACATCGCACATGACACCACAGTACCGGCCTCTATACTGTATCTTATATGTTGCGGTTTTAACGATGTTTCCAAATGTCAAACACTTGAGACGCTGTATACACCAGGAATATGTCACACAACAGTATTTCTTCCAGCCATGAAGCTATATAGCTGTGTTACACTATTTTAGGAGACAACAGGTGGCTGCTGACTGTCGAGAAACCGCTCAGTGGAAAATAGTTTCTTGTTTTTGCCCGAAAATATCATATAAAATATCACATCCAATGAGAATGTGTTTTACAAAAGAGTGATGCTTGGGGGGTATTGGGTGGGGGTCACATTTCAAAGATGTCCACCACAAGTATCAGGCAGGATGATGGTGTTTTGGGGTTTTGTATGAATAATGCTTAATCTATGTAAAGTTTAAGAGGTCTACAAGATTTATTTTTTTTATTTGTTCGAATTCTCCACTACTTTCAAGATCTGTTTGCGGTAAGTGAATGGGACGACTCTTGTCTGCATTAATGAGATTGTCATACAGTGTATCCAGTCCAGACAACGCTCTGTGAGCTCAGCAGCCTGCAATCCAGACTAATACATTGTAGCTGAATTCAGCTGGTTTGTGAATCTTTCTGCCTTAAATTTTGGCTTAATCCTGTGAAATGCAACTCAATTGGGTCAATTCTGGTGATGACTCGGACATTGTAGAATATTCCACCTTTTTGCTCTCACAGGATGTTTTGGGTCATTGTTCATCTCTACAGTGAAGCATCGTCCAGTCAATCTTGCTGCATTTAGTGTAATTTGAGTAGAAAGTCTCGCCCTGTGCACTTCAGATTTCATCCGGCTGCTTCTGTCTTCAGTCACATCATCCAAAAACACTAGTGATCTAGGAGCATTGGAAGCCCTGCATGCCCGGCCATCACACCGCCTCCACCATGTGTTAAAGAGGAGGTGCTGTGATCTGCATCAGGAGCTGCTATAGGCCTTCTCCATACTTTCTTCTTTCCATCCTTCTGGTACAGGTTGATCTTAGTCTCATCTGTCCACAGAAGCTTTTCCAGAACGTAGGGGCTTCTTTAGATGTCTTTTTGGCAAAGTCTAATCTGGCCTTTCTATTTTGAAGGTTGATTAATGATTTGCACTTTGGGTGAACGTTCTGTATTTGTGTAATAATTGTAATGGGTAACTCAGGAATTTATTAGCGTGGAGCAAAGACACAACTAAATCCAGTTTATAGGTGATAAAGTCTGTATTATAATGTGTTGCCCACGGTTATGGGGTACTCGGTCTCGGGCGGTGTATAACTGGGGAATGTCACTTGGTGGCCTTTGCCTAGTCCTGTGCCCTGGGTGCTTTTTGAAAAGGGAATATTATATAATATAATATACAGGGGATTGTTGAATAAAGTTCACACGTGACTCCACTTACGGGTTGCGGCTGGGTGGATGGAGCCGCCGCTGCACAATGTTCACTACTGGGGCTGGTGTTGATGGCAGCCTGGATATTAGGCCCTCCACAAGCAGGGCCGGGCTCCAGAGGGTAGGAGATGTAGATGGGTGTTGAAAGAAGGTAGGCCGCACAAGGGGTTGCAGTGTAACTGGTTCCTTTACTCATGGCAAGATGTAAACTGGTCACCCGAGGAATACTGGTGTTCACCGCAGGTTCTATTTGTCCCAGTGCCGGTTTAGTGACCTGGTGGCTTCTTTCCCCTGCACCTGTCTTTGGTAGGTGGATCCTCGTGGCTTGGAGCGGCTGGGGGTCCCCTCCTGGTAGTCTCTTAACGGCAATCCGTATGACGGTAGCGTGAACCCTGTGGGGTCAGAGTCTCTGGTCCTGTCCCCGGTTCTCCCGTTGATACTGTGTCCCGAACTTCAAGGTCAGTGAGGTTCTTGATGGTCCCCTCACTGTGCAGGTTTTATCAGGTCTGCCTGGAGCGTTTGCCTGACCTAAGATTCTGTACCCCGTCGGTGCTGTGGTTCCAGGATTACTCCACTATACTCCACCGGCAACCACACGTCTGGGCCCACAGGTCACTGTTTCAATCCTGTCAGTGCATCTGCCCGCTTCCTCTGTCTGTCACCGACAACTGCTGACTACTGTCTCACTGTCCACCGTCTGCCCCTCCCACCTGTTCGTCTAGTGGACTGGACTTGCTCCACCTCTAGGCGGCCATCCATTGGTCCAATCCTAGCCTGGTATCATTCAATGGGGGAATTGGGGAAAAACAGGGATTGTTTGGAATGATTGGTTGTTACCGGCACTGGTCTTCCGGGTTCCTGGGGGGATGCAGTACCTTGTCGCTCCCTGGTGATCTAAGGGGCGCTACAATAACATACGATGATAAACAAAGAGGTCCAAAAACACACAGTGCAATATAATATGAAGCCTTCCGGAAAGACTCTGAAAGTCCCAATAAGATGGAGAGCAGTTTACCAGTCCAGAGAACAGGTGCAGAGCAAAAATGTCCAGATGCAGAGCACAGACTAATATCGAGAACCAGGATGCAGAGCAGGTCAGGCAAGAGCCGCAGCAGGGGTCTGGGCATCAGCAGCTGGACGCCGCAGGTGAGTAAAACGTGGGGCGGGGAGTCAAGCGTGGTGATCGAGCAACCGCAATACTCAATTGAGTATCAAGTAGTGACGCGCACAGTCTCTCACCGCTATTAAGGGACTCTTCTTACTAGCTGAGATTCCTCCACAGCTAATATGACAGTATCACAGTATCATCTGAGTTCCCAGGTCAGTTATAGAAACATTTTGAGCATGCCCTTGGATGCTCATATAGATACATTTCTCCTACTTTAATCTGGTGCTACTTTATGCGAGTAATTACTTTCTTTTATTCCATTCATGTATTGTATCTACTCTTGGCCTTCAAGTGTTCTCACATTAAAGCACCACTCCAGTGTCATATACTCACCTTCCGGCAGCTTCATCTTCTATCTCCGCTGCTCTGGTCGGTCTCTTGTGATTTGTGATCTGCCCGGCAGCTCTAGTGTTTCATGGAGTTGGAGGTCACAACTCAATACAAGTCTATGAAGGCCTCGTTCTGGCTCCCATAGACTTGCATTGAGAGCTTGTGACGTAACTTCTGACTTCCAGCCAGTCAAAAGTTACAGTCACAAGATGGTGCTGAGGGACCAGACAGGCGCCAGAAAAGTATGTAAACGCTGGAGGGTAAAAATATCGCTAGAAGCAGGGCACTTACATCAGGCACTGACAAAAACCCGCTGGAGTGATGCTTTAAGTTGGATGAGATCTTTAAATTCTGATGACCACACTATGGTGACCAGTTGCGAAAACCCAGAAACTATGAGGGCCACTATTCCCCTTGAGGTATTTTTCAAGGTAATTTAACAGTAGGGAAACTCCACACTGATGAGGGGCAATACCCCGAAACAGCTGTCTGTGGATGGTATTTCCCTTGTCATATCTTTAAACTTGTCAAAGAGTTGGATATTGACTAAAAGGGCCACTTAATATGGTGGTTATGGTGGTCTCCTAAAAAGTGCCACCCCTTAGCTAGGTCCTTCCCGGAGGGATATCTGGCTGGTTTCTGTGTCGAGACTCCTAACAGAGGCTGCATGGACTTTTTTGATTTGCAAGATGCAAAACAAGGAAGAATCCAGGAGTAGATAAAGAGTGATCCATTTCTCTAGGCGTTTCGGAGAGCCTTCTGCTTCTTCAGGAGAATCACATATCTCTACGCGTTTCGGACTCCTATCTTCTATAATTCTATGATACATACTGTGACCACCAAAAGGCAATGGAAAGTCGGCATAAAAAAACAATTGTAAATGGAAGAAAAAGCCCTTCCATCATGGAAAGGATTGTTATTTCTGTGCCTCCGTGTACAGTGTGATCCCACAGGTCAGTATCGGACCAGCACAGTCATGGTCTTTTAGACTTTTTTCTGCAGATGTCTTTGTGCCTTTCATCCTTTATGTTGTAATGTGCAAAGTCTGCGCAAATTTGGAAAAAAATCTTTCATCTGAAGTTTGTGAATGGGGTTTACAATCGCCAATACCGTCCCTAGAGGGAATCGGTCAGCAGTCACTTTGCACCTTGAGGGGGGTCAGGGTCAGTGGAGGGGGCTCATGGGTAGCTGTCTGTTTTCCCCTCTGCCCCCTCACTCCACCTTGCTTCTTTGCCCCTGCACAATGTGGAGGGGCAGGGGCAGGGTCGGTGGAGGGGGCTCATGAATAGTGGTCTGTTTTCCCCTCCGCCTTGCATGCTTATGTCCCCCTGCACCTTGTGGGGGAGCTGGGTCAGGGTCAGTGGAGGGGACTCTTGGGCAGCAGTCTGTTTTTTCCTCTGCTCCCTCGCTCCACCTTGCATGCCTCTGTCCCCCTGCACCTTGTGGGGGACCAGGGTCAGGGTCAGTAGAGGGGGCTCATGGGCAGTGGTCTGTTTTCCTCCCTGCTCCCTCGCTCCACCTTGCATGGCTCTATCCCCCTGGACCTTGTGGGGGAGCAGGGTCAGGGTCAGTGGAGGGGGGCTCATGGGCAGCTGTTTTCCCCTCCGCTCCCTCGCTCCACCTTGCATGCCTCTGTCCTCCTGCACCTTGTGGGGGGAGCAGGGTCAGGGTCAGTGGAAGGGGCTCATGGGCAGTGGTCTGTTTTCCCCCCTGCTCCCTCGCTCCACCTTGCATGCTTCTATCCCTCTGCACCATGTGGAGGGGCAGGGGTAGGGTCAGTGGAGGGGGCTCATGGTCAGCGGTCAGTTTTCCCCTCTGCTCCCTCGCTCCACCTTGCATGCCTCTGTCCTCCTGCACCATGTGGAGGGGCAGGGTCAGTGTCAGTGGAGGGGACTCATGGGCAGTGGTCTGTTTTCCCCTCTGCTCACTCTCCACCTTGCATGCCTCTGTCCTCCTGCACCATGTGGAGGGTCAGGGTCAGTGGAGGGGGCTCATGGGCAGTGGTGCAGTGGTGTGTTTTCCCCTCTGCTCCCTCGCTCCACCTTGCATGCCTCTGTCCTCCTGCACCATGTGGAGGGGCAGGGGCAGGGTCAGTGGAGGGGGCTCTTGAGCAGCTGTCTGTTTTCCCCTCCGCTCCCTCTCCACCTTGCATGTGTCGCGGGCGGAGGAGGGGACGCCGCGCTCTCCCCACTGCTCGGGTCCGGCTGCCGCTGCGGCCTGCTGCTGCTCGGTGGCTCGAGCGATGGGCCGGATCCCGGGGACACTAGCGACGCTCCTCGCCCGTTAGTGAAAGGGGGTTGTTGGGTGTGGGAATTGTTTATTGTCCGTGACGCCACCCACGGTTGTGGTGATTTGTAGACACCACCGCTGCTCTGTATGGGGATCCCGGGAGCGATGGTATGGGGCAGCTGGATGTTAATCCTCCCCTCCGTGGGTGGGGGGTTTGGTGGTCCCGGGGCCCAGTGATGAGGTGGGTGATGCAGGGCTTGGTGGGATGCAGGGACGCGGGGGCAGCTCTGTGCCTTGCGGCACTGTGGTACTCACTCAGCCTGAGACGATGACACAGTTCTCGGTAAAACACACGGCTGGAAAGACGGTTCCCACGGACGGCTGCACTTGCTTTCCCCAGTAGGTGACGGTGACGGTCCCTTTTTCCTGCACCTAAGATGATGATGGTTGCGATGGGTTCCCACCGGTAACCCGCTCCCCGGCTTGGATATGGGCCGGAGGAGCCCTACTTTGCCCGCAGGCGCTGGCCCTGAGAAACTGGTGCCCTGGCGGTGGCGGTGTCTCTCGGTTACGGTTGGACTGTAGCCTTCAATCGGGACTTGGTTGTTGGGAGACAGTCGTCCCCTTCACTGACGGATTTGGCAAATTATGGCGACTCCTAGCCTTGCCGGGATCCGAAAGGCCCCTGCCCTGGTGCTGACTGCTCTTTGTATACCGCTCCGGTACCGCCGGGCCACCACCCGTCCGCGGTCCTTCCAGCAACTTCCAAGCAGTCACCCCTGCAGACAATCACCGCCGTCTGCTGACCTTGCTGTCTCTCAGTCCGGGGCACACACCCGGACTAACTTCAGGCTTTCTTAACTGTCACTTTTCCTTTCCTCAGCTTCTCTCCTTTGCTCCTCTACCACTTCCTTCCACTTCACTTCACTTCCCTCACTCATCTGCCTGGTTTTCCCACCTCCAGAGCTGTGAACTCCTCGGTGGGTGGAGCCAACCGCCTGGCCCACCCCCTGGTGTGAACACCAGCTCCTGGAGGAAGGCAACAAGGATTTTTGGTTAGCTTTGGTGTTCCTAACTGGGGTGTAGGGTGTGGTGGTGTTATGACCTGTGAC
The DNA here is from genome assembly GCF_048569485.1 of Anomaloglossus baeobatrachus. Classification (NCBI taxonomy): domain Eukaryota; kingdom Metazoa; phylum Chordata; class Amphibia; order Anura; family Aromobatidae; genus Anomaloglossus; species Anomaloglossus baeobatrachus. The sequence goes on along the minus strand of NC_134355.1, from coordinate 39,383,863 downwards.
CCCTGGCTTGCCCAGTGCGTCACATTCCCCCTTAGCAAAATGCAGACCGTCCGCGGGCTGCCCGTTCAACACCGGTTTTATTTTCTGAAAATATATAAAAAAGGTAAAACGGTAACATAATTCATGACATCATCCCACATCGGGAGGCACATTTCTTAAACGTTGCAAAACGGTTTACGGTTACGGTTTCCGCTCTCTCCCACCCAAGCAACCTGGCCCTGATGCTGCCCCTACAACCCAGGCAGCACCCCTTGACCCAAGTCCAGCACAAGTCACCCGAGCGGGATCTGTCCTTCCCCTCCAGAGGGTAGCCACCGGTCCCTGTGGTGGCTGGGCCCCAGCCGGCTCTACTGCGGGCCCTCCCTCCAACCTGCCTCTCCGGAGGCGGCACTGCGGAAACGGTAACGGTAAAACAACTTATTTACAAGCCACTAGCGTCTGTGGTTGCCCTGCAAGTTCACGGGCTTGTCCATGGAAAGTCCTCCATGTAACTTTTTTTTTAACGGTCAACAATCCTCGGGGACAACAATGCCGGCAACGGCCGGTTCCCAATCACGGTTGAATCAGGTGAACTTCACGGTTTCATTTACTTATCATCATTTTTAAACTTTTTCAAACAAAACTCACACAGGCTTCCTGACCCCCCCTCTTTAAAGGACGGTCTCCCTGTACCTAAGTGGGGGTCTACCTAGGTTGGGACGGGTGGACCTCCGGGGTCCGGTATCAGTAGGGCTAGGCAATGGGGTAGAGGGAACAATCGGTTCCTCCTCCCTGCTATCGTGTGGGACAGGCGGAGGCATGGGGGAGCTGGGTACAGGTTCATCCCTGGGCACTGGCACTGGTTCTGGCTCACGGTTGACCGCTTCCACCACTTCTTCATCCACGGGTTGTGGGAACAGTATCACTGGAAGAATCACCGCGCCGTTTTGTGTAGGCCAGTCTGCTGGGAAGTCACCCATCACAGTGTGGATTACCTCTTTTGCCTTCTCTGCTGGTGGAGGAACTGGTACTTCAGCCATCGCCCTCAATGCCGGTGGGCACCTCTTCAGGTGGTCCCGGGAAACCGTGGCCAAGGTGCCCCCCTGGTCACGACTGATCTGGTAGGCCTTTCCATCTTCCCATCCTGTGGGTTGGACGACGTACGGGATTTGTTCCCATTGATCATCCAGCTTGTGGGTTTTCCTCTTCCGCTTTAACACCACATCTCCAGGCTGGAAAGGGCCCGCAGACGCTTTCTGATTGAAGCGCTGCTCCTGCTGTTCTCGACTCCGACTCAGGTTCTTCTCCACATACTCCTGGATCTGTCGGTACTGCACTCTCCGCCGGGTGTCCCAGTCAGCCGTTGAGGGGAGTGTCTCTGGGGCTTCCAGTCCCATTTCCAGGTCCACCGGCAGTCGGCCAGGCCGAGCCCTCATCAGATACGCTGGGGTGCACTTCGTTGAGCTAGACGGGATATTGTTGTACATATCGACCAAGTCAGGCAGCTTTTCCGGCTACAGGTTCCACTCCTCCAACGGCAACGTTTTGAGGAGGCCAAGGACCAGATGGTTCATCTTCTCACACATACCGTTGGTCTGGGCATGGTAAGGGGTGGTCCGGATCTTCTTGCAGCCGTACAGCTGACAGAACTCATGGAACACCTCCGCCTCAAAGGCTGGACCTTGGTCGGTAAGCACCTTCTCAGGGTATCCATGGGGTCAACAGAAGTAAGCTTGGAACGCTCTAGCGGCGGTACGGCCGGTTAAGTCCTTGACCGGGACAACCACCATGAACCGGGAGTAATGATCTACTATGGTCAGAGCGTAAGTGTACCCACTTCGGCTGGGGGTGAGCTTTACATGGTCCAAGGCGACCAGCTCCAGCGGTTGGTGTGTAACGATCAGGCGTAGGGGAGCCTTTTGGCTGGCTTCATCCTTCCTCCTCAACGTACAAGGACCGCACTCTCGACACCAGGCCTCCACAGACTCTCGCATTCCACTCCAATAGAACTGCTCCCTCAACAGCATTTCCAGCTTCTTCCACCCGAAGTGGCCGGCACCATCATGGTACGCCTGCAGAACAGTGGGTACATCAGCTTGGGGAATAAGCAACTGGCGTATTTTCTCGTGGGTCTTCGGGTTGATCAGCTCACGGTACAACCTCCCCTGGTGTAGACACAGCCGGGTCCGTTCCTTCCACAAGCGTTGGGCTTCAGCTGGGGCGGCAGGGTCCATTCCGGTAGCGCCTTGCTCCATCAGGGTCTTGACTAGGCGGACAGCGGGCGCCTGATTCTGAGCTTCCTGCCACTCCTGACTGGGCAGCGGATCCAGGTTCACCCGTTGTTGGTGGACATGTACCTTCTCAGTTGGTGGCCGATGGAATGCAGGCAACTCGATCTCCTCGAGGTCATCATCCTCACACCCACCTTCTGACAAGTGGGGCATCCGAGAGAGGGCATCAGCATTAATGTTGACACGACCGGCCCTGTATTTGATGGTGAAGTCATAGTTGGCTAGTCTGGCCACCCACCGCTGCTCCAATGCGCCCAGTTTGGCCGTGCCTAGGTGAGTCAATGGATTGTTATCCGTGAAAGCGGTGAATTTGGCTGCGGCCAAGTAGTGGCGGAACCGCTCGGTGATAGCCCACACCAGTGCCAGGAGCTCGAGCTTGAAGGAGCTGTAGTTCTCAGGGTTCCTTTCAGTCGGCCGGAGTTTTCGGCTAGCGTAGGCAATCACCTTCTCCTTTCCTTCCTGGACCTGGGACAGGACTGCCCCCAAACCCACATTGCTGGCGTCTGTGTAGAGGATGAATGGGCAGCCGTAGTCAGGGTATGCTAGGTCCTCGTCCCCAGTCAAGGCCGCTTTCAGCTGACGGAATGAGTCCTCATGCCTGTCCTCCCACACCAGTGGGGCTCCGATGGGTCTACCACCTTTGGTCTGTCCCACGAGGAGGTCTTGCATGGGAGCAGCCATCTTCGTGTACCCCTTGATGAAGCGCCGGTAGTACCCCACCAGGCCCAAAAACTGCCTCACCTCCCTCACGGTGGTTGGTCTTGGCCAGTCCTGGATGGCGGTGATCTTCTCAGGGTCGGGGGCAACACCTTCCGCACTCACCACATGCCACAGGTACTGCACTCTGGGTTTCAGCAGGTGACACTTGGAGGGCTTCAACTTCATCCCATATTGGGCAAGGGACGCGAACACCTCGGCTAGGTGTTCCAGATGGGCTTCGTACGTCTGAGAGTACACAATCACATCATCCAGGTATAACAGGACGGTCTCGAAGTTCAGATGTCCCAGACAGCACTCCATCAGCCGTTGGAAGGTTCCAGGGGCATTGCACAGCCCAAACGGCATACTATTGAATTCACAGAGCCCCATTGGGGTGGTGAAGGCGGTCTTCTCGCGGTCTTCCGGGGCCACTGCTACTTGCCAGTACCCACTGGTGAGGTCAAGGGTAGAGAAGTAATTTGTGGTTCTCAGCGCAGCCAAAGATTCTTCAATACGGGGCAAAGGGTAGGCGTCTTTATGTGTTATCTGATTGATCTTCCGGTAGTCCACACACATCCGCATGGTACCATCCTTCTTCTTGACCAGTACCAACGGAGCGGCCCAGGGACTACAGCTGTCCCGAATAACCCCTGCCTCCTTCATATTCCTCAACATATCTTCGGCACACTGGTAATGTGCAGGGGGAATAGGCCTGTACCTATCTTTGATAGGGGGGTGTTCACCGGTGGGGATGTGGTGTTGGACCCCTTTGATCTGCCCAAAGTCTAGTGGATGTTTGCTGAAAACCTGTTCATACTCCTGCACCACCCTGTATACCCCTGCTTTGTGATGTGTAGGGGTGTCATCAGTGCCCACATGTAGCTGTTGGTGCCACTCTTTTACCCCCCCTTGAGGTGGGGAAGTGCTGGTGGTAGGTGGGGAGACTGAGGGAATGGCTTCGTGGATGGTGTGGAAATCCAGGGTGAGCAGCCTGGCAATGGTGGCATACCGGGGAAGCCTGACTTCCTCCTCCCCACAGTTCAGCACCCTCACGGGCACTCTCCCCTTCTTTACGTCCACCACCCCTCGGGCGGCCATTACAGTGGGCCAGTGCTTGGAGGGTATGGGCTCCATCATGGCAGGGTAGTCACGTCCCTGAGGTCCTACTGCTGCCCTACACCAAATCATCATCTCACTCCTAGGGGGCACAATCAACGGAGCAACATCCATCACTCTCACTCCACCAATCTCTCCTCCTGTTGAGTTTACATGCTGGCGGTACATCAGGGCTCGGATCTCACGCTGCACAGCTCTCTGCCGGCTTCCCGCTGCCGTGGCGGCCAGCTGTTGCAGTAGGGCTAACACATCACCCATACAGTGCTCCATCACATTGGTTCCTAGCACTATCTTTGGGTTATGATCACTGGGTTCATTCATGATCACAATCATACCCTGGTGTTGCAGTTCAGCTTGCCCCACTGTCATAGCCACCTGTTTATACCCCACTTGGGTCAATGGGAGTCCATTAGCAGCAATTAGCGTTATACTAGTATCGGGGGGTGCCAGCTCGTCTATTCCCCAATACCGCTGGTACAATGTGTATGGTATGGTGGTTACCTGTGATCCAGTGTCCAAGAGAGCCATCACCGGTATGCCGTCCACAGCCACGGGGATGATGGGCCGGGCCCCGATATATCGGTCCCGCCAGTCTGGGGGGCCACTCCTGAGGATTGGCCCGGGGCCCCAGGGGTTGCTCGTTTAACGGGCACTGTCGGAAGTAATGCCCAGGCTTACGGCACTTGTAGCAGATTGGAGGTCTGCTCCGCGGGTTGTTAGCACTTTTCCGCTGCATCCAGGGGACATCCTCAGGGCTGTCAGCAAGCTGTATCTGTGCTGGAGGCTGAGATCTGGTCAAAGGTTGGAGTGCAGCAAGAATCTTGGTGAGGTCTCCGTCCATGCGACGGACCTGGGCTGCCAGTTCCTCCACTGTGCTGCTTGGGGCTGCAGGTATTGGAGAGGTTGGTAGGGCAGGGGCCACTACAACGGGGGCCGTCTCAATGGGCCACGGGGCTGGCTCCAAGATTTCTGAAGCTGGGGGCTGTAGTGCTTTAATGGCCCGTTCCTTTAACATGGCAAAGTCCACATCAGGGTGTTCCAGGGCCCAGAGCCGGAGTTGGTTGCGATCCTCAGGGGACCTCATCCCCTGCAAAAATTGCTCTACTAACATACTATTGCTGTCCGCCTCATTGATAGGATTCACCCTCTTTAGCGTGCGGAGGGCGGTTTGTAGACGTAAAGCATAGTCCCGAATGCTATCCACAGCCCGTTGCCGACACTGGTAAAACTGCATCCTCAGCTCAGCTTCAGTCCGGGTCTCAAAGGCAGTCTGTAGCTTCTCAAAGATGGTGGCTACAGAGAGCCGATCCCCCTCGACCCAGGTCTCCGCCTCCTGCTCGGCCGCGCCGGTTAACTGGCCCAGCACTACCGCCGCACGTTGCTTATCGGTCAGGGGGTACAGTTCTAGCAACGGGTTAAGCTTTTTCCGGAAGACTTGTAAAGCATCAGGTTTCCCGTCATACTGCGGTAGCCAGGTAGCTCCGGGCGCATAGGGCAAGGAGAACGGCATCACCTGAGCGAGCGCGGGGGCCGCGGCACCTCCCGCCAGCGCGGCCGGGGCCTGGGCAGGCCCATACCCATCGCGTCTGCGACCACCACTCCTCCAGCGGCTCCGTCGGGCGCAGACATCTTGTTTCCGTCCCCCTTAGCTTCTTTATAGCCACTCCTCTATCGGGGCGGGGTTTTGGCCTTCGCGCCTCTGCTACTCGAGAAGACGCTCGAGCGGGGACTTTTCGCGCCAAAGATGGCGGCTTCTGAAATTTTCCGGCCGGACACCTCCGGCGGTAACAAGGCGCACCTCTACCAGACGGCAGAGCGGTAAGATCCTGTTCGTGACTCCAAGTTGTCGCGGGCGGAGGAGGGGACGCCGCGCTCTCCCCACTGCTCGGGTCTGGCTGCCGCGGCTGCTGCGGCCTGCTGCTGCTCGGTGGCTCGAGCGATGGGACGGATCCCGGGGACTCTAGCGACGCTCCTCGCCCGTGAGTGAAAGGGGGTTGTTGGGTGTGGGAATTGTTTATTGTCCGTGACGCCACCCACGGTTGTGGTGATTTGTAGACACCACCGCTGCTCTGTATGGGGATCCCGGGAGTGATGGTATGGGGCAGCTGGATGTTAATCCTCCCCTCCGTGGGTAGGGGTTTGGTGGTCCCGGGGCCCAGTGATGAGGTGGGTGATGCAGGGCTTGGTGGGATGCAGGGACGCGGGGGCAGCTCTGTGCCTTGCGGCACTGTGGTACTCACTCAGCCTGAGACGATGACACAGTTCTCGGTAAAACACATGGCTGGAAAGACGGTTCCCACGGACGGCTGCACTTGCTTTCCCCAGTAGGTGACGGTGACGGTCCCTTTTTCCTGCACCTAAGATGATGATGGTTGCGATGGGTTCCCACCGGTAACCCGCTCCCCGGCTTGGATATGGGCCGGAGGAGCCCTACTTTGCCCGCAGGCACTGGCCCTGAGAAACTGGTGCCCTGGCGGTGGCGGTGTCTCTCGGTTACGGTTGAACTATTGCCTTCAATCGGGACTTGGTTGTTGGTAGACAGTCGTCCCCTTCACTGACGGATTTGGCAAATTATGGCGACTCCTAGCCTTGCCGGGATCCGAAAGGCCCCTGCCCTGGTGCTGACTGCTCTTTGTATACCGCTCCGGTACCGCCGGGCCACCACCCGTCCGCGGTCCTTCCAGCAACTTCCAAGCAGTCACCCCTGCAGACAATCACCGCCATCTGCTGACCTTGCTGTCTCTCAGTCCGGGGCACACACCCGGACTAACTTCAGGCTTTCTTAACTGTCACTTTTCCTTTCCTCAGCTTCTCTCCTTTGCTCTTCTACCACTTCCTTCCACTTCACTTCACTTCCCTCACTCATCTGCCTGGTTTTCCCGCCTCCAGAGCTGTGAACTCCTCGGTGGGTGGAGCCAACCGCCTGGCCCACCCCCTGGTGTGGACACCAGCTCCTGGAGGAAGGCAACAAGGATTTTTGGTTAGCTTTGGTGTTCCTAACTGGGGTGTAGGGTGTGGTGGTGTTATGACCTGTGACCACTGGCTTGCCTAGGGCGTCACATTTGCCTCTGTCCCCCTGCAACATGTGGAGGGGCAGGGTCAGGGTCAGGGTCAGTGGAGGGGACTCATGGGCAGCTGTCTGTTTTCCCCTCCGCTTCCTCTCCACCTTGCATGCCTCTGTCCCCCTGCTCCATGTGGAGGGTCAGGGTCAGTGGAGGGGGTTCATGGGCAGTGGTTTGTTTTCCCCTCTGCTCCCTCTCCACCTTGCATGCCTCTGTCCCCCTGAACCTTGGGGGGGGGGGGGCAGGGTCAGTGGAGGGGGCTCATGGGCAGTGGTGTGTTTTCCCCTCCGCTCCACCTTGCTTGCCTCTGTCCTCCTGCACCATGTGGAGGGGCAGGGTCAGTGGAGGGGGCTCTTGGGCAGTGGTGTGTTTTCCCCTCCGCTCCACCTTGCATGCCTCTGTCCCCCTGCACCATGTGGAGGGGCAGGGTCAGTGGAGGGGGCTCTTGGGCAGTGGTGTGTTTTCCCCTCCGCTCCACCTTGCTTGCCTCTGTCCCCCTGCACCATGTGGAGGGGCAGGGTCAGGGTCAGTGGAGGGGGCTCCTGGGCAGTGGTGTGTTTTCCCCTCCGCTCCACCTTGCTTGCCTCTGTCCCCCTGCACCATGTGGAGGGGCAGGGTCAGGGTCAGTGGAGGGGGCTCTTGGGCAGTGGTGTGTTTTCCCCTCCGCTCCACCTTGCATGCCTCTGTCCCCCTGCACCATGTGGAGGGGCAGGGTCAGGGTCAGTGGAGGGGGCTCTTGGGCAGTGGTGTGTTTTCCCCTCCGCTCCACCTTGCATGCCTATGTCCTCCTGCACCATGTGGAGGGGCAGGGTCAGGGTCAGTGGAGGGGGCTCTTGGGCAGTGGTGTGTTTTCCCCTCTGCTCCACCTTGCTTGCCTCTGTCCCCCTGCACCATGTGGAGGGGCAGGGTCAGGGTCAGTGGAGGGGGCTCTTGGGCAGTGGTGTGTTTTCCCCTCTGCTCCCTCTCCACCTTGCATGCCTCTGTCCTCCTGCACCATGTGGAGGGGCAGGGTCAGGGTCAGTGGAGGGGGCTCTTGGGCAGTGGTCTGTTTTCCCCTCCGCTCCACCTTGCTTGCCTCTGTCCCCCTGCACCATGTGGAGGGGCAGGGTCAGGGTCAGTGGAGGGGGCTCTTGGGCAGTGGTGTGTTTTCCCCTCCGCTCCACCTTGCATGCCTCTGTCCCCCTGCACCATGTGGAGGGGCAGGGTCAGGGTCAGTGGAGGGGGCTCTTGGGCAGTGGTGTGTTTTCCCCTCCGCTCCACCTTGCTTGCCTCTGTCCCCCTGCACCATGTGGAGGGGCAGGGTCAGGGTCAGTGGAGGGGGCTCTTGGGCAGTGGTGTGTTTTCCCCTCCGCTCCACCTTGCTTGCCTCTGTCCCCCTGCACCATGTGGAGGGGCAGGGTCAGGGTCAGTGGAGGGGGCTCTTGGGCAGTGGTGTGTTTTCCCCTCCGCTCCACCTTGCTTGCCTCTGTCCCCCTGCACCTGCCTCCTCTCCAGCCTTCAGTATATGCACAGCTTGCTCTTTGCAGTTTCATTCACACCAGCCTTTCCTCCAGTCCTTTCATTTCCAGCTAAGCCCCCAGGATCCTGCCTGCCTTAAGCCCTCCTCCCTTCCCACCACCATCATCATCATCATCACACACATTCCCAGACTTTCCACAGTAGCTGCTCCTCTCTTCTCCAGCTCCTCTCTCCTTCCTTGCATGTCAGCCTTGGCACTCTCTGGACTTTTTATACACAGTCTCTGCAGCTGGTGATTTTTTTTACAGCCTCCTATTCTTGAATGCAATAGCAACACATGGTCAAACAATGCCTCTCTTCCCAGAGAAGAACCTGCGAAGAGCCTGGAAATGAAAAGTGAGTACTCCTTTCATTGGGGGGACTACAAGTAGCAGAGATCCCAGGGGAGATGCTGGCTGTGTGGGTCTGTGCCTGGAGGAGCCACAGGTTGCCATATTCTGGGCATTGTAGCTGATACTTTGTATCACAATATTTATTGTTTATAAAATTGCAACAATGTATCCATTTTTTCAACTGAACAGGATTGTTTAACCCATTCACTGCCTCCTAGCTTCACCCATAGATTACACCAGGGTTCTAGAAACATTTCTTTCTTAGGGATGAAGAAGATTTAACTCCTGCACTGCCACCTGATTTCACACTTGTCTTTCTTGTGTTAATGAGCTGTGCTTCTTCCCTTGTGCTGGAGGTGGAGGCAGAGGGGTCTGCTCCACTAGCTGGACTGGGGGTCTGCTCCACTAGCTGGACTGGGGGTCTGCTCCACTAGCTGGACTGGGGGTCTGCGCTGGGAATAATGAGCATCAGGGGCACCTGCTGAAATATCCAGATTTATAATGCAAAGTGGTGTGTGAGGGATTCTCAGCATCCAGGAGACCCTCACTCCATACTATGGGGAATCAGTATTAGGCAGCACAGACTGGAGCAGAAGATTTCCCGATGCACAGAATGGCCAGTAATGAAGCATGTGCTCATGATGAGCAGTGTGTGCTGATGATGAGCGGTGTGTGCTGATGATGAGCGGTGTGTGCTGATGATGAGCGGTGTGTGCTGATGATGAGCGGTGGGTGCTGATGATGAGCGGTGTGTGCTGATGATGAGCGGTGTGTGCTGATGATGAGCGGTGTGTGCTGATGATGAGCGGTGTGTGCTGATGATGAACGGTGTGTGCTGATGATGAGCGGTGTGTGCTGATGAGTAGTGTGTGCTGATGATGAGCGGTGTGTGCTGATGATGAGCGGTGTGTGCTGATGAGTAGTGTGTGCTGATGATGAGCGGTGTGTGCTGATGAGTAGTGTGTGCTGATGAGTAGTGTGTGCTGATGATGAGCGGTGTGTGCTGATGATGAGCGGTGTGTGCTGATGATGAGCGGTGTGTGCTGATGATGAGCGTTGGGTGCTGATGATGAGCGGTGTGTGCTGATGATGAGCGGTGTGTGCTGATGATGAGCGGTGAGTGCTGATGATGAGCGGTGTGTGCTGATGATGAGCGGTGTGTGCTGATGATGAGCGGTGTGTGCTGATGATGAGCGGTGTGTGCTGATGAGCAGTGTGTGCTGATGAGTAGTGTGTGCTGATGAGTAGTGTGTGCTGATGAGTAGTGTGTGCTGATGATGAGCGGTGTGTGCTGATGATGAGCGTTGGGTGCTGATGATGAGCGTTGGGTGCTGATGATGAGCGGTGTGTGCTGATGATGAGCGGTGTGTGCTGATGATGAGCGGTGTGTGCTGATGATGAGCGGTGTGTGCTGATGATGAGCGGTGTGTGCTGAAGATGAGCGGTGTGTGCTGAAGATGAGCGGTGTGTGCTGAAGATGATCGGTGTGTGCTGAAGATGAGCGGTCTGTGCTGATGATGAGCGGTGTGTGCTGAAGATGAGCGGTGTGTGCTGAAGATGAGCGATGTGTGCTGAAGATGAGCGGTGTGTGCTGAAGATGAGCGGTCTGTGCTGATGATGAGCGGTGTGTGCTGAAGATGAGCGGTGTGTGCTGAAGATGAGCGATGTGTGCTGAAGATGAGCGGTGTGTGGTGATGACCAGCGGTGGGTGCTGATGATGAGCGCTGGGTGTGGATGATGAGCGCTGGATGCTGACATCTGTATAGTGTCGGGATTTCCGACCAGAATAATTGCTGTCTGCGACTTAGAGGAGCATGAAATGTACAGTATGTGCAACTCCAGAGTGTATCATCTCTATCTATCTATCTATCTATCTATCTATCTATCTATCTATCTATCTATCCCTCTATCTATCTATCTATGTATCTATCTATCTATCTATCCCTCTATCTATCTATCCCTCTATCTATCTATCCCTCTATCTATCTATCCCTCTATCTATCTATCCCTCTATCTATCTATCTATCTATCTATCTATCTATCTATCTATCTATCTATCTATCTATCCCTCTATCTATCTATTCCTCTATCTATCTATCTATCTATCTATCTATCTATCTATCTATCTATCTATCTATCTATCTATCTATCTATCCCTCTATCTATCTATCCCTCTATCTATCTATCCCTCTATCTATCTATCTATCTATCTATCTATCTAGCCATTACGTATCTATCATTTGTCTATCATCCTTCTATCCATCAATCTATCTATTAGAAAAAGTAATAGGCAGCACTCCAGAAAAAAAATAGAAAAAGTGGTCTTTAATAGCTCATGTGGTGTGACAACATTTTGGTTGTTTCCAACTTTCCAAGGCTTGATAAAGGTTGGAAACAACCAAAATGTCGTCACACCACATGAGCTATTAAAGACCACTTTTTCTATTTTTTTCTGGAGTGCTGCCTGCTATTTTTTGTAATATATAATATACCTTTGGATATATGGTATTCTCAGAGGCCTTGTACCTATCTCATTTTCTGTCAAAATTTTCATAATTCTAATCTATCTATCCCTCTATCTATCTATCTATCTATCCTCTATCTATCTATCTATCTATCCCTCTATCTATCTATCTATCTATCTATCCTCTATCTATCTATCTATCTATCTATCTATCCCTCTATCTATCCTCTATCTATCTATCTATCCCTCTATCTATCTATCCCTCTATCTATCCTCTATCTATCCATCTATCTATCCCTCTATCTATCTATCCCTCTATCTATCCATCTATCTATCTATCCCTCTATCTATCTATCTATCTATCTATCCTCTATCTATCCCTCTATCTATCTATCTATCTATCTATCCTCTATCTATCTATCTATCTATCTATCTATCCCTCTATCTATCTATCTATCTATCTATCCCTCTATCTATCTATCCCTCTATCTATCCTCTATCTATCTATCTATCTATCTATCCATCTATCTATCTATTCCTCTATCTATCCATCTATCTATCTATCTATCCCTCTATCTATCTATCTATCCTCTATCTATCCATCTATCTATCCCTCTATCTATCTATCTATCCTCTATCTATCTATCTATCTATCTATCCCTCTATCTATCTATCCCTCTATCCTCTATCTATCTATCCATCTATCTATCTATTCCTCTATCTATCCATCTATCTATCTATCTATCCATCCCTCTATCTATCTATCTATCTATCCTCTATCTATCCATCTATCTATCTATCCCTCTATCTATCCATCTATCTATCTATCCTCTATCTATCCATCTATCTATCTATCTAACCCTCTATCTATCTATCTATCTATCCTCTATCTATCCATCTATCTATCTATCCCTCTATCTATCTATCTATCTATCTATCTATCTATCCTCTATCCCTCTATCTATCCATCTATCTATCTATCCTCTATCTATCCCTCTATCTATCTATCCATCTATCTATCTATCTATCTATCTATCTATCCCTCTATCTATCCCTCTATCTATCTATCCTCTATCTATCCATCTATCTATCTATCTATCTATCCCTCTATCTATCCATCTATCTATCTATCCTCTATCTATCCATCTATCTATCTATCTATCTATCCCTCTATCTATCCATCTATCTATCTATCCTCTATCTATCCATCTATCTATCTATCTATCTTTCTTAACTTTCCATTTTATTAACAAGCGCAGTTGAAGACCATTTTTTTCTTTGGAGGTCCATTTAACATTGAGTGTTTTTGTTTCATATTCCCACTTCTAAGGTCTCGCATGTGACTGTGGGGCGGACACACACATTGACATTTGCTGTCATCTCTATAAGTTGCAGAGCAATGCAATGAAATTCTGAAAGCACCAGCAGCTGCCACATTGCTGTGATATGAGCAACTACAGGATAGCAAATTGTCATCTGAAAGCTGCAGGATCGGTCAGCAGCTCTGCTCCATAATTGATATCAAATATTCCAAACAACTAGACCAACAACACAGTATAATTCCATAACAATACATATTTACTATGCATGTGTATATGAGCAGTATTATAGTAAAAAAATTGCTCTAGAATCACTACGTTGAGAAACAAGTGATGGTGTCTCCGTGGTGTTGGATGTTGAGCTCCCTAAGGTCAACCATCCTTGCCTATGCAGTATTATAGTAGTTATATTCTTGTACACAGGAACAGTATTATAGTAGCTATATTCTTGTACACAGGAGCAGTATTATAGTAGTTATATTCTTGTACATAGGGGGCAGTATTATAGTAGTTATATTCTTGTACATAGGGGGCAGTATTATAGTAGTTATTTTCTTGTACATAGGGGCAGTATTATAGTAGTTATATTCTTGTACATAGGGGCAGTATTATAGTAGTTATATTCTTGTACATGGGGCAGTATTATAATAGTTATATTCTTGTACATAGGGGGCAGTATTATAGTAGTTATATTCTTGTACATAGGGGCAGTATTATAGTAGTTATATTCTTGTACATAGGGGCAGTATTATAGTAGTTATATTGTTATACATAGGAGCAGTATTATAGTAGTTATATTCTTGTACATAGGGGCAGTATTATAGTAGTTATATTGTTATACATAGGAGCAGTATTATAGTAGTTATGTTCTTGTACATAGGGAGCAGTATTATAGTAGTTATATTGTTATACATAGGAGGAGTATTATAGTAGTCATATTCTTGTACATAGGAGCAGTATTATAGTAGTTATATTCTTGTACACAGGTGGCAGTATTATAGTAGTTATATTCTTGTACACAGGAGCAGTATTATAGTAGTTATATTCTTGTACATAGGGGGCAGTATTATAGTAGTTATATTCTTGTACATAGGGGCAGTATTATAGTAGTTATATTCTTGTACATAGGGGCAGTATTATAGTAGTTATATTGTTATACATAGGAGCAGTATTATAGTAGTTATATTCTTGTATATAGGGGCAGTATTATAGTAGTTATATTGTTATACATAGGAGCAGTATTATAGTAGTTATATTCTTGTACATAGGGGCAGTATTATAGTAGTTATATTGTTATACATAGGAGCAGTATTATAGTAGTTATATTCTTGTACATAGGGAGCAGTATTATAGTAGTTATATTGTTATACATAGGAGGAGTATTATAGTAGTCATATTCTTGTACATAGGAGCAGTATTATAGTAGTTATATTCTTGTACACAGGTGGCAGTATTATAGTAGTTATATTCTTGTACATAGGGGCAGTATTATAGTAGTTATATTCTTGTACATAGGGGCAGTATTATAGTAGTTATATTCTTGTACATAGGGGCAGTATTATAGTAGTTATATTCTTGTACATAGGGGCAGTATTATAGTAGTTATATTCTTGTACATAGGGGGCAGTATTATAGTAGTTATATTCTTGTACATAGGGGCAGTATTATAGTAGTTATATTCTTGTACATAGGGGCAGTATTATAGTAGTTATATTGTTATACATAGGAGCAGTATTATAGTAGTTATATTCTTGTATATAGGGGCAGTATTATAGTAGTTATATTGTTATACATAGGAGCAGTATTATAGTAGTTATATTCTTGTACATAGGGAGCAGTATTATAGTAGTTATATTGTTATACATAGGAGGAGTATTATAGTAGTCATATTCTTGTACATAGGAGCAGTATTATAGTAGTTATATTCTTGTACACAGGTGGCAGTATTATAGTAGTTATATTCTTGTACATAGGGGCAGTATTATAGTAGTTATATTCTTGTACATAGGGGCAGTATTATAGTAGTTATATTCTTGTACACAGGTGGCAGTATTATAGTAGTTATATTCTTGTACATAGGGAGCAGTATTATAGTAGTTATATTCTTGTACATAGGGGCAGTATTATAGTAGTTATATTCTTGTACACAGGTGGCAGTATTATAGTAGTTATATTCTTGTACATAGGGGCAGTATTATAGTAGTTATATTCTTGTACATAGGGGCAGTATTATAGTAGTTATATTCTTGTACATAGGGGCAGTATTATAGTAGTTATATTCTTGTACATAGGGGCAGTATTATAGTAGTTATATTGTTATACATAGGAGCAGTATTATAGTAGTTATATTCTTGTATATAGGGGCAGTATTATAGTAGTTATATTGTTATACATAGGAGCAGTATTATAGTAGTTATATTCTTGTATATAGGGGCAGTATTATAGTAGTTATATTGTTATACATAGGAGCAGTATTATAGTAGTTATATTCTTGTACATAGGGAGCAGTATTATAGTAGTTATATTGTTATACATAGGAGGAGTATTATAGTAGTCATATTCTTGAACATAGGAGCAGTATTATAGTAGTTATATTCTTGTACTCAGGTGGCAGTATTATAGTAGTTATATTCTTGTACATAGGGGCAGTATTATAGTAGTTATATTGTTATACATAGGAGGAGTATTATAGTAGTCATATTCTTGTACATAGGAGCAGTATTATAGTAGTTATATTCTTGTACACAGGTGGCAGTATTATAGTAGTTATATTCTTGTACATAGGGGCAGTATTATAGTAGTTATATTGTTATACATAGGAGCAGTATTATAGTAGTTATATTGTTATACATAGGAGCAGTATTATAGAAGTTATATTCTTGTACATAGGGGCAGTATTATAGTAGTTATATTCTTGTACATAGGGGCAGTATTATAGTAGTTATATTCTTGTACATAGGAGGAGTATTATAGTAGTCATATTCTTGTACATAGGAGCAGTATTATAGTAGTTATATTCTTGTACACAGGTGGCAGTATTATAGTAGTTATATTCTTGTACATAGGGGCAGTATTATAGTAGTTATATTCTTGTACACAGGTGGCAGTATTATAGTAGTTATATTCTTGTACATAGGGGCAGTATTATAGTAGTTATATTCTTATACATAGGAGCAGTATTATAGTAGTTATATTCTTGTACATAGGAGCAGTATGATAGTAGTTATACTCTTGTACACAGGTGGCAGTATTATAGTAGTTATATTCCTGTACATAGGGGCAGTATTAATAGTAGTTATATTCTTGTACATAGGGGGCAGTATTATAGTAGTTATATTCTTCTACACAGGTGGCAGTATTATAGTAGTTATATTCTTGTATATAGGGGCAGTATTATAGTAGTTAATTTGTTATACATAGGAGCAGTATTATAGTAGTTATATTCTTGTACATAGGAGCAGTATTATAGTAGTTATATTCTTATAAATAGGAGCAGTATTATAGTAGTTATATTCTTGTACATAGGGGCAGTATTATAGTAGTTATATTCTTGTACATAGGAGCAGTATTATAGTAGTTATATTCCTGTACATAGGGGGCAGTATTATAGTAGTTGTATTCTTGTACATAGGGGGCAGTATTATAGTAGTTATATTCTTGTACATAGGAGCAGTATTATAGTAGTTATAATCTTGTACACAGGTGGCAGTATTATAGTAGAGTAGTTATATTCTTGTACATAGGGGCAGTATTAATAGTAGTTATATTCTTGCACAGTACAGACCAAAAGTTTGGACACACCTTCTCATTCAAAGAGTTTTCTTTATTTTCAGGACTCTGAAAATTGTAGATTCACATTGAAGGCATCAAAACTATGAATTCAAACATGTGGAATGAAATACGTAACAAAAAATGTGAAACAACTGAAAATCTGTCTTATATTCTAGGTTCTTCACAGTAGCCACCTTTTGCTTTGATTACTGCTTTGCATACTCTTGGCATTCTCTTGATGGGCTTCAAGAGGTAGTCACCGGAAATGGTTTTCCAACAGTCTTGAAGGAGTTCCCAGAGATGCTTAGCACTTGTTGGCCCTTTTGCCTTCACTCTGCGGTCCAGCTCACCCCAAACCATCTCGATTGGGTTCAGGTCTGGTGACTGTGGAGGCCAGGTCATCTGGCGTAGCACCCCATCACTCTCCTTCTTAGTCAAATAGCCCTTACACAGCCTGGAAGTGTGTTTGGGGTCATTGTCCTGTTGAAAAATAAATGATGGTCCAACTAAACGCAAACTGGATGGAATAGCACGCCGCTGCAAGATGCTGTGGTAGCCATGCTGGTTCTGTATGCCTTCAATTTTGACTAAATCCCCAACAGTGTCACCAGCAAAGCCCCCCCACACCATCACACCTCCTCCTCCATGCTTCACGGTGGGAACCAGCCATGTAGAGTCCATCCGTTCACCTTTTCTACAAAGACACGGTGGTTGGATCCAAAGAACTCAAATTTGGACTCATCAGACCAAAGCACAGATTTCCACTGGTCTAATGTCCATTCCTTGTGTTCTTTAGCCCAAACAAGTCTCTTCTGCTTGTTGCCTATCCTTAGCAGTGGTTTCCTAGCAGCTATTTTACCATGAAGGCTGCTGCACAAAGTCTCCTCTTAACAGTTGTTCTAGAGATGAGAAGGTGTGTCCAAACTTTTGGTCTGTACTGTACATATGAGGATTATGTCAGTAATTCTATATTGTACCGTACATAGAAAGTTGTTTTGTAGCACTGAAAACCCCATTAATATCCACTCTAAATAGAATTTGCATTTAATGCACCCCGATATCACCCCTGTAAGGTAATTTCCTCGTTTTCTTCTGATGGAGAGCACAGGCCGGGGTTTCGTAGCTGACAGTACAATGTATTGTATCTGCGCAGTCACGATCAATGGTTGCAGATAGGTCTCTGTGCCAGGATTTATGTGCTTCTACTTAGCGATGAGCGCAAGAAGAGTCATGCTTGGGTCACGGCATGGGTAGCTGGAAACATTTCATAGTCATGGTGATGCTTATTAAGTTAAGCAGTAAATTTCCCTTTCCTTAATAGAATTTCACAATGCCCGCAGTCCTCAGTCCAAACACAAGGGAAGTCATGTCGTGCGGGTAATGGGAAAAGATCCGAGCAGGTGGCAATGGAAGCAAAAAATCCCCCAATGACTGTTATAGCCAAGACATCGCGGTCAGTAGCGAGCCGCCCCGGCCCCGACCAACCGCCATTATGCAAAGTCCGTGAATCAGCATGGCGTCATTACATATACTCATATCGCCATCCCCTGACTCATAATAAGAATATTTCTCATCTATCTCGGTTTTATGGCTGAAAGTCGGAATCTACATTTATAAACCTCAGCGGCTGGAAGACTTCATAGTTTTGCAGTGAGTGTAAGAATTAACTCCGCAGTCTAACAGATGGCGGCTCTCAGAGAATTTGCGTTACAAAGAAGCAGAAGGAACCTAAAGGGACATTTCAGGTCTGGATTTGTAGGGTCTGATCACTGTTGCATTCACTCCCACAGAGTTTCATTTGAGAGGCAGTGTGCTGATTTAAAGGGAATCGTCAGCAGGTTTTTGCTATTTAATCTGAGAGCAGTATGATGCAGGCAAAGAGATTCTGAATCCCATGATGCATCACTTAGATTACTGGCTGCAGCCGTTCTGACATATTCAAAGCTTTTAGCAGCTTAAAGGGAACCAACCACAAGGTTTTTTTGCCTTATAAACTAGAGGCAGTGCCATTTGAGAGGCAGTGTGCTGATTTAAAGGGAATCATCAGCAGGTTTTTGCTATTTCATCTGAGAGCAACATGATGCAGGCAAAGAGATTCTGAATCCAATGATGTATCACTTAGATTACTGGCTGCAGCCGTTGTGACACATTCAAAGCTTTTAGCAGCTTAAAGGGAACCAACCACAAGGTTTTTTGCCTTATAAACTAGAGGCAGTGCCATTTGAGAGGCAGTGTGCTGATTTAAAGGGAATCGTCCGCAGGTTTTTGCTAGCTTATCTAAGAGCAGCATGATGCAGGTAAAGAGATTCTGAATTCAATGATGTATCACTTAGATTACTGGATGCAGACGTTTTGACACATTCAAAGCTTTTAGCAGCTTAAAGGGAACCAACCACAAGATTTTTTGCCTTATAAACTAGAGGCAGTGCCAGTTGAGAGGCAGTGTGCTGATTTAAAGGGAATCGTCCGCAGGTTTTTGCTAGCTTATCTAAGAGCAGCATGATGCAGGTAAAGAGATTCTGAATTCAATGATGTATCACTTAGATTACTGGATGCAGACGTTTTGACACATTCAAAGCTTTTAGCAGCTTAAAGGGAACCAACCACAAGGTTTTTTGCCTTATAAACTAGAGGCAGTGCCATTTGAGAGGCAGTGTGCTGATTTAAAGGGAATCATCAGCAGGTTTTTGCTATTTCATCTGAGAGCAGCATGATGCAGGCAAAGAGATTCTGAATCCAATGATGTATCACTTAGATTACTGGCTGCAGCCGTTGTGACACATTCAAAGCTTTTAGCAGCTTAAAGGGAACCAACCACAAGATTTTTTGCCTTATAAACTAGAGGCAGTGCCAGTTGAGAGGCAGTGTGCTGATTTAAAGGGAATCGTCCGCAGGTTTTTGCTAGCTTATCTAAGAGCAGCATGATGCAGGTAAAGAGATTCTGAATTCAATGATGTATCACTTAGATTACTGGATGCAGACGTTTTGACACATTCAAAGCTTTTAGCAGCTTAAAGGGAACCAACCACAAGGTTTTTTGCCTTATAAAATAGAGGCAGTGCCATTTGAGAGGCAGTGTGCTGATTTAAAGGGAATCGTCAGCAGGTTTTTTCTATTTCATCTGAGAGCAGCATGATGCAGGCAAAGAGATTCTGAATCCCATGATGTATCACTTAGATCACTGGCTGCAGCCGTTCTGACATATTCAAAGCTTTTAGCAGCTTAAAGGGAGCCAACCACAAGGTTTTTTGCCTTGTAAACTAGAGGCAGTGCCATTTGAGAGGCAGTGTGCTGATTTAAAGGGAATCATCCGCAGGTTTTTGCTAGCTTATCTAAGAGCAGCATGATGCAGGTAAAGAGATTCTGAATTCAATGATGTATCACTTAGATTACTGGATGCAGATGTTTTGACACATTCAAAGCTTTTAGCAGCTTAAAGGGAACCAACCAGAAGGTTTTTTGCCTTATAAACTAGAGGCAGTGCTATTTGAGAGGCAGTGTGCTGATTTAAAGGGAATCGTCAGCAGGTTTTTTCTATTTCATCTGAGAGCAGCATGATGCAGGCAAAGAGATTCTGAATCCAATGATGTATCACTTACATTACTGATGCTGATGCTGATTAAAATGATGCCTTTAGTTGAGAAATCCGAGGCTTATTGTAGAGCAATCTTTGGCTAAATGATGTAATTTGTGCACAGGTGTTAGGGTGGGGCTTTGTGGGTCGGGTCTTCTGTATATATTCATCCACTGGCTGCCTGCCTCCCCTTTATTTAAATTTCGCCACCATGATTGCTATGGCTGACGCATGCGCAATACTGTTTTGTTTTTGTTGCACGCTTCAATAAAATGGTGCATGGCATACCGCAATCACCTGCGCCATTTTATTTAAAGCACTGTCTTTCATGTGTATGCGCATGCGCCGGCCAATGTTGGTGGTGGAGGGGTGATATTTACATAAAGGGGAGGCAGGAAGCCAGAAGAGGAATATATACAGAAGACCCAACCCACAAGGTCCCGCCCCGATGCTAAAGCCTGTGCACAACTTACACCATTTTAGAAAGTTTGGCCAAAGATTGCTCTGCGATAAAGCCTTGGATATCTAAACTAAAAGTTATCATTTTAATCAGCATTGTAGCGCAATTATGGCACTGCCTCTAGTTTATAGGGCAAAAACCTAGTGGTTGGTTCCCTTTAAGCTGCTTCATGCTAAAACTAAAAGCTTTGAATATGTCAGAACGGCTGCAGCCAGTAATCTAAGTGATACATCATTGGATTCAGAATCAGGTTGGTTCCCTTTAAAAACCTGCCCCTGCCCATACCAGGCTTTCAGTGCACATTTATATAGACAGAAGCTGCTAATATCAAAGGGGGGTGAAGTTGGACCTGAGCTCACATGCTCCTCTGTCCACTAATGATAAATCTACTGTTGCTTAACCCTTTCACCCCCGGTTGATTTTCCGTTTTTTCCATTTTGTTTTTTTTTTGCTCCCCTTTTTCCATGAGCCGTAACTTTTTTATTTTTCGGTCAATCTTGCCCTATAAAGGGCTTATTTTTTTGCGGGGCGAGTTGTACTTTTAAATGAAACCATACGTTTTACTATATAGTGTACTGGAAAATGGCAAAAAAACCTCGAAGTCTAAAAAAATTGCAAAAAAAAAAAAGTGCAAGCTCACAATTGTTTTGGGGATATTTTATTCACTGTGTTCACTATATGGTAAAACTGAACTAGTAGTGATTTTTTTTCTTTTGTAAAAAAACAGAGTATTGGCAGTAAAAACACTGTCAAAAATGCACTTTTTTTTTGCGCTTTTTTTTGCACGTTTTTATTGCATTTTTTTTCCTCTATTGATTAGAATGCTACAAAGAAACTTAAAGGATTGACATATTGCGAATTAAAAAAAAACCCCAAAAAACATCTGATGCCTCAAGGGAAAATAAGCGGCGTATGTCTGAGATTTCAGTAATTTGGCGCTGTAAAATGCAGCGTTTTCAGAAAAATGCCACGTGTAACCATTTCTTTCTTGCGGCATGGTGGCTCAGTGGTTAGCACTGTAGGGTGGCTCAGTGATTAGCACTGTAGGGTGGCTCAGTGGTTAGCACTGTATGATGGCTCAGTGGTTAGCATTGTAGGGTGGATCAGTGGTTAGCACTGTAGGGTGGCTCAGTGGTTAGCACTGCAGTCTTGCAGCGCTGGGGTCCTGGGTTCAAATCCCACCAAGGACAACATCTGCAAGGAGTTTGTATGTTCTCCCCGTGTTTGCGTGGGTTTCCTTCGCGTCCTCCGGTTTCCTCCCACACTCCAAAGACATACAGATAGGGACCTTAGATTGTGAGCCCCAATGGGGACAGTGTTCCTGATGTATGTAAAGCGCTGCCGAATATGTTAGCGCTATATAAAGATTTATTTTATTTTTATTTATTTCTTTACCCGGATGGGTCACAATTCACTGAACCCCATTTCTTCACAATAGGTGGGTGTCCCATAGGAGGCATAAGAAAATTGAGGCTTTCCCTTTAACTCGACAGTTCTCGTCCTGTTCACCAAAGAAGAGCAATCTGCGGATATAAGCCCCCTCCATCACAGTGTAAATGGAATTACTGCCATTGCTGAGTGCTCCCACTCCACTGTTTCCATAACTCCCATTAATTACAATAGGGAAAAAACTAAAGTCGTCTCATTCTAGGTCATAAAACATTATGGTGGAGCTTCTGTTACGGAGGCAGAGTCCTAAAATAGCGGCATGGAGGACAGTCCTTATTAACATGAGCGAGCCAGATGCCTGTGCTGCGCGGAGAGCACCGAGACCCCATTCAGTCCTGTGCATTCAGCAATAATAGCTTTTCCCAAAAGCTCCTCTGTCACACACCAGTTATTTTTGGTCCCTTTTGCTCTCCATTATTTCTAGACCCAGTACAATCATTGCATTCTCACATGTCCATTTTTTTGGGGGGGAGGATAAAAATCGAAATAATAAAGACATCCTGCTTTAATCCACAATATGGATCAGACTCACTAACGGAAGTCAAAGGCCCCGTATGTTACTGTTTAATGAGTAGAAATTACTGGCACTGTGGCTCAGTGGTTAGCACTGTATGTGGCTCAGTGGTTAGCATTGCAGTCTTGCAGCGCTGGGGTTCTGGGTTCAAATCCCACCAAGGACACCATCTGCAAGGAGTTTGTATGTTCTCCCCGTGTTTGCGTGGGTTTCCTCCGGGTTCTCCGGTTTCCTCCCACACTCCAAAGACATACAGATAGGGACTCTAGATTGTGAGCCCCAGTGGGGACAGTATTGCCAATGTATGTAAAGCGCTGAGGAATTAATAGCGCTATATAAATGAATAAATATTATTGTTATATTCATATGAAAAAAAACAAATGTAAGAATTGACCAAAAATGGACCCAGCACACAGGAAAAAAAAACATGGATGGAAGCAAAAAACAAATGTGAGACATCAGGAGAAGGCTGCGTTCACACATCAGTTTTTTGCCATCAGTCACAATCCCGCAAAAACCTGAAAAAACGGATCCGGCGTCTGTTGCCGCTGGATCCATTTTTTCCCCCCGTAGACTTCTATTAGCGCCGGATTGTGCCTGATGACCTTGCGTTCCATCTGGCTTTCGTCGGATGCGGCAAAATTTGCTTGTCTGGAACTCTGAGGGGAATGTTTTTTGTCTCCGGCGAAAAAACGTATCGCGCGGCATGTTTTATAATGGAAGCCTATGGACGCCAGATACGGCGTAATGCAGTAAAAAAATAGATACGGCCGCCGGATCCGTTTTTTTCAACTGAGCATGCTCAGTATCACAACGGATCCGTCAAAAAACTGAAGGAACTGATGGAAAAAACTGATGCAAATGATCCATTTTTTCGCCGGATCCGTCGCATCAGTTTTTTCGCCGGATCGTGCCTGATGCCAAAAAAACTGATGTGTGAAAGCAGCCTAAGGCTATGTGCGCACGTTGCGTAAATACATGCAGTTACGCTGCACTTTATAGCGCAGCGTAACCGCATGCGTCCTACGTCCTCTGCATAATCTATGGAGATTGTGCAGGGGCCGTGCGCACGTGGCGTCTTAGAGCGCAGCGCTTCGGCTGCGTTCTAAGAAGTGACATGTCACTTCTTCTGTGCGCTTTGCCGGCAGCCCCTGCTCTGTCTACGGCAGGAGCTGCAGGCAGAGCGCATGGAATCGGCTTTTTCTTTTCACTACGGACATTTTCTGCAGCGATTTGAAGCGCACGTGTGCTCTTCAGATCGCTGCAGAAATTTCTGCAGGGCTAGTACGCAACGTGCGCACATAGCCTAAGGCTATGTGCGCACTAGAAATGTGAAGTTTCTCAAGAAAATTTCTTGAGAAACTTCTGCCAGTGAAAGATTTCCGGACCTGCGGAAAAAATCCGCACCAAATCCGCATGCGGTTTTGCCGCGGATTTGCCGCGGATTTACCGCAGGTTTGTCCCTGCAATAAATAATAAAGATAATCGATAGACAGATAATGGATAGAGGGAAAGATGGATAGATGAATAGATAGATAGATAGAGGGATAGATAGATAGATGAATAGATGAATAGATAGATAGATAGAGGGATAGATGGATAGATAGAGGGATAGATGGATAGATAGATAGATAGATAGATAGATAGATAGATAGATAGATAGATAGAGGGATAGATAGATAGATAGATAGATGAGAAAAACCTATATAATGTTCCACCTCCCTGTATTTTCTAAGCTGGCACCCTTTAGTGACTTTCATGTGGCACTAAAGGGTGCTTAGCCTTGTATTTAGCCATAAAATAAATAAATAATTAAAAAAAAACGACATGAGGTCCCCCCATTTTTTGTAGCCAGCTAGGGTAAAGCAGACGGCTGCAGCCTGCAGACCACCGCTGGCAGCTTCACCTTGGCTGATAATCCAAAACAGTGGGCACCCCACGCTGTTATTTTAAATTATATAAATAATTTAAAACAAAAAACGTGCGGTCCCCCCCATATTGGATCACCAGCCAAGGTAAAGCGGACAGCTGGGGTCTGATATTCTCAGACTAGGGAGGTCCACTGTTATTGGACACTCCCCAGCCTAAAAATAGCAGGCCCCAGCCGCCCCAGAAGTGGCGCATCCATTAGACGTGCCAATCCTGGCGCTTTGCCCCAGCTCATCCCGCGCCCTGGTGCGTTGGCAAACGGGGTAATATATGGGGTTGATGCCAGATGTGTAATGTCACCTGGCATCAAGCCCTGGGGTTGGTGAGGTCAGGCGTCTATCAGATACCCGACATCACCAACCCAGTCAGTAATAATTAAAAAATAGACAACAAAAAAAGTTTTATTTGAAAAAACACTCCCCAAAACATTCCCTCTTTAACCAATTTATTGAAAAGAGCACAATCAATTCCACGTCCGGCGTAATCCAATAAGGGGGGGGGGGGGGGCATGGCGATCCATACCATAGTCGCTGTCCCAGTCAATGAAGAACAGAATGTTCCCCATTGGCTGGGAGAGCTGTGCAGTGACCTGAGCTAACATCAATAGGTCAGCTCAGGTCACTGCAGGGGATGACGAGCGCTGCCATCAGGAGCATAGATGAGATCATTACCTTCTGTGATCATCTCCTGTACTGCTGACGTCAGCGCTGTCACTGACTTCTATGCCCGCCGCGTTGTCAGAATTATCGCGAGAGCCCGTGACGTCACCGCTAGTGACAGTCTCGGGCCGCTCGCGAGACGGGCATAGACAGCAGTGACCGCGGTGACGTCAGGAGGCAGGAGATCGTCACAACAGGTAATGATCTCACCTCCTGACAGCAGCGATCGTCATCCCCGCGGCTCCCAGCACTGCAGGGTGTCAGTGTCTGCCTGCGCTGCCGCGTGACAGGCTGCTGACACTGCGGCCAGACACTGACACCCTGCAGTGCAGGGAGCCGCGAGGCCGGAGCAGGACACAGACTGCACGGGCACCTGGAGGTCGCACGGAAGTGCTTCTGTGCGGCGTCCAGGGAGTGCGACGTCTGTGTTTACTCTGCTCCGCTTCCTCTTCCTGGCATAATGACATCGCTTCCTGCAAAACCGCAGGCAGTGATGAGCATTCCCGCAGGTAATTCGCGGCTATTCCGGTGGTATACCGCACATCATTGCTACCTGCGGAATACCCCCGGAATACCGCAGGTACCTGCGGAAATTAATGGACATGCACATTTTCTCAAGAAAGTTTCTCGAGAAATTCTTCTCGCGGAAATTTCTTGAGAAAAATCCGCACAAGTGCGCACAGCTTTTTTTTTTTTTCATAGAAATTGCTGGGAAATGTCTGCACAAAGATTGCAGACATTTCTCAAGAAATTTCCGCGGGTAAATCCGCGGGTAAAAAGCTCTAGTGTGCACATAGCCTTATATTGAGGACAAAGCATTTGGTACATAGACTGTAAAGCTGTGTACACACAGTGCATTTTTCATGCCCTCTATCTTGCAGATTTTAATCAATATTGCAAGGGAAAACACATCCCAGCAAAGTCTATGAGAATCCTGAAGTGTTGTGCACATGCTGCTTCTTTTTTCCTTGGAGATATTGGTGCAGAAAAAATCTGCACCAAACTGACTTGTCAATTGTTTTTGCTTTTTCCCCAGCATTTTTCCATTAGAACGCATTAAAAAAATGCATAAAAAATCCCTCAAAAACTCATGTTTTTCCTGCAGAAAATCTGCACTCAAATCTGCAACGTGGGAACATACCCTTAGGGTATGTGTGCACACAGCATTTTTCGCGGCGTTTTTGTGCATTTTTCGGGTGCATTTTTTGGCTCCAAACTGCATGTGTTTGCTTCCCAAGCAAAGTCTATGAGTTTTCATTTTTGTTGTCCGCACGCAACTTCTTTTTTTAGCTGCGTTGTTGAAGTGAAAAAAAAAATGGACATGTCAATTCTTTCTGCGTTTTGCAAAACGCAGTAGTCAAAAACGCAGCCAAAAACGCACAGAAATGCGGTAAAAATGCATGCGTTTTTGCCGCAAGTGCGTTTTTGCGTGTTTTTGCGGGCAAAAACGCAGCGTTTTTGATGCCACAAAAAATGGATATTTGCGCACGTAGCCTTATGTGTTATTTAATGCATTTATTAGTGCTGATTTGTCACAAAACTACAAGCAAATCCTTATGCCAGGAAAGTCAACGAGAATCCTGGAGTGCTGTGCACACGTTGAGTATTTTCTTTCCTTGCAGATTTGGTGCAGAAAATAATCTTCAGCATGTCAATTTCTTCAGCGTTTTTGTAGCGTTTTATTACACATCAAGTTGAAAAAGCAGCAAAAAGGCATAAAAAAAATCAGCACAAAAGTGCTTTTCACCCTGCGTTTTTCCTGCCAAGAGATGCAGAAATGGTGCAAAAATTTCTGCAACCAAATACTCAACTTAAAATGGGAATGGTTGGTAATATCAACTTCCTGTTTGCGGCTCATTAGTATATGGGAGGGGGGGAAACTTTTCCAGATGTGTGGTGACCATGGCGGCCATTTTGAAGTCGGCCATTTTGGATCCAACTTTATTTTTCCCAATGGGAAGAGGGTCATGTAACACATCAAACTTATTGAGAATTTCACAAGAAAAACAAGCATAGACAATTGGCTTCAGATGACCCCAAAGATAAAAGTCTAAGGGGGGTCAGATCGGGAGACCTTGGTGGCCATTGAACTGGCCCATGATGACCAATCCAGTTTCCAGGACACTGCACCAGCACATTATGGGTGTCAGGTCCTAGCATTCCTACATGAGAAGTGTCAGGCCTCTTTCACACGCCCGTGAAAAATCACGCACGGACGTGTCAGAGGTGCGTTTTGCCCTCCGGGAGCCGTGTTTATGGCTCACGTGTGTTCTCTGTGTGTTATCCGTGATAACACATGGAGAACGGGAACTTTCTGCTCACCTGTCCCTGGCGTCGCTGTCCGTGGTGCTGATCTGTGGTCTCCGGTCCTGCCGACTCCCCGCTGCTGCTACTTCCGGTCGCAGTGAAGTGAATATTAAATGAGCATAA
The DNA here is from genome assembly GCF_048569485.1 of Anomaloglossus baeobatrachus. Classification (NCBI taxonomy): domain Eukaryota; kingdom Metazoa; phylum Chordata; class Amphibia; order Anura; family Aromobatidae; genus Anomaloglossus; species Anomaloglossus baeobatrachus. Next base: position 39,356,297 of record NC_134355.1, on the reverse strand, counting down.
TGAGCGGCGGTCGGAAGCAAGTGACAGCAGCGGCAGAGACAGGAGGGCTGGAGAAGGTGAGTAAAGATTTGTTTTTTTTTTCTCACAGACACATATCTTTTCTCCGGTGCGTGTCACATGGAACACATCCGTGTGGTCCGTGTGTGTTACTTACGTGTGACACGTTTGCGTTCCGTGTGACACCCGTGATGCCGGAGAGAAAACGGACATGTTGCCGTGAGAAACACACGGACACACGTAAGTACGGAACGGACACACGTTCCGTGCGAAAATACTTACGTGTGTCCAAAACCATAGGAATACAGTTAGGTCCAGAAATATTTGGACAGTGACACAATTTTCGCGAGTTGGGCTCTGCATGCCACCACATTGGATTTGAAATGAAACCTCTACAACAGAATTCAAGTGCAGATTGTAACGTTTAATTTGAAGGTTTGAACAAAAATATCTGATAGAAATTGTAAGAATTGTACACATTTCTTTACAAACACTCATTTGTATTTACTTTCATGGAGTCTTCTCTTTACTGTTGACTTAGAGACAGATGCACCTACTTCACTGAGAGTGTTCTGGACTTCAGTTGATGTTGTGAACGGGTTCTTCTTCACCAAAGAAAGTATGCGGCGATCATCCACCACTGTTGTCATCCGTGGACGCCCAGGCCTTTTTGAGTTTCCAAGCTCACCAGTCAATTCCTTTTTTCTCAGAATGTAGCCGACTGTTGATTTTGCTACTCCAAGCATGTCTGCTATCTCTCTGATGGATTTTTTCTTTTTTTCAGCCTCAGGATGTTCTGCTTCACCTCAATTGAGAGTTCCTTAGACCGCATGTTGTCTGGTCACAGCAACAGCTTCCAAATGCAAAACCACACACCTGTAATCAACCCCAGACCTTTTAACTACTTCATTGATTACAGGTTAACGAGGGAGACGCCTTCAGAGTTAATTGCAGCCCTTAGAGTCCCTTGTCCAATTACTTTTGGTCCCTTGAAAAAGAGGAGGCTATGCATTACAGAGCTATGATTCCTAAACCCTTTCTCCGATTTGGATGTGAAAACTCTCATATTGCAGCTGGGAGTGTGCACTTTCAGCCCATATTATATATATATAATTGTATTTCTGAACATGTTTTTGTAAACAGCTAAAATAACAAAACTTGTGTCACTGTCCAAATATTTCTGGACCTAACTGTACATAGGTCTATGTGTGTACTTGTCTCCGGTACGTGCGGAAACTGACCAAACACGTACCGGAGGCACGTACGTGTGAAAGAGGCCTTATGGAAAGTGGACACCAAAACTCATCAGACCAGAGAATGTTATTTCTCATAGTCTGGGAGTCCTTCGTGTGTTGTTTTGCAAACTCTATGCGGGCTTTCATATGTCTTGCACTGAAGAGAGGCTTCAGTCGGGCAACTCTGCCATAAAGGCCAGACTGGTGGAGGGCTGCAGTGATAGGTGACTTTGTGGAACGTTCTCCCATCTCCCTACTGCATCTCTGGAGCTCAGCCACAGTGATCTTGGGGTTCTTCTTTACCTCTCTCACCAAGGCTCGTCTCCCATGATTGCTCAGTTTGGCTGGACGGGCAGGTCTAGGAAGAGTTCTGGTGGCCCCAAACTTCTTCCATTTAAAGGGAACTTGTCAGGCCCAATATGCATCTAGAGCCAGGAGCAGTTCTGGGTGTATATTGCTAATCCCGGCCTAACTGTCCCTGTATACACTAGCATAGATAAAGAGATCTTTAGAAAAAATATTTCTTAAGATCTTTTATCGTCTCCACTTAGGGGTACTTTGCACGTTGCGACATTGCTACTGCAATATCGTCGGGGTCAAATCGAAAGTGACGCACATCCGGCGCCGGTAACGATGTCGCAACATGTAAAGCCTAGATGCGCCGATTTACGATCGCAAAAGCGTCGTAAATCGGCGATCTGTGTAGCGTCGGACATTTTCATAATTTCGGAACGACCGATCTTACGATGTTGTTCCTCATTCCCGCGGCAGCACACATCGCTGTGTATGAAGCCGCAGGAGCGAGGAACATCTCCTTACCTGCCTCCACCGGCTATGAGAACGGAAGGAGGTGGGCGGGATGTTTACATCCCGCTCATCTCCGCCCCTGCGCTTCTATTGGCCTCCTGCCGTGTGACGCCGCACGACCCGCCCCCTTAGGAAGGAGGTGGGTCACCGGCCAGAGCGACGTCGCAGGGCAGGTAAGTGCGTGTGAAGCTGCCGTAGCGATAATGTTCACTACGGTAGCTATCACCAGATATCGCATGTGCGACGGGGGCGGGGGCTCGGCATCGCTAGCATCGGCTAGCGATGTCGCAGCGTGTAAAGTACCCCTTAGAGAATCAATGGATGTAGAAATCTAATATTTCTGCGTGGATGACAGATCTTCATTATCATTAGTCCTTGCTTCACTTGTCCTGGACAATTGACAATATTGCAGATTAGGCATCGGGAAATGCAAGAGCTCTCTCCTCAGGAGCAGCGCTCACAAACTGCAGGGGGGATTTCCTTTTTAAGGCAATGTTTACACAGTGCATTTTTGCTGCAATTGTTTTGCATGATTTTTTCATTGCTTTTATGTAAATCCATACAAATAAAAAGCCGTTTTTAACAGTGCAAGCAAAAGCTGTGATATTTCAGAAATCACAGACATATTTCTTTGTTTTTCCTGACTGAAATGGAAAAACTGCTGCGTTTTTTGAAAGAAGCAGCGTGGCAATTAATTCAACGTTTTTGCTGCTTGTTTCACCATTAAAAGTAACAGAGAAAAAAACACAGAAGTGTTTTTTGGGCATTTTTTGGTGAATGAAACTAACTTTATTTAAACAAGGCAACCTCATTTTTGTTGGGTCCCTGCCTACGCTAATGCCTCTCTTTGGGTTAAAAAAAATCTACAATTTATGGGCGGACAGGAACCTGCAAATGAGGAATTAAAATTGCTTGAGGCTGAAGAGCAGAAGTGCTCAATCAGAAGGTATGACCCTTTCTGATGTGAACAGATGCAAACTGAACAGGAATAGGAACAAAAAGGAGACAGTTGCACTCTGCAGTGCTAAGAAATAAGTAACAAGGAATATGGGAATATAGACATGCATTACTGCTATGAAAAACATGAAAAAATTGCGATACTCAACACATAAAAATGGCCAGTTCTTTGTGAGCCCAACAGCCAGTGCAAGGCAAACTCTTTTTTGTTGGCTCCCTGCCTACTCTAATGCCTCTCTATGTTTCATGTTCAGTTTGTACCTATTCACATTAGCTAGGTAGGATGTGCCATCAATCTTTTTCTTAGATTACAGGGTTATGCCTCTGATTGAGCAGTCCTGCTCCTCAGCCTCAGGTGATTTTAATTCTCCATTTCCAGGTTCCTGTCCGCCCATAAATTGTAGGGGTTTTTTAACCCATGCAGAGGCATTACTTTGTTAGGGACCCAACATAAATAAGGTTCCCTTGCCATTGGCTGTTGGGCTCACATAAAATTTGGCCATTTTTGCGTGCCAATTATCTCAATTTCTACATGTTTTTCCTAGCAGTATTGCATGTCTATATTCCTATATTCATTGTTCCACATATCTTAGCACTACAGAGTGCAACTGTCTCCTTTTTGTTACTATGTTTTATGTTCAGTTTGCACCTATTCACATTAGAAAGGTAGGATGTGCCATCAGTCTTTTCCTTAGATTACAGGGTTTTACCTCTGATTGAGCACTTCTGCTCCTCAGCCTTAGGTGATTTGAATTCTCTATTTGCAGGTTCCTGTCCGCCCATAATTTGTAGGATTTTTTTAACCCAAACAGAGGCATTTGTTTGATAGGTACTCAAGAAAAATAAGGTCACCTTGCCACTGGCTGTTAGGCTCAGATAAAACTGGCCATTTTTGTGTGCTAAGTATCTCAAATTTTACATGTTATACATATCCTAGCACTACAGAGTGCAAATGTCTCCTTTTTGTTCCTATGTTTCATGTTCAGTTTGCACCTGTTCACATTAGCTAGGTAGGATGTGCCATCAGTCTTTTCCTTAGATTACAGGGTTATACCTCTGATTGAGCACTTCTGCTCCTCAGCCTCAGGTGATTTTAATTCTCCATTTTCAGGTTCCTGTCCACCCATAAATTGTAGGTTTTTTAACCCATGCAGAGGCATTACTTTGTTAGGGACCCAACATAAATAAGGTTGCCTTGCCATTGGCTGTTAGGCTCACATAAAATTTGGCCATTTTTGAGTGCCAATTATCTCAATTTTTACATGTTTTTTCCTAGCAGTATTGCATGTCTATATTCCTATATTCATTGTTCCACATATCTTAGCACTACAGAGTGCAACTGTCTCTTTTTTGTTACTATGTTTTATGTTCAGTTTGCACCTATTCACATTAGAAAGGTAGGATGTGCCATCAGTCTTTTCCTTAGATTACAGAGTTATACCTCTCATTGAGCACTCCTGCTTCTCAGCCTCAGGTGATTTTAATTCTGCATTTGCAGGTTCCTGTCCACCCATAAATTGTAGGATTTGTTTCACCCAAGCAGAGGCATTACTTTGATAGGAACCCAACATAAATGAGGTCGCCTTGCACTGGCTGTTGAGCTCACATAAAACTGGCCATTCTTGTGTGCCAAGTATCTCAATTTTTACATGTTTTTCCTAGCAGTAATGCATGTCTATATTTCCATATAAATTTGTCCACATATCTTAACGCTACAGAGTGCAGCTGTCTCCTTTTTGTTACTATGTTTATGTTCAGTTTGCACCTGTTCACATTAGAAAGATAGGCTGTGCCATCAGTCTTTTTCTTAAAAATAATGTCGTCTGGACGAGACATAGAGTTTCATGAGTTTTTGGTGGGTGAGAAGTTTTCTGAAGTTTCTAGAAAACTAACATGAAAATCGTACAGTGAAAGTATGACACATGGATAGCATCGGATTTTTTTCACATATAGACTTGCATTGGTGCGTTTGATCCATGGCTTGGATCAAATTGAGACGTTTCCATATTTTGGTGCAGAACTGTCAGTCCAAAATAATAGATGGACATGGGAATAGCCCCATTGACTTTAATGGAAATGAGTCCTATCGGTGAAAAACATGGAGAACTCGTAGATGAAAAATTGACGTTTGACTGAAGCCCAAGTAATTGTTACTGCTGATCAATTCTCATAAGGATCAATATTGCAAGATTTGATGCTAATAATCTTTATGGAAATCTGAGAACGCTGCAAAATATAGATAAAATAAAAACGTTTTCGTTACCCATAACGTCATACCCTACAGCCAAGAAAAAAGCATGAAGAATCTTCTTCTGTAAACCATATAATGCCACAATTTATAACGCAACCCATAGTAATAATCATCTCTTAAGGGGACGCGATGAATCCTCTGATATCAGCAGGGGATTTTGCAACAGCACTAATTATTTTGATGAACTGACCCCCTCGAGACAAAAGATTTAGCCAGAATCAGCAGAAGTGCCCTCATTTATATAGTTGTGTACAATCCTGAATTGTAAATCCATATAATGATTTGAAGAAGAGGCCGAGCCCTTACTGACTGTTAAAACTAATTAGGATCTGTCATGGAGACTAAGACGAAAAAAAAAAGAACAAAAGCAGAAATAACAATTATGAGATAAATTCTACGTCAATACGTGGTTTTCGTCTTGATTTAGTCGTAAATGCTCAATATATGTCCACAGTTTGGTGAAAAATGTTTTAGAACAATTTATTGTGTTTTTATTCATTGAAAGAGCATTGTTTGCAAAGGAGGCGTGGCTTTACATGGGGGGGTGTGGCTCAGCAAGAAAGGGGCAGGGCTTAAAGTGGACGGGTCGGTTATGAGAAAAAACATGAATGATAGTACATGAAATAATAAGAAGTTTCTCAAATATATGTGATTAGTAAATCAGCCAGTAGACCAATAATAGATGAGAAGTAGAGGTATCAACATTAAAACCGAAAATAACTAAAAACAATAACCTTCATTAGACAAATATACGTAAAATCCCAGGCAAAAAACAAAAAGTGGCGTGTACAATCTACACCAGGGTAACTTATAGGCAAAAAGTAGCAGGGATAATGGTGTGTGCTGGCCTTTGAAGGACTGGGTACAGATATTCATAGAATCATAGAATGGTACGGTTGGAAGGGACCTCAAGGGCCATCGAGTCGAACCCCCTGCGATTGCAGGCTTTCCTAAAACATCCCAGCTATATGTTTATCCAGTTTCCGCTTGAAGATTTCCATTGATGGAGAACTCACCACCTCCCGTGGTCGACTGTTCCACTCCCTGACTGCCCTCACTACCTCCCGTGGTTGCCTGTTCCACTCCCTGACTGCCCTCACTTCCTCCCGTGGTTGCCTGTTCCACTCCCTGACTGCCCTCACTACCTCCCGTGGTTGCCTGTTCCACTCCCTGACTGCCCTCACCACCTCCCATGGTGGCCTCTTCCACTCTCTGACTGCCCTCACTGTCAGAAAGTTTTTCTTAATGTCTAATCTGAATCTCCTTCCTTTAAGTTTCATCCCATTGCTTCTTGTACTTCCTTATGCTAATGAGAATAGGTTGTTCCCTCTGCACTGTGACTACCTTTCAGATATTTGTAGACCGCTATTAAGTCTCCTCTCAGCCTTCTCCTTTTCAAACTGAAAAAGTAGTTTTTATAACGGAAATAGTAGTGTTATAACGGAAAAGGGCCTTGCCCTACGCTCAACACTACCTACCAACGGAGGTAATACCACCCTAATTTGAAGAGAGCCCCCGTTCCTCGACCTCATATCTCGGGCACGCTCTATCTGTGGAGGAAGGCCTGAACAGGAGGCCTCCCTATAGGACTTTATTACCCCTAATGAACCCCGAAGGAGGGGGGAAACGTGTCAGGAAGTTGATATGGAGGGGACTTTTCTTGGCCTGGTAGCTAATCCTCCTGCTGATCCACGGAGCTACCAATGTGGTCTAAAGGCCCCGTTACACGCAATGACGTATCGCCGGGGTCACGGATTCTGTGAAGCAGATCCGGCATCGTTAGCGACATCGTTGCATGTGACACGCATGAACGACCGTTAACGATGGAAAATACTCACCAAATCGTCCATCGTTGACACGTCGTTCATTTTCATAAAATCATTGATTCTTGAGGATGCAGATTGTTCGTCGTTCACGAGGCAGCACACATCGCTGTGTGTGACACCTCGGGAACGACGAACTACAGCTTACCTGTGGCCTCTACCAAAGAATGTGATAGATGGTTTGTGACTGCACTTTAACTTTTAGGAGATTTTGGTGGAGGGTGCATATCCAGTGGCAGAGTAGGGATTAATAGGGTCAGCCGTCGAGGAATGGGGCGCCGTACAAATTGAGGTGGTATTATCTCCGTTGAAAGGTAGTGTTGAGCGTAGGGCAAGGCCCTTTTCCGTTATAACACTACTGGAATATCTGTACCCGGTCTTGAAAAGGCCAGCACATACCACTATCCCTGCTACTTTCTGCCTATAGGTTACCCTGGTGTAGACTGTACAGGTCAGTTTTTCTTGTTTGCCTGGTGTGTTTGCCTGGGATTTTACGAATATTTTTCTAATAAAGGTTATTGTTTTTAGAGGTTTTTGTTATTTTCGGCATTTGTAAATCAGACAGATGACATCAGTATTACAGGGAAGCAGGTGTTACTTCAGTGAGTGCAAAAGCTCACAAGATTCATTCTTCTGTGAGATACCATCTGTGAAGGGTATAATTGATTCTATATATGAATCCCTGGCTTGATTTTTGGTCTGTTTTGCTGTGAAATTTATTTGATGGTCCATAAAATATAATGAGAGAATTGATTTACCTATTTTTCTCAAATGGGTAATGCATCTGGTAATGCATCCCAATAGGCATTGAATCAGCAAAATGTAAAGTAATACTGCTGTTTTTTAGCCATACAATGAGACACACCTGAGTATTATACAGCCAAGTTAAAGGGGGAAGATACAGCTAATTCTAAACAGTTAATCTACTACTTGAGGACATAGCAGCTTGTAAAAGGTTAATCTACTAAAAGAGGTCATAGCTGCTTGTAAAAGGTTAGGTTTCTAAATGGTTAATCTACTACAAGAGGTCATTGCTCCTTGTAAAAGGTTAGGCTTCTAAAAGGTTAATCTACTAAAAAGAGGACATAGCTGCGTGTAAAAGTTTAGTCTTCTAAATGGTTAATCTACTACAAAAGGACATAGCTGCTTGTAAAAGGTTAGATTTATAAAGGGTTAATCTACTACAAGAGGACAGGGCTGCTTGTAAAAGGTTAGGCTTCTAAATGGTTAATCTACTACAAGAGGACTGGCTGCTTGTAAAAGATTAGGCCTCTAAATGGTTACTCTACTACAAGAGGTCATAGCTGTTTGTGAAAGGTTAGGCTTCTAAACAGTGTATCTACTACAAGAGGACATAGCTGCTTATAAGAGGGTATACTTCTAAATGGTTACTCTACTACAAGAGGCCATAACTGCTTGTAAAAGGTTAGGCTTCTAAACGGTTAATCTACTACAATTGGACATAGTTGCTTGAAAGAGCTTAGGCTTCTAAATGGTTAATCTACTACAAGAGGACATAGCTGCTGGTAAGAGGTTACACTTCTAAAAGGTTAATCTACTACAAGATGACATGGTTGCTTGTAAAAGGTTAGGCTTCTAAACTGTTAATCTACTACAAGAGGTCATAGCTGTTTGTGAAAGGTTAGGCTTCTAAACGGTGTATCTACTACAAGAGGACATAGCTGATTGTAAGAGGTTATACATCTAAATGGTTAATCTACTACAAGAGGTCATAGCTGCTTGTAAGCCTTGTCAAGGTTAGGCTTCTAAATGGTTAATCTATACAAGAGGACATAGCTGCTTGTAAAAGGTTATTCTGCAAAAGAATGAATCAGCTGACTGGAAAGGGATTATACAAATCTCTCACGTCATACTCTATACAGGCAGACAGCCAAAGAAACAACACATTGAGGAGAAGCTGTGACAAGATTTACCTCTGTTGCTGTTTCCTTCTTCTCCTCCCCCTCCATTATACAGAATACTCAATCTTACATTACTTCTTACATAACTACATTCAGCATGAAGTAAGACACCAACGCAGATGTCCCATGCTTCAGTGCTGCACCCTCTCACCCCCCCCCCCCCACACACACAAGGCTATAAAAAACTTCACACCCCTCCCTCTCTTAAAGGGACAATTTTTTAAAAACTCAATTTATTTTCAAATTATATATATTTGAGAAAAGTTTTATATTTTTGTTTCAAGTTATTTTGTGAAGTTTTCAAAACTTCTTTCTGTTGAATTACTCCCTCCCAGACATTAATGACCTATCCTAAGGACAGGCCATGAATCCATGAACGTTAAAGTAGTGGACAACCCCTTTAATAATGAACATATACTGTACATTTCTATGTAAAAAGCACTTGCTTTGCACATGATCAGTCTTTTGAACATCTTTTCACCACTTCAGGTTTCCAAAAACGCCAAGAGTTTAGAAGAAATTACTAGACTGGAGGACGATCTATACATACTTATACAATGCAAATCAATCAGAAAGCTCAAAGGATGCCCGGGCGTCATTTTGGGCATTTTACCACCATTTTTGAGTGAGAAGCCACTAGTTGTTTCTTCATTGTTAAAATGAGTTAAAAGAAATGTTTTGGAAAGAAAGGTGCCACAAAAATTATGGAAAAGTGATGAAAAAAACCCCAAAACACCAGTGGCCAAAAACATTAATAAAGGTGTCAGGAAACTACCAAAAAAACCACACACTATGGGCTTCAGCATTTCCCGAAACATCCTCCTCTTGAAAAACACAACAAGTTCATATGCATGGAGTTTTCCCAAAAATGTGGTCCCCAAACAATAGTAAACGTCAAAGCTACAGTGCGCATCACCACTTTGATGTAGACAGTAGGAGCTGCTGAGCTCAGTGATTGGCTGCAGTGGTGCGGTGCACTGTAGACGTAATGTCAGTACATGGAGGAGCGGTGGGAACCAGTGCAAGATCCGGAGAGGGTAAGTACTATCAGTGGTACCATTTTTTGATAGAGGAAACCCCATTTAGAACTAGAAGTCCCAGAGAGGGGTAATTTAACATTTCTACCTTTGGAAACAAGGGAGCTCGAAATTTCTGGGACTTCTAGGGTTAATGTTCACCATGGGCTCCATACCTATAGCATGGTCTACCTCTATGGTAGGCATTAAACGAGCTTTTCTCGCATTAGTCAGATTTCTTCAATTGATGTATTTTTTTTTCCATAGTGGCAGCTCCTGATTTACTGGACCCGAAAGCAGCGGCTCAGAACACCAAACCGAGGCTTTCCTTTTCGTCCAAACCCCCCCTACTGTCTACCCGGGAGGAGCGGGACATCACAGTGAATGTGATGAAATGGAAAACTGTGTCTACAGTTTTTCTTGTGGTGGTCCTGTACTTAATCATTGGAGCCACGGTCTTCAAAGCCTTGGAGCAGCCGTATGAGACGTCGCAGAGGACCACCATCGTGATACAGAAGAATAACTTCATATCAGACCACTCTTGCATCAACGCCTCCGAGCTGGATGAGCTGATTCAGGTAATTTATCCATCAGGATTCACAAAGATTATGCAAATGCATGCAAATTAGACTTGTGTTTGAATAGAATGCATGGAAAACATTAGAATGTTCTGGCAGTATTTAATAAACATGGCCGCCTTCTGTCTAACAACAGCGCCACTCCTGTCTACTGATTGGAT